>NC_053038.3:349739495-350046058 GCF_002575655.3 Aegilops tauschii subsp. strangulata | reverse complement strand
GCCGATCTTGACGCCAAGGCGCTGGTCCTGGCCGAAGACCGCGTGGCCTTTTCCGATCTCGAGGAGAGGTCTCGCGTGGCACTGAAGACGCTCTACGAGCACGGCTTAGAGAGGCCGCTGACCACCGATGAGGACGGCCCCGCCCTGCTGCTTCCCCTCTTGGTGAAGGCGCTCGAGGAAGTCGTGGATGGTATCGGTCCCATGGCAGAGGCAGAAGCTCGCATCCTGTCTTCGGCTGCATTAACTCGCGTCTTCAGCCATCTGCACCTTCGCGACCCCAACGCTTGTCTTGACCAGCTGCTGGAGCCTGTGGTTGATGATCACTGTGCAGCCGCCACCGCAGCCGTGCAGTGTCAGGTGGAGGCCCTGCTGAAGAAGTTCTGCGGCTTTGCCTCCACACCCTTGTCCGGCGATGCCGCCGATCCTGCGGCTGGTGGTGCAGGTGAAGGTGACGTTACCCAGGGAGGAGCACCTTCTGCAGGTGATGGCGGTGTCCAGGGGTGACCTGCGGCTGCTCTCCTGTTTCGTTCCTGTAACATGCATCAGGCCTCGTGGAGGCGTTAAACTTTCATTTGATATTGTGAGGACAATATGTTTTGTAATATTTGCTTCGAGATTTTGCAATTTTCTTCCTATTTGCTTTGTGTTCTGCGTCGGCAGAGCCCGGCCCCGCGCTTACCTCAACCGCCGTTGAGCCAACCGAAGACCAGGACAGACCAAGGAGTGAGGGGCTACGTGACCAGTTAGGCTCCTGAGTCGCGATGCTCAGGAGTCCCCCTTCATGCGCAAACAGCTTATAGGAAGGATGCGCGAGGATAGGTTGATGTTCTACGTCGGCAGAGCCCGGCCCCGCGCATACCTCAACCGCCATTGGGCCGACCGGAGACCAGGACGGACCAAGGAGTGAGGGGCTACGTGACCAGTTAGGCTCCTGAGTCGCGATGCTCAGGAGTCCCCCTTGACGTGCAAACAATTTCCATACCTGCCCTCGCCGAGGCCTCGGGAGGGGCGTGCGACGACTAGGTCCGGGAGACCTGGTTGGGTGGTGTGCGCTTGGGTGTGACCCGAGCGCAGCCCCCGTGCCCAGCCCCCTCGCGCGGCTCTCCCGAGGGGAGGCGTTGCGGTGAGGCTGGACGCTGAGCTCTGGGGCTCCCTGAGGTTGGTACGGCCGTGAAGCCGCCCTCAGTTGTTTATCACCAGTGCGGAGCATAGTGCTTCCGCTTGTGCACGGGCATAGCCGCTCCTCGGTAGTGTCGACGGCCAGCGCGGAGCATGGTGCTTCCACTTGTGCGTGGGAGGGGGGCTCCCTCTGAGGAGAGCCCCCGGGGCATGTACAGCCCCGCCCTGACACGTGGCTTGCACGGCAGGGTTGCGAGGTGTATATGGGCACTCATGAGCCAGCGCGGGACTCACGAGGCCCTACCTCAAGGCGAGTTGCGCCTGGTCTTGGGTCTTTGATGGTTGTGTGTTCCTGCGAGACGGTTAGGTACAAGTGCTCTACGTCCTCAGGTCCCGGCCCTCGAGCGAGCTCAGCCGCCTCTGGTATGTCAGGTCGTGATGCCGTGGTCAAGGCCAGGGGGTGAGGGCTGGAGAGCCAGTAAGAGCTCTTGAGTCACGATGCTCAGGAGCCCCCCTTTTAACGCGCAAGCAAATTGCATGAAGGAGGGGCGGACCCATGGTAGGTGGCAATCGAGCAGGTGGTAATCATAAATAGATTAAACATGAGAGCAGCAAGCTTAAGTAAATGCATGGGAGATACATGCCACTGGGTCAGGCCCAAGCGGCTTGGGGATGATGCAGCCCGAGGGGCGCCCCCAACAAGGTAAGCTTAAAGACGTAATAAAAGGATACACGCCATAGGGACGGACCTACGCGGCCTGGGAATAATGCAGCCCGAGGGGCGCTCCCAGCTAAATGAACTTGGAAAATGTCACCTGGTTCTGTTGACGAAGGAGAGTTGGTGCAGCTAAAGGCGTGCAGCGAAGGGGTAGCTCCTCACGAGCCACCGGGGCCCTGAGCCTCGGGAGGCTCTGGGGGCTTGGGTGGTTCCTGGAGGACCGTCTCCATCTCCGCCAAGACGGCGTGGTGCCTGGCCTCCTGAGCAGCCAGGACACGCCGCAGGTTACGCTGATAGGCTGATGACACGCTCGGCAGGCCGAAGGCATGCGAACGTAGCTGTGCGGCGGTCCCTCGCAGCGTCCCATGCGCAAAGGCCAAAAAAGCTCCTGAGATGCGGCCCTGTTGAGCCCTGGAACGTCGATGCAGACGCGCAGCCCGACATCCTCGCATGGATGGGAAGCTGCGCCTCGTGAGCGGCGGTCGCCGCGCATGGCCCTTGCGTCTTACAATTCCTGGGTGGTCTTGGTGATGAACTCCTGAACGGTGGGTGATCCTTGCCGTGTGCCCTCCTGAGGAAAACGTGCCGCGAAGCACGCCTCCAAGTGGTGCCCAAGTGCCTCCCTCGTGATGTGGGCAAGGTCTGAGGCCTTCCAGAAGAAAGCCCCCGAGCTCTGCACGAGGAGGGCGCCGGGCGCCTTCCTATGCGATGGAGGGAGGCGCCCCTGGAGCGGGCGCTGGTCCTGACGAGGCTCCTGTTGCCATGCCACCCTCCTGAGGTCCTGCACGGTGCAGCTGCTTCTTCTTCTTGGGGGTGACCTCAGGAGGGCCCTCGCCCTTGCTGTCGGGGTCGTCGATTGCTGCAGCTTGGAAGGCACGCTCGAGGGAGCACACTGCATCTCTCTCTCTTCACATGGGACCGTGATGATTCCGCCACTCCCCGGCATCTTGAGAACATTGTAGCCGTGATGGGTGACGGCCATGAACTTGGCCAGGGCAGGATACCCGAGGATGGCATTGTACGGCAGACGAATGTGCGCGACGTCGAAGTCGATGAGCTCGGTGCGGTAGTTCTTGCGTTCCCTGAAGGTGACAGGGAGGCGGACCTGCCCTATCGGCGTGGTGGAACCGTCGGTCACTCCTGAGAAAGGCTTGGTAGGCTGAAGCTGGTCATATGGCACTTGGAGGTTGTCGAACATGTCGACGGACAGGACGTTGAGCCCTGCGCCGCCGTCGATGAGGGTCTTGGTAACTTGCACATTGCTGATGACTGGGGAGCAAAGCATGGGGAGGGTGCCAGCGGTAGCTGCGCACTTGAGCTGATCTACCGAGTTGAACGTGATGGGGCACTGGGACCATCTGAGTGGGCGTGTGGCCTCGAGCTTGGGGAGGACTGCATTCACTTCACGAGCAAACTGCTTGAAGATACGCTGCGAGGCTGGGGCCTGGGCTCCGCCCAAGATGCAAGCGATAGCACGCGGCTCTTGGAAGCCCCCAGCCCCCTCGTCTTGGTGGTGTTCATCGTTCCTTCTTGGTGGTGGCGGCAGCGGAGGGAGCCCAGCATTGCCTTGAGGGCGATCCTCATGAGGCTGATCCCTCCAGGCGCCCTCGCGAGGCTGATCCTGCCAGCGGTCCTCGCGAGGGCGGTCGCCCCACTCCTGGCGCGGGCCGCGGTCGTCCCAGCGTCCGCCACACTGTCCTCCCCTCGGCCGTATCCCCAGTCGCTGCGCTCGGGGCGTCGGCCGAAGCGTCCTTCGCGAATGGCTCTGAGCTCTTGGTAGTCACTGGTGTTGTGGGTGTTCAGGTTGTGGAAGGCGCAGAACGGACGGCTGCTCTTGGATAACTCGGGCTGGTCTCTGCCTCGCTTGGTGTCCGGCTCCGCTGCGAGCACGGCTGCTCCCTTGCGTTTCACGTCCTTGGCCTTGGCTTTCTTTTCCTCCGGGTCCGCAGCCGGTAGCTCGAGGAGGGAGAGGCGCCCTTCCTCAGCTCTTGCGCACTTGGTCACCAGGTTGAACAGCTCCTGAGATGTGCACAGCTCCTCGTGGATAGCGATCTCTTCCTTCATCTTGATGTCGCTGACGCCATCAGAGAACGCGCAGATGATGGCCTCGTCCGTCACCTTGGGATCTTGACACGAATGTTGTTGAAGCGATGGATGAACTTCTGGAGGGTCTCCCCTGGTTGTTGCTTGACGCGGCCGGCAGGTGATAACCCACAAGTATAGGGGATCGCAGCAGTTTTTGAGGGTAGAGTATTGAACCCAAATTTATTGATTCGACACAAGGGGAGCCAAAGAATATTCTCAAGTATTAGCAGCTGAGTTGTCAATTCAACCACACCTGGATAACTTAATATCTGCAGCAAAGTATTTAGTAGCAAAATAATATGGAAGTAATGGTAACGGTAGCAAAAGTAATATTTTTGGGTTTTGTAGTGATTGTAACAGTAGCAACGGAAAAGTAAATAAGCAAAGAACAATATATGAAAAGCTCGTAGGCATTGGATCGGTGATGGAGAATTATGCCGGATGCGGTTCATTATGTAACAGTCATAACATAGGGTGACACAGAACTAGCTCCAATTCATCAATGTAATGTAGGCATGTATTCCGAATATAGTCATACGTGCTTATGGAAAAGAACTTGCATGACATCTTTTGTCCTACCCTCCCGTGGCAGCGGGGTCCTAATGGAAACTAAGGGATATTAAGGCCTCCTTTTAATAGAGTACCGGAACAAAGCATTAACACATAGTGAATACATGAACTCCTCAAACTATGGTCATCACCGGGAGTGGTCCCGATTATTGTCACTTCGTGGTTGCCGGATCATAACACATAGTAGGTGACTATAGACTTGCAAGATAGGATCAAGAACTCACATATATTCACAAAAACATAATAGGTTCAGATCTGAAATCATGGCACTCGGGCCCTAGTGACAAGCATTAAGCATAGCAAAGTCATAGCGACATCAATCTCAGAACATAGTGGATACTAGGGATCAAACCCTAACAAAACTAACTCGATTACATGATAGATCTCATCCAACCCATCACCGTCCAGCAAGCCTACGATGGAATTACTCACGCACGGCGGTGAGCATCATGAAATTGGTGATGGAGGATGGTTGATAATGACAACAGCGACGAACCCCCTCTCCGGAGCCCCGAACGGACTCCAGATCAGCCCTCCCGAGAGGTTTTAGGGCTTGGCGGCGGCTCCGTATCGTAAAACACGATAAATCCTTCTCTCTGATTTTTTTCTCCCCGAAAGTGAATATATGGAGTTGGAGTTGAGGTCGGTGGAGCGTCAGGGGGCCCACGAGGCACGGGGCGCACCTCCCACCCTCATGGACAGGGTGTGGGCCCCCTGACGTGGATTTTTCTTCCAGTATTTTTAATATTTTCCAAAAAGATGTTCCGTGGAGTTTCAGGTCATTCCAAGAACTTTTGTTTCTGCACATAAATAACACCATGGAAAGTCTGCTAAAAACAGCGTCAGTCCGGGTTAGTTCCATTCAAGTCATGCAAGTTAGAGTCCAAAACAAGGGCAAAAGTGTTTGGAAAAGTAGATACGACGGAGACGTATCAACTCCCCCAAGCTTAAACCTTTGCTTGTCCTCAAGCAATTCAGTTGATAAACTGAAAGTGATAAATAAAAACTTTTACAAACTCTGTTTGCTCTTGTTGTTGTAAATATGTAAAGCCAGCATTCAAGTTTTCAGCAAAGATTATGGCTAACCATATTCACAATAACTCTTAAGTCTCATGTTTACTCATATCAATGGCATAATCAACTAGCGAGCAATAATAAAAAATCTCGGATGACAACACTTTCTCAAAACAATCATAATATGATATAACAGGATGGTATCTCGCTAGCCCTTTCTGAGACCGCAAAACATAAATGCAGAGCACCTTTAAAGATCAAGGACTGACTAGACATTGTAATTCATGGTAAAAGAGATCCAGTCATAGTCATACCCAATATAAATTAATAATAATGGATGCAAATGACAGCAGTGCTCTTCAGCTGGTGCTTTTTAATAAGAGGGTGATGACTCAACATGAAAGTAAATAGATAGGCCCTTCGCAGAGGGAAGCAGGGATTTGTAGAGGTGCCGGAGCTTGATTTTAAAGCAGAGATAAATAATATTTTGAGCGGCATACTTTCATTGTCAACATAACAACCAAGATATGGCGATATCTTCCATGCTACACACATTATAGGCGGTTCCCAAACAGAATGGTAAAGTTTATACTCCCCATCCACCAACAAGCATCAATCCATGGCTTGCTCGAAACAACGAGTGCCTCCAACTAACAACAGTCCCAGGGGGAGTTTTGTTTGCAATTATTTTGATTTAATTTGCATAAAGCATGGGACTGGGCATCCCGGTGACCAGCCATTTCCTCGTGAGTGAGGAGCAGAGTCCACTCCTCTTGAGAATAACCCGCATAGCATGGAAGATACGGACAGCCCTAGTTGATACATGAGCTATTCGAGCATACAAAACAGAATTTCATTTGAAGGTTTAGAGTTTGGCACATACAAATTTACTTGGAACGGCAGGTAGATACCGCATATAGGAAGGTATTGTGGACTCATATGAAATAACTTTGGGGTTTAAGGGATTGGATGCACAAGCAGTATTCCCGCTTAGTACAAGTGAAGGCTAGCAAAAGACTGGGAAGCGACCAACTAGAGAGCGACAACAGTCATGAACATGCATTAAAATTAATAAACATTGAGTGCAAGCATGAGTAGGATATAATCCACCATGAACATAAATATCGTGAAGGCTATGTTGATTTTGTTTCAACTACAAGCATGAACATGTGCCAAGTCAAGTCACTCGAATCATTCAAGGAGGATACCACCCTATCATACCACATCACAACCATTTTAATAGCACGTTGGCACGCAAGGTAAACCATTATAAACTCCTAGCTAATTAAGCATGGCATAAGCAATTAATCTCTAATTGTCATTGCAAACATGTTTCATTCATAATAGGCTGAATCAGGAACGATGAACTAATCATATTTACAAAAACAAGAGAGGTCGAGTTCATACCAGCTTCTCTCATCTCAGTCAGTCCATCATATATCATCATAATTGCCTTTCACTTGCACGACCGAACGATGTGAATAATAATAAGAGTGCACGTGCATTGGACTAAGCTGGAATCTGCGAGCATTGAATAAACAGGAGAAGACAAGGCAATATGGACTCTTGGTTAAATCAACAATAATGCATATAAGAGCCACTTCAACATTTTAATTATGGTCTTCCCCTATCAACCCCCAAAGGGAAGAAAAGAAATAAAACTATTTACACGGGAAGGCTCCCAACAAGCAAAAGAAGAACGGGAAATATTTTTGGGTTTTCTTTTTAATTATTACTACTACAGCAAGAAAAGTAAACTAACTAAAAGCTACACTATTTTTTTTGGTTTTTCTTAAGGTTTATCAAACACACAAGAAGAAAGCAAGAAAAGAAAATAAACTAGCATGGATATTACAGTGAAAGAGTATGAGCACCGACATCTAGCAATGAGTGTGTGAACATGAATGTAATGTCGGTGGGAAATACGTACTCCCCCAAGCTTAGGATTTTGGCCTAAGTTAGTTTATTGCCATGGATGGCCTGGCGGATATCCATAGTTGTAGCCGGGGTCGTACTGAGATGACGAAGATTCTGACTGCCACTGGTTGGCAATCATCTCCGGATCCCACTGGTAGTTAGACTGTCGTGGAGGTTTAAATTGTGGTTCCAGCTCCGTGGTTGGTGTAGGGTTCCGGTGGGCATGAATAGCCGCCAACGGAACGAGATATGGACCTTCAGATAAATTAAACAAGGAGGGAGCAGGCAAGGTAATAGTCTCAGGGTGATGTTTATCAAAGAACAATTTGTATTTAAGTGCTCCTTCCCTATTCTTAACAATAAAGTCATGTGCTACCATACTCTTATAATCTAAATAAGCAGTGGGCAGCAATTTTTCTTCTTTTTCATAGTGCCTAATAGGTACGTTATAATGTGCAGCAAGGCGTGAAGCATAAATACCTCCAAAGATGGGGCCCTTTGTACGGTTCAGACTTAACCGTTTAGCAATAATACCGCCCATACTAACAGAGTTATCGCAGAATAAACCATGGAACAAAATGATAATATCAGGAACACTAAGGTTTCCACAGTTTCCGCGACCAATCAAGCAACGACTAGCAAATATGGCAAAGTAGCGTAAAGCAGGAAAATGTATGCTAGTGATTCTTGCATCGGAAACCTTCCTAGTTCCCCCACAGTAATAGTATCAATAAACACGTCCACATCTTTACGATGTGGTTCCTCTAAACTACCCTAAAAATGTATTTTGCAAACCTTGCAAAATTCATCTAGTGGCATCTTCTTAACAACATCATATAAATGAAACTCTACTGAAGGAGGTGATTCCTTAGGATAATAGTAGAAGTTTTGCACAAAAGTATTGGTGAGTAAGAGATACTGATTGCGTTGGTCGCGGAGGAAGTCGGTGAGGCCTGCATTCTCACCCAATTCATAAAAATCATTGTAAATCCCGGCTTCTCTCAAGAAATCATCGGAAGGCCATTCACATGGCCGGACCTCCGCGGTGCGAGGCAAATTATATTTGGGCCTCTGTGCTTCTTCGCTTTGCTTTTCCTTCAAGCTTCGGCTCGATGAGCCCCTCAAAAATCTCTTCATTATTTTCTGAAATTTTTAGTGACTTCAAATAAAAGTGAACCAAGCTCAACAAAATTGATAGCAACTACTCCTACAAGTTCCTAGAGCCTATATCAAGCATTAGAACTACTTGGAACCATATAAATTTGACATGCAAGCTCAAGAACATGGTCACCTGGGCAGCACAAATTTGCAATGAATGAAGCACTAGAACAAAAACTAATTGGACCAATGGAGGAGTCACATACCAAGGAACAATCCCCCCAAGCAGTTTTGTGAGAGGTGCTTTGAGCAAGGAGATCGAAAATCGCAGCAAAATGAGCTAGAACTCGTGCTTGAGCTGGATGGTGATTTTTTTGGAGAAAGAAGAAGTGTGTGGGTGCAGGAATAAGTGGAGGGGAGCCACCGTGGGCCCACGAGGCGGGGGGCGCGCCCTCTACCCTCGTGGCCAGGTGCTTGCCCCTCCTGCTGTGTTCTCAGTGCCAGATACTCTCAAATATTCCAGAAAAAATCATATTCCATTTTCAGGGCATTTGGAGAACTTTTATTTTCGGGGTATTTTTATATTGCACGGATAAATCAAAAAACAGACAGAAAAATGCTATTTTTACTTTATTTCAACTAAATAACAGAAAGTAGAAAGAGGGTACAGAAGGTTGTGCCATCTAGTTTCATCCATCTCATGCTCATCAAAAGGAATCCACTAACAAGGTTGATCAAGTCTTGTTAACAAAATCATTCCGAATAACATGGAACCAGAGAAATTTTGAATGACACTATGTTACCTCAACGGGGATATGCACATCCCCAATAATAAGAATATCATATTTCTTCTTGACAGTAGGAAGAGGAAATTCAAAACCTCCAAAAATAATCGATGGAATTTTTCCAATAGAATTGATACTGTGGACTTGAGGTTGTTTCCTCGGAAAGTGTACCGTATGCTCATTGCCATTAACATGAAAAGTGACATTGCTTTGTTGCAATCAATAACAGCCCCTGCAGTATTCAAAAAGGGTCTTCCAAGAATAATGGACATACTATCGTCCTCGGGAATATCAAGAATAACAAAGTCCGTTAAAATAGTAACGTTTGCAACCACAACAGGCACATCCTCACAAATACCGACAGGTATAGCAGTTGATTTATCAGCCATTTGCAAAGATATTTCAGTAGGTGTCAACTTATTCAAATCAAGTCTATGATATAAAGAGAGAGGCATAACACTAACACCGGCTCCAAGATCACATAAAGCAGTTTTAACATAGTTTCTTTTAATGGAGCATGATATAGTGGGTACTCCTGGATCTCCAAGTTTCTTTGGTATTCCACCCTTAAAAGTATAATTAGCAAGCATGGTGGAAATTTCAGCTTCCGGTATCTTTCTTTTATTAGTGACAATATCTTTCATATACTTAGCATAAAGATTCATTTTGAGCATATCAGTTAATCGCATACACAAAAAGATAGGTCTAATCATTTCAGCAAAGCGCTCAAAATCCTCATCATCCTTTTTCTTGGATGGTTTGGGAGGAAAAGGCATGGGTTTCTGAACCCATGGTTCTCTTTCTTTACCGTGTTTCCTAGCAACAAAGTCTCTCTTATCATAACATTGATTCTTTGATTGTGGGTTATCAAGATCAACAGCAGGTTCAATTTCTACATCATTATCATTACTAGGTTGAGCATCATCATGAACATCTTCATTAATATTATCACTAGGCTCATGTTCATTACCAGATTGTGTTTCAGCATCAGAGATAGAAATATCATTTGGATTCTCAGGTGTTTCAGCAACAGGTTCACTAGAAGCATGCAAAGTCCTATCATTTTTCTTTTTCTTCTTTTTAGAAGAGCTAGGTGCATCAATATTATTTCTCTGAGAATCTTGCTCAATTCTCTTAGGGTGGCCTTCAGGATACAAAGGTTCCTGAGTCATCTTACCAGTTCTAGTAGCCACTCTAACAGCATAATAATTTTTCTTACTATTCAATTCATTGAGCAAATCATTTTGAGCCTTAAGTACTTGTTCTACTTGAGTGGTAACCATAGAAGCATGTTTACTAATGAGTTTAAGTTCACCTTTAACTCTAGACATATAATCACCCAAGTATTCAAGCGTATCGGAATTGTATTTCAATTGTCTACCAAAATAAGCATTGAAATCTTCTTACTTAACCATAAAGTTGTCAAACTCATCCAGACAATGGCTAGCAAACTTAGTAGGAGGAAATTCAGCTTTATCATATCCATAGAGAGAATTTACCTTTACTACCTGTGTCGGGTTATCAAGACCGTGAGTTTCTTCAATAGGTGGAGGATTAAGATCATATGTTTCTTCAACGGGCGGTAAATTAAGACCATGTATTTCTTCAATAGGAGGTAAATTCTTAACATCTTCAGCTTTAATACCCTTTTCTTTCATAGATTTCTTTGCCTCTTGCATATCTTCAGGACTGAGAAATAGAACACCTCTTTTCTTTGGAGTTGGTTTAGGAATAGGCTCAGGAATTGGCTCAGGAGCTGGCTCAGGAAGTGTCCAATTATTTTCATTTGTCAACATATTATTCAATAGAATTTCAGCTTCATCCGGTGTTCTTTCCCTGAAAACAGAACCAGCACAACTATCCAGGTAATCTCTGGAAGCATCGGTTAGTCCATTGTAAAAGATATCAAGTATTTCATTTTTCTTAAGAGGATGATCAGGCAAAGCATTAAGTAACTGGAGAAGCCTCCCCCAAGCTTGTGGGATACTCTCTTTTTCAATTTGCACAAAATTATATATTTCCCTTAAAGCAGCTTGTTTCTTATGAGCGGGGAAATATTTAGCAGAGAAGTAATAAATCATATCCTGGGGACTACGCACACAACCAGGATCAAGAGAATTAAACCACATCTTAGCATCACCCTTTAATGAGAACGGAAATATTTTAAGGATATATAGGTAGCGAGATTTCTCATCATTAGTGAACAGGGTGGCTATATCATTTAATTTAGTAAGATGTGCCACAACAGTTTCAGATTCACAGCCATGAAAAGGATCAGATTCA
Organism: Aegilops tauschii subsp. strangulata; assembly: GCF_002575655.3. NCBI lineage: Eukaryota > Viridiplantae > Streptophyta > Magnoliopsida > Poales > Poaceae > Aegilops > Aegilops tauschii. Next base: position 350,034,469 of record NC_053038.3, on the reverse strand, counting down.
ATCAAAGTAATTATATCAGGATCAACAGAGAATTCATAATCCATATCAGTAACACAGATAGGTGAAGTAGCAAAAGCAGGGTCAGGTTTCATTCTAGCATTAAGAGATTGCTGCTTCCATTTAGCTAATAACCTCTTGAGCTCGTATCTATCTTTGCAAGCTAAAATAGCTAAAGCAGATTCTTTTTCAAAAACATAACCCTCGGGAACAACAGGCGATTCATAATTATTAGGGGGGGAGTCTTCATCATCACTTTCATCAATGTTATCAGTTTCAATAATTTCATTCTCTCTAACCCTAGCAAGTTGTTCATCAAGAAATTCACCAAGTGGCACAGTAGTATCAAGCATAGAAGTAGTTTCATCATCAGTATCATGCATAGCAGAGGTGGCATCATCAATAACATGCGACATATCAGGATTAATAGCAGAAGCAGGTTTAGGTGTCGCAAGCTTACTCAAAACAGAAGGTGAATCAAGTGCAGAGCTAGAAGGCAGTTCCTTACCTCCCCTCGTAGTTGAGGGATAAATTGTTTTCTTAGCGTCTTTCAAGTTCTTCATAGTGACCAGCAGATATAAATCCCAAGTGACTCAAAGAATAGAGCTATGCTCCCCGGCAACGGCGCCAGAAAATAGTCTTGATAACCCACAAGTATAGGGGATCGCAACAGTTTTTGAGGGTAGAGTATTCAACCCAAATTTATTGATTCGACACAAGGGGAGCCAAAGAATATTCTCAAGTATTAGCAGCTCAGTTGTCAATTCAACCACACCTGGATAACTTAATATCTGCAGCAAAGTATTTAGTAGCAAAGTAATATGGAAGTAACGGTAACGGTAGCAAAAGTAATATTTTTGGGTTTTGTAGTGATGTAACAGTAGCAACGGAAAAGTAAATAAGCGAAGAACAATATATGAAAAGCTCGTAGGCATTGGATCGGTGATGGAGAATTATGCCGGATGCGGTTCATCATGTAACAGTCATAACATAGGGTGACACAGAACTAGCTCCAATTCATCAATGTAATGTAGGCATGTATTCCGAATATAGTCGTACGTGCTTATGAAAAAGAACTTGCATGACATCTTTTGTCCTACCCTCCCGTGGCAGCGGGGTCCTAATGGAAACTAAGGGATATTAAGGCCTCCTAATGGAGTTGGAGTTGAGGTCGGTGGAGCGTCAGGGGGCCCACGAGGCAGGGGGCGCGCCCCCACCCTCGTGGACAGGGTGTGGGCCACCTGACGTGTATTTTTCTTCCAGTATTTTTAATATTTTCCAAAAAGATGTTCCGTGGAGTTTCAGGTCATTCCAAGAACTTTTGTTTCTGCACATAAATAACACCATGGAAAGTCTGCTAAAAACAGCGTCAGTCCGGGTTAGTTCCATTCAAATCATGCAAGTTAGAGTCCAAAACAAGGGCAAAAGTGTTTGGAAAAGTAGATACGACGGAGACGTATCAGCGGGCGGTCGCGAGTGCCCTTGAAGTAGGCGACGAAGCGGTCGCGCATCTTGTCCCAGGAGGAGATCGAGCCCGGTGGCAGGTTCAGGAGCCAAGAGCGGGCGCCATCCTTGAGAGCCATGGGAAACCAGTTCGCCATGATTTTCTCGTCGCCGTTGGCCGCCTCGATGTTCAGCTCGTAGAGCTGCAGGAACTCCGCGGGTCGGGGGTGCCGTCGTAGCGAGGAGGCAGATCTGGATTGAACTTGCCCGGCCAGGCGACGCTACGCAGCTCGGGGGTGAAGGCGCGGCAACCGGCCGTGGTCGGCGGGGCCCGTCTTGGAGGTGGAGCCTGGTCTTGATGAGGTCCATGTGCCGCCACCGCTGGTGGCGCGCGGTCGTGGCGAGGCGGCGCGAGGAGCGCAGGTGCAGCTTCTCGCAGCCGAGGAATTTCTTGGCAGCTTCTCTCTTCGCGCGCGGGCACCGGGCGTGGTGCGTCACACCGTGGGGCCGCGCGCCTTGGCGCCAAGGCACCGTCTTGGGGCAGAGGTGGTGGAGGGCTGTATGAGCCACGCCACCCGCACTGACGGTGGGCGCGGCAGCGACAGGGACGGCGCAGGGAGACCCCTGCGGCGCTGACGAGCTCGGCGATGCGGTCAAGCCAGTCCTCGTAGAGGGCGTCGACGGGACGGTAGCGAAGGAGCTCACGCGCCAGGTCGAGCGCGGCCTGAGGGTCCACCGGAGCGTGACGAGCGTGGGATGACGAACCGGCCGGGGTCAGCGATGGAGTGGCGGTGCGGCCGTCCCGCCGCACCGAAGGGTGCAGCGAGGATGCTTGTTGCTCATTCCCCACCGGGCCGGTGGCGGCGTTGGCGGCAGGCAACGGAGAACGACGAGGCGGCCCGCCCACGGGAGCCGTCTGAGCGACGCGGGTGGCGAGGGCAGCCCGACGCTCATCACGAGCACTATGACGCCCCCGATTCAATCGTACACTAATCATGCACGCAAACGTGTACGATCAAGATCAGGGACTCACGGGAAGATATCACAACACAACTCTAAAACATAAATAAGTCATACAAGCATCATAATACAAGCCAGGGGCCTCGAGGGCTCGAATACAAGTGCTCGATCATGGACGAGTCAGCGGAAGCAACAATATCTGAGTACAGACATAATTTAAACAAGTTTGCCTTAAGAAGGCTAGCACAAACTAGGATACAGATCGAAAGAGGCGCAGGCCTCCTGCCTGGGATCCTCCTAAACTACTCCTGGTCGTCGTCAGCTGCCTGCACGTAGTAGTAGGCACCTCCGGTGTAGAAGGAGTCGTCGTCGACGGTGGCGTCTGGCTCCTGGGCTCCAGCATCTGGTTGCGACAACCAGTTAGAAAGGAAAGGGGGAAAAGAGGGAGAAAAGCAACCGTGAGTACTCATCCAAAGTACTCGCAAGCAAGGAGCTACACTACATATGCATGGGTATATGTGTAAAGGGCCATATCGGTGGACTGAACTGCAGAATGCCAGAATAAGGGGGGATAGCTAGTCCTGTCGAAGACTACGCTTCTGGCAGCCTCCATCTTGCAGCATGTAGAAGAGAGTAGATTGAAGTCCTCCAAGTAGCATCGCATAGCATAATCCTATCCGGCGATCCCCTCCTCGTCGCCCTGTTAGAGAGCGATCACCGGGTTATATCTGGCACTTGGAAGGGTGTGTTTTATTAAGTATCCGGTTGTAGTTGTCATAAGATCAAGGTACAACTCCGGGTCGTCCTTTTACCGAGGGACACGGCTATTCGAATAGATAAACTTCCCTACAGGGGTGCACCACATAACCCAACACGCTCGATCCCATTTGGCCGGACACACTTTTCTGGGTCATGCCCGGCCTCGGAAGATCGACACGTCGCAGCCCCACCTAGGCACAACAGAGAGGTCAGCACGCCGGTCTAAATCCTATGGCGCAGGGGTCTGGGCCCATCGCCCATTGCACACCTGCACGTTGCGAACGCGGCCGAAAGCAGACCTAGCCTAGTAGGCGTTCTAGTCCAATTCGGTGCGCGCCGCTCAGTCGCTGACGTCACGAAGGCTTCGGCTGATACCACGACGTCGAGTGCCCATAACTGTTCCCGCGTAGTTGGTTAGTGCGTATAGACCAAATGGCCAGACTCAGATCAAATACCAAGAACTCGTTAAGCGTGTTATTTTGAAGTAACCGCAAACGCCGACCAGGGCCAGGCCCACCTCTCTCCTAGGTGGCCTCAACCTGCCCTGTCGCTCCGCCACAAGATCCACTCGCGGGTACTCCTACGAGCCGACCCGAATTTAGTCACCACAGGTATCATGTATAGAGTATATAAGTATATACCCGTGATCACCGCCCAAGTGATCACGGCCCGATAGTATAGCATAGCAGACGGACAAGAATGTAGGGCCACTGATGGAAAACTAGCATCCTATACTAAGCATGTAGGATTGCAGGTAAAGGTAACAACAGTAGTAGCAAGGACAGGCTATGCATCAGGATAGGATTAACGGAAAACAGTAACATGCTACACTACTCTAATGCAAGCAGTAGAGAGTAGAATAGGCGATATCTGGTGATCAAAGGGGGGGGCTTGCCTGATTGCTCTGGCAAGAAGGAGGGGTCGTCAACAGCGTAGTCGGTCGGGGCACCAGCAGCGGCGTCGGTCTCGTAGTCTACCGGAGAGAAGAGGGGGAAGAAACAATAAATACAATGCAAACAAATGCATGGCGATGCATGACAAGACAAAGCGTGATGCTAGGTGTGCCCAATCGCGGTAGTAGGTGATACCGGCTAAGGGGGGAAACATCCGGAAAAGTATTCCCGATGTTTCGCGTTTTCGGACAGATGAACCGGAGGGGGAAAGCTGCGATTTTGATATGTTAGGGATGTGTGGTGAACGAACGGTCTGCGTATCCGGATTCGTCTCGTCATTCTGAGCAACTTTCATGTAGAAAGTATTTTCATCCGAGATACGGATTATTTTATATGTTTTTCTAAAGTTTTAATCATTTTTTGAATTTAATTATTTATTTAAATCCAACATTATCCAGAACAGTATGGGATGACGTCAGCATGACGTATGTGTGATGTCAGCAGTCAACAGTACGGTTGACCAGGTCAAACTAACCAGTAGGGCCCACCTGTCATTGGTAGTGGGCTAACAGCAGACCATTTTAACTTAAACAGACTAATTAGTGACTGGACCCCACCAGTCAGTGACTCACTAGTTTAGCTAATTACTTTTATTTAGGAAAATGTTTTAATTAGGTTAATTATGTGGTGGGGGGCCCGCGTGTCAGTGGCACTGAGTGCCCAGTCAGCATAGTTGACCACGGTCAACGTGGTCAACTAAGTCCAGGGGGCCCACGGGCAGCGACCCAGAGGCGGGCCCCGCCGGTGCCAGGTCAGCGCCGGCGCCGGAGCAACGCCGGCGAGGCCATCCGCGGCGGCCGAACGCCGGAGACGGCCAGAATCGCGCTATGGCGCACCATTTGAGCCGTGGTCGGGCGCGTTCGAACGGTGAGGCTGGGCCGCATCCAACCGTGGTGGTGGCGCGGGCCGTAACAGCCGGAATCTTTGCCGGCGGCGAGTGGAGGCGGTGGTGGCATTCGGGACATCATTGGGATCACGCTACGAAGCACCAAACCGCGCGCGACAACTTGCGTTCGAACCGTGGAAGCGTTCGGCGTCGACTGGTGGTGGTGCCGGACCAAAAGGTCGTCGAAAACGGGACCGACGACGAGCTATGGCGGCCGCGCGTATGGGACCTTGACGGAGGCTATGCTAGGAGGCACGGGGAGGCACGTTCTCGGGCTCGTTGGGCTCCTGGGAGCTCCAGGAGTTCGGCTACGAGCTCGGACGCGAGCTCGGGCCACGGTGGCCACGACGGCGAGTTGATCTGCGGCGGCGAGCTCAAAGCAAAGGCGTCGAGCTAGCTAGGGAGACTCACGCAGTGCGAGGAGAAGAATGGAGGGAGGTAGGAGCTCACCGAGCGGCTACGAAAAGCCTGCGACAGCTTAGGAGCACAGAGGTGGCCGGAGACGACGGCGGTCACCGGCGACAGAGAAGATAGGGACGAGCTCGATCCCGACCGTGCGGTGCTCCTCGAGCTCGATGGCGAGGCGTAGACGAGGTAGAGGACGACGGCGCGTCTCGTGGACGTGCTGGCGAGGCGCGGGGTGGCCGGTGGCCGCGGCTATGGCGCAGCCATGGCGATGGCGGCGCTCGGTGAGGCGCAACAGAGGTGGATCTGGAGGGGAGTGGGAGAGGCGCAGGAACCAAGGCGAGAGTGGGGGCGAGTGGGAGGCGGGATCGAGGAGGCGGGGGCGTGGTGGCCTTATCCTCCCCGGCGTCGGTGCCGGCGAGGTGGTCGGGCGGGAGCGCGCCCCTGTTCCGACCCGGGTCGGGGGAACAGGGAAAGGAGGCGGCAGGGGGAGGCGGGCCGGGCCGGCTGGCTGGCTATTAGCTGGGCCGTCTGGTCCAAGAGGGGGGTTCGTTTCCTTTTGTTTTATTTTCATTTTTTTTCCTTTTATTTATTTTCTTTTTTGTTTTAACTCAATTTAAGTATTTAGACATTTTCTAAAAATGTATTTACTTCACCATAATTACCTATGCAATATTTGGCACCCACCGAACATTTTTGTTTTGACTTTTGAAAACTTTGGGTGTTTGTCACTAATTCATTTTTGAATTTGCAATGTTTTTTTTTTGAACTACCACTTGATTAGCAACAGTAACATAGATGACATGGCATCATCAGGAGAGTTTTACTGTAGCCTAATTATCCGGGCGTTACAAATCTCCTCCACTACAAGAAATCTCGTCCCGAGATTTAGGAGGTAGAAGGAAACAGTGCAGGGTATTCATCACGCAGGCGATCCTCGCGTTCCCAGGTGGCTTCATCTTCAGAATGGTGCGACCACTGGACTTTGAGGAACTTGATCGCCTTCTGACGTGTGCGGCGTTCAGCTTGGTCGAGAATGCGTACCGGATGCTCTTTATAGGAGAGGTCCTGCTGCAATTCGAGCACTTCATGATCCACTGCTCGGATTGGGTCCATGAAGCAACGGCGGAGCTGTGACACGTGGAACACATCGTGAACCTGAGAAAGGTTCGGCGGAAGTTCAAGTTGATATGCCACTTTTCCACGCCTTTCGAGAATAGTGAATGGGCCAATATAGCGAGGAGCTAGCTTTCCCTTGATCCCGAAGCGGTGAGCACCCTTTATTGGTGTGACTCGAAGATAAGCCTTTTCGCCAGGTTGATAGACCATGTCTTTATGATGACGGTCATACTGACTCTTCTGACGTGACTGAGCAGTCTTGAGATTCTCACGAATAATGCGGACTTGTTCTTCGGCATGTTGGATAATATCCGGACCAAAGAGTGGGCGTTCCCCAGTTTCTGACCAGTTTAGAGGGGTTCGGCACTTTCGCCCATATAACACTTTGAAGGGGGTCATCTTCAGACTAGCTTGATAGCTATTATTATAAGAGAACTCAGCATACGGGAGAGATTCCTCCCATTTCTTGCCGAAGGAAATAACACAAGCTCGAAGCATGTCTTCGAGAACTTGGTTGACACGTTCAACTTGCCCTTGCGACTGAGGATGAAACGCAGTACTGAATGATAGATGAGTTCCCATAGCTTCTTGGAAACTTGCCCAGAATCTTGAAGTGAATAAGCTGCCATGGTCTGAGCTGATAACCAATGGAATACCGTGGAGTGAAACAATCCTGGACATATAGAGCGTTGCCAGCTGACTAGCAATGATCATTTCTTTGATCGCCAGAAAATGTGCAACTTTGGAAAGCCGGTCAATGACGACAAGAATAGCATCATTACCTTTCTGTGATTTGGGAAATCCAGTGACGAAGTCCATCTCAACATGGTCCCATTTCCATTCAGGAATAGAGATAGGTTGCAGAGTTCCAGCAGGCCTTTGATGTTCTACTTTGATACGACGGCAAACGTCACACTCAGCAACATAACGAGCAATGTCTTGCTTCATATTAGACCACCAGAATCTCTGACGGATGTCTTGGTACATCTTTGTACTACCAGGATGGATACATAGAGGCATATCATGAGCTTCTGTCATAACTTCTTGAGTCATATCCAGGTTTTTCTCTGCACATGGCACCACTAGGCGGCCCTTGAAGTACAAAGTGCCATCATCAGCAATAGTGAAGAATGAGGGCTTTCCTTCTGCGAGGTAGCGCTTAATCTTGTGGGCTTCAGAGTCATATCCCCGTATTCTCTTGATGGAGTCCAAGAGATCTGGTTCGACAGCCAGGGTATTGAGGGAACCCTGGGAAACAACACGGAGGTTCATCTTGCGAAACTCCTTAGGAGGGGGAGCGAGTGCACTCGGAGGAACAATATGGAGGTTTAGCTTTCTGAATTCTTCAACAAGCGAGGGCTGGACTTTGTGAACCTGGAGGTGGTTGCAGTAAGACTTGCGGCTCAAGGCATCAGCCATTACATTAGCCTTGCCTGGCGTATAGGAAATACCCAAGTCAAAGTCTGCAACAATCTCCATCCATCTCTGCTGACGGAGGTTCAGGTCTGGCTGAGTAAACAGATACTTCAGACTTTGGTGGTCAGTGAAGATCTCGCAACGATTACCGAGAAGGTAATGTCGCCACTGCTTCAGCGCATGAATGACAGCAGCAAGTTCGAGGTCGTGAACTGGGTAGTTCTCTTCGTGAGGGCGCAATTTCCGAGAGGCATAAGCAATCACTTTGCGGTCTTGCATTAGGACACAGCCTAATCCTTGACGGGAAGCGTCTCAGTAAATGACGAAGTCCTTCTTAGTATCAGGTGGAGGTAGAACTGGGGCAGAAGTCAACTTGTCTTTGAGTGCCTGGAAACTTTCCTGACATTTGTCTGTCCATTGGAACTTGACGCCCTTATGCAACAGGTTAGTCAGAGGCCTGGCGATCTTGGAGAAGTTCTCGACGAATCGACGGCAATAGCTGGCGAGACCAAGAAAACTTCTGACATGCTTAACGTTCTTGGGAGGAGTCCAATCAAGGATAGCCTGGACTCGTTCAGGGTTGACGGCAATACCATCCTTAGAGATGACATGCCCAAGATAGGTTACTTCGGGTAGCCAGAATTCATATTTGGAGAACTTGGCATATAGTTGATGCTCTCGCAGCTTTTCCAGCACAAGACGAAGATGTTCAGCATGTTCCTCTTCGTTCTTGGAAAATACCAGGATATCATCCAGATAAACCACGACGAACTTGTCGAGGTAATCCATGAATATATAGTTCATCATACGAGAGAAGGTGGCTGGAGCATTGGTTAAACCGAAAGACATGACGGTGTACTCGTATGAACCATATCGAGTCACGAAGGCGGTCTTTGGGATATCCTCTTCGCGAACACGGATCTGGTGGTAACCCAACCTCAAGTCGAGCTTAGAGAACACTGATGAACCCGCCAGTTGATCATACAGATCATTGATCCGAGGAAGAGGGTATTTATTCTGAATGGTAGCTTGGTTTATAGGACGGTAGTCTTGAACTAATCGGTTTGTCCCATCCTTCTTCTTGACAAAGAGAGAAGGTGCTCCCCAAGGAGAGCAACTTGGGCGAATGAATCCTTTGCGAAGAGATTTGTCGATTTCCTCCTTAAGCTCAAGGAGTTCATGCGGCGGCATCTTGTAGGGTCGTTTGGCTATAGGAGTGGTGCCTGGTTTCAAGTCGATGATGAATTCGACAGCTCTAGTAGGGGGAATCCCTGGAAGTTCTTCAGGAAAGACGTCGAGGAATTCACGCACGACGGGAATGTTTTCAATGCCCTCGAGTGGTGCAGCGTTCAATGCATTCAATGCATAGAGCCTTGCCTCGGCATTTTGCACCAGATGAGCTTGGTAAGTAACTATTTCATCTGAAGGGTGTAGTAGATGGACGGTCTTAGTGGCGCAAACGATAGAAGCAGTATGCACTTTTAACCAATTCATTCCCAGAATGAGATCAATGCTACAGGACTTCAGTACGATGGGAGAGACAAGAAATTCCAGTCCTTCAATTTCAACAGGAACGTCGTGACTAACCATAGAGGTTTGACATTGGCCCGCAGGGGTGTGTACCACTAGCGGAGTGTTCATCTCTTCGTATTTAATGCCATGCATGAATGCAAATTCTGCTGATATGAATGAATGGGATGCTCCTGTATCAAATAAAACGGATGCTGGTACTGAATTTACGAGAAGAGCACCCATCACGGTAGCAGGCTGGTCTTGAGCTTTGTTGAGATCAACGTGGTTGGCATGAACACGACCATAAGACTTGGCATTTTTGCTGCGGGGCTGGTTGTTTCCATGGCCAGTTGCTGGAAGGGCCAGTTGATTCTGGTTCTGGTTGCATTCTCTAGCACGGTGTCCTGGTTGACCACACCTGAAGCACAAACCATTATTGGGAGTGGGAGCAGGAGCTCGGGGTGGTGGTGCTGGAAGCCTTGGCTGCCTAGTTGGAGGAGTAGGCAGACGAGGTGCAGCATAGGTATGCCTTGGGGCAGGTGCAGTTGGCTGGTACATGCTGTTGGGAATCCATATCTTACGCTTCTGCGAGGGCGGGCCCAAAGATGAGCCCGTGTCACGGTTGCGCCTGTGAGAGCTCTGGTATTCCTGCAGACCAGTTTCGACATTGATGGCCTTGTTCACCAAGGTGGCGAAATCAACAAAGTCATGCACTAGAAGTGCGAGCTTGATGTCAGCTTGAAGGCCGTCACGGAACTTCTCCTGTCTACGGGCATCAGTTGCAATGTCCTCTTCAGCATAGCGGGACAAGTCCAGAAACTCCCGCTGATAAGCTTCAACAGTTTTGTTGCCTTGGGTGAGGTTGCGGAACTCACGCTTCTTCCGGTCCATGACTCCCTGAGGAATGAAGCGGGCACGGAAAGCAGCTTGGAAGTCTGGCCAGGTGATGATTGTTCCAGCTGGCAGAGTGCGCCTGTGGCTGTCCCACCATTGAGCTGCGAGTCCCTTCAGGAAGAAGGAAGCAAAGGTGACATAGATGGCAGGGGCTACATCGGCAGACTCCATCTCATAGGTGATGTCACGGAGCCAGTCATCAGCATCCAGAGGCTGAGTTGAGCTGCGGTACACAGTTGGGTTGAGGCGCATGAAATCCTGCAGAGTTACTGGGGTTGGCTGCCGGTCCATATTGGGGCGAGGAAACTGAGCCATCATATTTTCCATGAATTGGCGGTTCAGTTCGAACTGTTGGATCATACCAGCCATGTACTCAAGTGGTGGTGGGGCATTGCCACCACTACCACGATCACCTGGTCTAACCATCCTGCTAATATATAACAGGGGTAGTTCAGCATTGAGAAATTTGCAAAGACAAGAATCATTCATGATGAAACATGCATAATGAAAGGAGCACGATAGCTACTACATAGTAGTCGGCATAACTTACAAAAGGGGTCATGCATAGAGTTCAGTACACAGAGTTTAGTACATAGACTAAAACACCATAGGCGGCACACAGGCTCGCGGCGAATGCATCTAACACTAACAAGCAAGCCTACATCAGTCCCAAGAGGTACTGTGGAGGTAGGTGTAGCCTGAAAGCTGGAGTGTCGCATCGGGAACTCCACGTCAGCAACCTGGGGTCCGCGAATACTCTGGTGCAGAACCTGACGCTCAGGTGGCAGAAGAGGACCAAGTGCGGGAGAGTAGCCTCCCACATCTGGCCAGCCGACACCCTGGGGCATCACAGTCCTGGCTAGGTAGATTGCAGAACGGGGCAGCTCTCTAGATCGGACAAAGGGGTGCAACAGCGTCAGAGCACGGTAAAGGTGCTGACGGGTGGTGTACAACTCGTGGCGAATAGCTCGGTTAGCTCGATCCAGCCCATCAGCATGCAGAACCAGGTTCTGATGGTAGAAGGGCTCTCGGGTGATAGTGGAGTAGGCAGTAGTATAGTATCCCTCCGCACCAACATCAGATGCGATAGCAATGTGCCTGAAAGGGGAGGTGTCCAACTCCCTATACTCTCCAAGAAGACGTGTCAGAGCAGCATAAGCAGCATCGTGGACAGCCATATCGATGGTCACTCCAACACCATGAGCGGTGTGCAGCACAGTAGTGGAGTCATACTCCCGAGAGTAGAGGTGGACGATGGCACGGTACTGCTCCTGGTTAAAGTCCTGGTACTCCTCGTAGACGGTGTACTCAAGGTGCCAGCGATAACCCAGATAGGTCATCATCTCAGCTAGCACAGCAGGTGATCCCGAGGCACCAATGGCCGTCGTATGGCGCACGACCTGCCTCATGGGTTCCATCTGAAAGCAAAAATGTTTCAAACGAGTCAAATGACAGTGTGTGAATTGTTCAAAATACTATTCTAAGAAATAACTATGGCTTATCCAACTTTGGGGTGAATGTGGTCACGGGATCCTAGTGTTAGAGTTAGTAAAGTCCTTTAACCCGAGTAGAAGAGAGTTCAGAGTCCCAGAGTAAAGGTCGAGGAGTAAAAGATCCTAGTACCACCCAATGGCGACGTGGGCCCGTAAGACACACAGCCATGTTAGTAAAAGTTTTGTAATGTCTAGACTCGACTTCGGCCAAGGAGTGTGGAAGGGGGATTCAATCGTACACTAATCATGCACGCAAACGTGTACGATCAAGATCAGGGACTCATGGGAAGATATCACAACACAACTCTAAAACATAAATAAGTCATACAAGCATCATAATACAAGCCAGGGGCCTCGAGGGCTCGAATACAAGTGCTCGATCATAGACGAGTCAGCGGAAGCAACAATATCTGAGTACAGACATAAGTTAAACAAGTTTGCCTTAAGAAGGCTAGCACAAACTGGGATACAGATCGAAAGAGGCGCAGGCCTCCTACCTGGGATCCTCCTAAACTACTCCTGGTCGTCGTCAGCTGCCTGCACGTAGTAGTAGGCACCTCCGGTGTAGAAGGAGTCGTCGTCGACGGTGGCGTCTGGCTCCTGGGCTCCAGCATCTGGTTGCGACAACCAGGTAGAAAGGAAAGGGGGAAAAGAGGGAGAAAAGCAACCGTGAGTACTCATCCAAAGTACTCGCAAGCAAGGAGCTACACTACATATGCATGGGTATATGTGTAAAGGGCCATATCGGTGGACTGAACTGCAGAATGCCAGAATAAGGGGGGATAGCTAGTCCTGTCGAAGACTACGCTTCTGGCAGCCTCCATCTTGCAGCATGTAGAAGAGAGTAGATTGAAGTCCTCCAAGTAGCATCGCATAGCATAATCCTACCCGGCGATCCCCTCCTCGTTGCCCTGTTAGAGAGCGATCACCGGGTTATATCTGGCACCTGGAAGGGTGTGTTTTATTAAGTATCCGGTTCTAGTTGTCATAAGGTCAAGGTACAACTCCGGGTCGTCCTTTTACCGAGGGACACGGCTATTCGAATAGATAAACTTCCCTGCAGGGGTGCACCACATAACCCAACACGCTCGATCCCATTTGGCCGGACACACTTTTCTAGGTCATGCCCGGCCTCGGAAGATCGACACGTCGCAGCCCCACCTAGGCACAACAGAGAGGTCAGCACGCCGGTCTAAATCCTATGGCGCAGGGGTCTGGGCCCATCGCCCATTGCACACCTGCACGTTGCGAACGCGGCCGAAAGTAGACCTAGCCTAGTAGGCGTTCCAGTCCAATCCGGCGCGCGCCGCTCAGTCGCTGACGTCACGAAGGCTTCGGCTGATACCACGACGTCGAGTGCCCATAACTGTTCCCGCGTAGTTGGTTAGTGCGTATAGACCAAATGGCCAGACTCAGATCAAATACCAAGAACTCGTTAAGCATGTTATTTTGAAGTAACCGCGAACGCCGACCAGGGCCAGGCCCACCTCTCTCCTAGGTGGCCTCAACCTGGCCTGTCGCTCTGCCACAAGATCCACTCGCGGGTACTCCTACGAGCCGACCCGACTTTAGTCACCACAGGTATCATGTATAGAGTATATAAGTATATACCCATGATCACCGCCCAAGTGATCACGGCCCGATAGTATAGCACAGCAGATGGACAAGAATGTAGGGCCACTGATGGAAAACTAGCATCCTATACTAAGCATGTAGGATTGCAGGTAAAGGTAACAACAATAGTACCAAGGACAGGCTATGCATCAGGATAGGATTAACGGAAAACAGTAACATGCTACACTACTCTAATGCAAGCAGTAGAGAGTAGAATAGGCAATATCTAGTGATCAAAGGGGGGGGGCTTGCCTGATTGCTCTGGCAAGAAGGAGGGGTCGTCAACAGCGTAGTCGGTCGGGGCACCAGCAGCGGCGTCGGTCTCGTAGTCTACCGGAGAGAAGAGGGGGGAAGAAACAATAAATACAATGCAAACAAATGCATGGCGATGCATGACAAGACAAAGCGTGATGCTAGGTGTGCCCAATCGCGGTAGTAGGTGATACCGGCCAAGGGGGGAAACATCCGGAAAAGTATTCCCGATGTTTCGCGTTTTCGGACAGATGAACCGGAGGGGGGAAGTTGCGAGTTCGATATGTTAGGGATGTGTGGTGAACGAACGGGCTGCGTATCCGGATTCATCTCGTCGTTCTGAGCAACTTTCATGTAGAAAGTATTTTCATCCGAGATACGGATTATTTTATATGTTTTTCTAAAGTTTTAATCATTTTTTGAATTTAATTATTTATTTAAATCCAACATTATCCAGAACAGTATGGGATGACGTCAGCATGACGTATGTGTGATGTCAGCAGTCAACAGTATGGTTGACCAGGTCAAACTGACCAGTAGGGCCCACCTGTCATTGGCAGTGGGCTAACAGCAGACCATTTTAACTTAAACAGACTAATTAGTGACTGGACCCCACCAGTCAGTGACTCACTAGTTTAGCTAATTACTTTTATTTAGGAAAATGTTTTAATTAGGTTAATTATGTGGTGGGGGCCCGCGTGTCAGTGGCACTGAGTGCCCAGTCAGCATAGTTGACCACGGTCAACGTGGTCAACTAAGTCCAGGGGGCCCACGGGCAGCGACCCAGAGGCGGGCCCCGCCGGTGCCAGGTCAGTGCCGGCGCCGGAGCAACGCCGGCGAGGCCATCCGCGGCGGCCGAACGCCGGAGATGGTCGGAATCGCGCTATGGCGCACCATTTGAGACGTGGTCGGGCGCGTTCGAACGGTGAGGCTGGGCCGCATCCAACCGTGGTGGTGGCGCGGGCCGTAACGGCCGGAATCTTCGCCGGCGGCGAGTGGAGGCCGTGGTGGCGTTCGGGACATCGTCGGGATCACGCTACGAAGCACCAAACCGCGCGCGACAACTTGCGTTCGAACCGTGGAAGCGTTCCGCGTCAACTGGTGGTGGTGCCAGACCAAAAGGTCGCCGGAAACGGGACCGACGACCAGCTATGGCGGCCGCGCGTATGGGACCTCGACGGAGGCTATGCTTGGTGGCACGGGGAGGCATGTGCTCGAGATCGTTGGGCTCCTGGGAGCTCCAGGAGTTCGGCTACGAGCTCGGACGCGAGCTCGGGCCACGGTGGCCACGACGGCGAGGTGATCTGCGGCGGTGAGCTCAAAGCAAAGGCGACGAGCTAGCTAGGGAGACTCACATAGTGCGAGGATAAGAATGGAGGGAGGGAGGAGCTCACCGAGCGGCTACGAAAAGCCTGCGACAACTTAGGAGCGCAGAGGTGGCCGGAGACGACGGCGGTCACCGGCGACAGAGAAGATGGGGACGAGCTCGATCCCGACCGTGCTGTGCTCCTCGAGCTCGATGGTGAGGTGTAGACGAGGTAGAGGACGACGGCGCGTCTCGTGGACGTGGTGGCGAGGCGCGGGGTGGCCGGTGGCCGCGGCTATGGCGCAGCCATGGCGACGGCGGCGCTCGGTGAGGCGCGGCAGAGGTGGATCTGGAGGGGAGTGGGAGAGGCGCAGGAACCAAGGCGAGAGTGGGGGCAAGTGGGAGGCGGGATCGAGGACGCGGGGGCGTGGCGGCCTTATCCTCCCCGACGTCAGTGCCGGCGAGGTGGTCGGGCGGGAGCGCGCCCGTGTTCCGACCCGGGTCGGGGAAACAGGGAAAGGAGGCGGCAGGGGGAGGCGGGCCAGGCCGGCTGGGCCGGTCGGCTGGCTGGCTATTAGCTGGGCCGTCTGGTCCAAGAGGGGGGGTTCATTTCCTTTTGTTTTATTTTCATTTTTTTCCTTTTATTTATTTTCTTTTCTGTTTTAACTCAATTTAAGTATTTAGACATTTTCTAAAAATGTATTTACTTCACCATAATTACCTATGCAATATTGGCACCCACCGAACATTTTTGTTTTGACTTTTGAAAACTTTGGGTGTTTGTCACTAATTCATTTTTGAATTTGCAATGTTTTTTTTTGAACTACCACTTGATTAGCAATAGTAACATAGATGACATGGCATCATCAGGAGAGTTTTACTGTAGCCTAATTATCCGGGCGTTACAAGCACGACGAGCGTCCGCCATGGAGACGGTTGAGCGACGGAGCACACACTGACGGGAGGGAAGCTACAGCGCACCCCTACCTGGCGCGCCAAATGTCGGATCACGGGTTCCGGCAAAACCCTTAAGGTTCGAACTCTGGGGTGCGCGCGAAGTTCTTTCCCTACCGATCTACGCCCTAGCTCTCTAAGATCTCGCGGACGAACTCAACGAACTCGCAACACAGAAAGACACGAGATTTATACTGGTTCGGGCCACCCTTGTGGTGTAATACCCTACTCCAGTGCGGTGGTGGTGGATTGCCTCTTGGGCTGGTGATGAACAGTACAAGGGGAAGAACAGCCTCCTAAGGTTGAGGTGTTCTTGTGCTTGGTGTGTGGCTAAGGATTGGCTCAAGGCTAGATTCGATGCCTCTACTATGGTGGCTAGTTCTACTTATATAGGCCCTGGTCCTCTCCCCAAATATTGAGCGGGAAGGGAGCCAACAACGGTGGCCAATTTGAAAGGGGACATCTAGTACAGCTTATCCTAACAAAAGCGGTCTTCGCCTGCAAAGGCTCTGGTGATGACGCCGTCTTGGGCTCCATGGTGACCTCCGTCCTGCCGTCCCGCTGGTCTTGGTCTTGTCGCACCGATATGGAAACCTTTGCCTGATGCCTCGGTACTCCGCGCCTGCGCTTGCCTCCTTAGCACCAAAGAGGAAACAAGGACGCTGCGCGCGCTGGCGCCCGCCTGATCCTGATCATCATGGCTCACGTCACGAGAGCCTCGCGAGGTTTGCCCCGCCTTGATATCTCTGCTCTCACGAGGCAGCCTAGAGAGGCCGCTCCTGAGGAGGTCTTGCGTCGTTCGCCTCGCGAGGGTCTTGAATGCCTTGTTGATGAAGATGGGCCGTACGGCCTGCTAGCATAGCCACGCCGTGGGCCACAGGCAGGCAAGTCTGGGGACCCCCGTTCCCAGAACGCCGACAATTTCCATGCAACAGATGCACTAGAGCTATAAGTGTATGAAAGCTCAAAAAGAAACTAAGTGGGTGTGCATCCAACTTGCTTGCTCATGAAGACCTAGGGCACTTTGAGGAAGCCCATCATTGGAATATACAAGCCAAGTTCTATAATGAAAAATTCCCACTAGTATATGAAAGTGACAAAATAGGAGACTCTCTATCGTGAAGAACATGGTGCTACTTCGAAGCACAAGTGTGGAAAAAGGATAGTAACATTGTCCCTTCTCTCTTTTTCTCTCATTTTTTTGGGATTCTTTGGCCTCTTTTATTATTTTTAAAAGTCCGGAGACTCATCCCAACTTGTGAGGGAATCATAGCTTCCATCATACTTTCCTCACATGGGACAATGCTCTAATAATGATGATGATCACATTTTTATTTACATACAACTCAAGAATGACAACTCGATACTAGAACAAAATATGACTCTATATGAATGCCTCCGGCGGTATACCGGGATGTGCAATGATCAAGAGTGACATGTATAAAAAATATGAACGGTGGCTCATACGTCTCCATCGTATCTACTTTTCCAAACTCTTTGGCCCTTGTTTTGGACTCTAATTTGCATGATTTGAATGGAACTAACCCGGACTGACACTGTTTTCAGCAGAATTGACATGGTGTTATTTTTGTGCACAAATAATAGTTCTCGGAATGACCTGAAACTTCACGGAGAATATTTTTGGAATAAATAAAAAATATTGGCGAAAGAATCAACCGAGGGGGAACCACCACCTGGCCACAAGGGCGAGGGTGCGCCCCCCTGGCTTATGGGTCCCACGAAGCTCCACCGACCTCAACTCCAACTCCATATATTCACGTTCAGGGAGAAGGATTCATCATGTTTTACGATACGGAGCCGCCGCCACCTCCTATTCTTCCTCGGGAGGGCAGATCTGGAGTCCGCTTTGGGCTTCGGAGAGGGGAAATCGTCACCATCATCATCATCAATCATTATCCATCACCAATTTCATAATGCTCACCGTCGTGCGTGAGTAATCCCATCGTAGGCTTGCTGGACGGTGATGGGTTGGATGAGATTTACCATGTAATCGAGTTAGTTTTGTTAGGGTTTGATCCCTAGTATCCACTATGTTCTAAGACTGATGTTGCTATGACTTTGTTATGCTTAATGTTTGTCACTAGGGCCCGAGTGCCATGATTTCAGATCTGAACATATTATGTTTTCATGAATATACTTGTTTTCTTGATCCTATCTTGCAAGTTATAGTCACCTACTACGTGTTATAATCCGACAACCTCGGAGTGACAATAGTCAGGACACTTCCCGGTGATGACCGTAGTTTGAGGAGTTCGTGTATTCACTAAGTGCCAATGCTTTTGTCCGATTCTCTATTAAAAGGTGGCCTTAATATACCTTAGTTTCCATTAGGACCCCACTGCCACAGGAGGGTAGGACAAAAGATGGCATGCAAGTTCTTTTCCATAAGCACGTACGACTATATTCGGAATACATGCCTACATTATATTGATGAATTGGAGCTAGTTCTGTGTCACCCTAGGTTACAACTGTTGCATGATGAGTGCCATCCGACATAATTATCCATCATTAATCCATTGCCTACGAGTTCGTTTCATATTGATCTTTGCTAAGTTACTTTTCCGTTGCCACTGCTACGATTGCTACAAAACTACTACTGTTACTTTTGCCACCGTTACTGTTACTTCCATACTACTTTGCTACTAAATACTTTGCTGCAGATATTAAGTCTTTCAGGTATGGTTGAATTGACAACTCAGCTGCTAATACTTGAGAATATTCTTTGGCTCCCCTTGTGTCGAATCAATAAATTTGGGTTGAATACTCTACCCTCGAAAACTGTTGCGATCCCCTATACTTGTGGTTTATCAATGGCCAAGCCACAAATACTATGCCAACTACATGATCATGCAAAGCAATATGACAATGATGGTATGTGTCATAATAAAACAGAACGATGGAAGTTGCATGGCAATATATCTTGGAATGGATATGGAAATGCCATAATAGGTAGGTATAGTGGTTGCTTTGAGGAAGGGTGTAATGCACCGGCGAAAGTTGTGCGGTACTAGAGAGGCTAGCAATGGTGGAAGGGTGAGAGTGCGTATAATTCATGGACTCAACATTAGTCATAAAGAACTCACGTACTTATTGCAGAAGTTTATTAGCCATCGAAACAAAGTACTACACGCATGATCCTAGGGGGATAGATTGGTAGGAAGAGACCATCGCTCATCCCCGGCCGCCACTCATAAGGAAGACAATCAAAGAATAAATCATGCTCCGACTTCATCACATAACGGTTCACCATACGTGCATGCTACGGGAATCACAAACTTTAACACAAGTATTTCTACCAATCCACAATTACTCACTAGCATGACTCTAATATCACCATCTTTATATCTCAAAACAAATGCAAGGAATCAAATTTCTCATATATTCAATGCTCTTTATATGAAAGTTTTTTATTATATCCCTCTTGGATGCCCATCATATTAGGACTAAATTCATAACCTAAGCAAATTACCATGTTGTTTAAGACTCTCAAAATAATATAAGTGAAGCATGAGAGTTCAACAATTTCTATAAAATAAAGCCACCGCCGTGCTCTAAAAAGATATAAGTGAAGCACTAGAGCAAACTGCCTAGCTCAAAAAATATAAGTGAAGCACATAGAGTATTCTAATAAGTTCATGATTAAAACGTGTGCCTCTCAAAATGTGTGTACAGCAAGGATTATTGTGACAAACTAAAAAGCAAAGACTCATATCATACAAGACGCTCCAAGCAAAACACATATCATGTGGTGAATAAAAATAAAGTCTCAAGTAAATTTACCAATGGATTGAAGATGAAAGAGGGTATGCCATCCGGGGCATCCCCAAGCTTAGATGCTTGGTTGTCCTTGAATATTACCTTGGGGTGCCTTGGGCATCCCCAAGCTTAGGCTCTTGCCACTCCTTATTCCATAGTCCATCAAATCTTTACTCAAAACCTGAAAACTTCACAACACAAAACTCAACAGAAAACTCATAAGATCCGTTAGTATAATAAAATAAATCACCACTTTAGGTACTGTTGTTAACTCATTATAAATTTATATTGGTGTATATCTACTGTATTCCAACTTCTCCATGGTCCATACCCCCCGATACTACCCATAGATTCATCAAAATAAGCAAACAACACATAGAAAACAGAATCTATCAAAAATAGAACAGTCTGTAGTAATCTGGAAATTTCATATACTTCTGTAATTCAAAAAAGTATGAAAAATGGGAAAACCTAGTAAATAAGTATATCAATCTTGTGTAAAAAATTCAGATCAAAATCACGATTCTGTGAGTTCCTAAAATTCTATCAATGAGCGCAAAAGTTTCTATTTTTTGGCATGATCAAATCAACTTTCACCATAGACCACCCCAAAGGTCTTAATTGGCTCAAACACTAATTAAAACACCAAAACACAATTACTACAGAGGTAATAATTTTTATTCACATAAAAACAGAAAAGAAAAATATTCGGTTTTCTCCCAACAAGCGCTTTTCTTTAAAGCCTTTTAGCTAGGCATTGATATTTTATTGATGCTCACATGACAGATAATAATTGAAACACAAGGAGAGAATCATGAAGCATGTGAAAAACAATTTTAAGTCTAACATACTTCCTATGCATAGGCATTTTATAAGCAAACAAATTATCAAGACAAGCAAAAACTATCATATGCAAGGAAGAAGAAAGAAACAATAGCAATCTCAACATAACAAGAGGTAATTTAGTAACATGAAAATTTCCACAACCAAATTTTCCTCTCTCATAGTAATTACATGTAGGATCATAATCAAATTCAACAATATATATATCACATAAAATATTCTCTTCATGATCCACATGCATGCAAAGTTGACACTCTTCCAAAATAGTGGGATTAACATAAAATAAAGTCATTACTTCTCCAAGCCCACCTTTGTCAAAAAATTCATACTGATCATTCTCCAAAGTAGTGGGATCATTATTACCTAGAGTTGACACTCTTCCAAACCCACTTTCAATATTATTTCAAACACTATTATCAATATCATATTCATCATGAGGCTTAAATAAATTTTCAAGATCATAAGAAGAATCACCCCAATCATGATCATTACAATAAGTAGTGGACATGGCAAAATTAGCATCCCCAAGCTTAGGGTTTTGCATATTATTAGCACAGTTGACATTAATAGAATTTATAATAATGTCATTGCAATCATGCTTTTCATTCAAGGAGCTATCGTGAATCACTTCATAAATTTATTCTTTTAGCACTTCATCACAATTTTCAGATTCACGAATTTCAAGCAAAACTTCATAAAGATAATCTAGTGCACTCAACTCACTAGCAATTGGTTCATCATAATTGGATCCTTTAAAAAGATTAGCAAGCGGACAAGGATCCATAAACTTTTTGGCTTCTGATTTGCAATAAACAGACAATTATACCAAGCAAACGAGCAAACAAACCAAGTAAGACATAAAGGCAAACAAAAAGGGCAAGTAAAAAAGGCAAATATTTTTATGTTTTTCTGAAAACATTTTAGAACTAGGGGAGATGAAAACGAGGCAAATGGCAAATAATGTAAGTGCAAGAGATGAGAGTTTATGATGGGTACTTGGTAGGCTTGATGTAGAACCTCCTCGGCAACGGCGCCAGAAATTCTTCCTGCTACTTCTTGAGCTTGCGTTGATTTTTCCCTTGAAGAGGAAAGGGAGATGCAACAAAGTAGAGATAAGTATTTCCCTCACTTAAGAACCAAGGTATCAATCCAGTAGGAGGCACAAGCAAGTCTCCAATATATGCACCTGCACAAACAAACAAACACTTGCACACAACACGAAAAAGGGGTTGTCAATCCCTTCATGGTCACGAACAAGAGTGAGATCTAAAAGAGATAGGTACAAAAGATAAATAAAAGAGAAAACTAAAGTAAATATAAATAACTTACATCAATGTAATTTTTTTGGTTTATAGATCTGAAAATATATGACGGAAAATAGACCCGGGGGCCATAGATTTCACTACAGGCTTCTCTCTTAAAGAAAACATACGATGGGTAAATAAATTACTGTTGAGCAATTGATAGAAAAGTGCATAGTTATGACGATATCTAAGGCAATGATCATGAATATAGGCATCACATCCGTGACAAGTAGACCGAAACGATTCTGCATCTACTATTATTACTCCACACATTGACCGACTCCTGTCTGCATCTAGAGTATTAAGTTCATAAGAACAAAGCAACACTCTAAGTAAGATGACATGATGTAGTGGGATAACACAAGCAGTATGATATAAACCCCATCTTTTTATCCTTGATGGAAACAATGGAAAACGTGCCTCACTACCCCTATTGTCACTGGGTGAGGACACCGCAACATTGAACCCAAAACTAAGCACCTCTCCCATTGCAAGAAAAACCAATCTAGTTGGCCAAACCAAACCGATAGTTCGAAGAGAAATACAAAGATATCTTAAT
Source organism: Aegilops tauschii subsp. strangulata (assembly GCF_002575655.3). Classification (NCBI taxonomy): domain Eukaryota; kingdom Viridiplantae; phylum Streptophyta; class Magnoliopsida; order Poales; family Poaceae; genus Aegilops; species Aegilops tauschii. The sequence continues at coordinate 350,012,023 of NC_053038.3, read as the reverse complement.
CATGCATAAAAGTGTCAGGAGAAGACTCGAATAATATTCATAGATAATCTGATCATAAATCCACAATTCATCGGATCTCAACAAATGCACCGCAAAATAAGGTTACATCGGATAGAACTCCAAGAACATCGAGGAGAACATTGTATTGAAGATCAAAGAGAGAGAAGAAGCCATCTAGCTACTAGCTATGGACCCTTAGGTCCGTGGTAAACTACTCACACTTCATCAGAAGGGCAGCAAGGTTGACGTAGAACCCCTCCATGATTGAATCCCCCTCTGGCAGAGAGCTGGAAAAGGCCCCAAGATGGGATCTCACGGGAACAGAGGCTTGGGCGGCGGAAAAGTATTTTGGTGGACACTTCTGATGTTCGGGGAATATTTGAGAATATATATAGAGCTGGAATTAGGGTTAGGGGACTCCCGAGCAGCCCACGGGCCAGGGGGCGCGCCCTGAGGGCTTGTGGCCTCCTCGGGACTCTTCTGGCCCTCTCTCCAAGCCTCATAGGTGTCTTCTGGTCCAAGAAAAAACATCGTAAAGTTTTATTCCGTTTGGACTCCATTTGATATTCCTTTCCTGTAAAAGTCAAAAATAAGAAGAAAAAAAACCAGAAACTGGCACTGGGCTCTAGGTTAATAGATTGGTCCCAAAAAAATATAAAATGGCATATTAATGCATATACAACATCCAAAACAGATAATATAATATCATGGAACAATAAAAAATTATAGATACGTTGGAGACATATCAATCCCCACCTGGTCCAGGTCCAGATTCATTGCAACATGATGTCTGTGTTTGCCTTCTCGTCCTACGTCTTGGACTTCGCCAACAGAATTTCGTGAGCAGAGTCCGGAATTTTACCTTGGAACTTGTCCGGGAACCCTTCTCTATCAGTCCGCTACAGCCACCAGTCGCCTCGCCTTGCCTCCTTAGTGCACCAACTGGTCTGGGTCATGAGATTTTTCCACTAAAGCGACGAGTTTGAGCAATCGCACTTCTACTACCGGTCAGCACTCGAATTCTTCTATTGTCGCCAACGCCGCCAACTTCTGCCGTTGGTAACACTGCCAAGGACGTTGAGCTATGAGTACCACTTGTCAGATCCCTACTCGTCAGGGACGGACAAAATCCTCAACTAGGTTGAAGCACTCTGAGTTGAAGGAAATATGCCCTAGAGGCAATAATAAGGTTGTTATTTATATTTCCTTATATCTTGATAAATATTAATTATTCATGCTAGAATTGTATTAACCGGAAACCTAGTACATGTGTGAATACATAGACAAACAGAGTGTCATTAGTATGCCTCTACTTGACTAGCTCGTTAATCAAATATGGTTAAGTTTCCTAGCCATGGACAAAGAGTTGTCATTTGATGAACGGGATCACATCATTAGCGAATGATGTGATTGACTTGACCCATCCGTTAGCTTAGCACTTTGATCGTTTAGTTTACTGCTATTGCTTTCTTCATAACTTATACATGTTCCTATGACTATGAGATTATGCAACTCCCGAATACTGGAGGAACACTTAGTGTGCTATCAAACGTCACAACGTAACTGGGTGACTATAAAGATGCTCTACAGGTGTCTCCGATGGTGTTTGTTGAGTTGGCATAGATCGAGATTAGGATTTGTCACTCCGATTGTCGGAGAGGTATCTCTGGGCCCTCTCGGTAATGCACATCACTATAAGCCTTGCAAGCAATGTGACTAATGAGCTAGTTATAGGATGATGCATTACCGAACGAGTAAAGAGACTTGCCGGTAACGAGATTGAACTAGGTATTGAGATACCGACAATCGAATCTCGGGCAGGTAACATACCGATGAAGAAGGGAACAACGTATGTTGTTATGCGGTTTGACCGATAAAGATCTTCATAGAATATGTCGGAACCAATATGAGCATCCAGATTCCGCTATTGGTTATTGACCGGAGACGAGTCTCAGTCATGTCTACATAGTTCTCGAACCCGTAGGGTCCGCACGCTTAACGTTCGGTGACAATCGGTATTATGAGTTTATGTGTTTTGATGAACCGAAGGTTGTTCGGAGTCCCGGATGTGATCACGGACATGACGAGGAGTCTCGAAATGGTCGAGACATAAAGATTGATATATTGGACGGCTATGTTCGGACACCGGAAGAGTTTTGGGTGGTCTCGGATAAAACTGGAGTACCGGAGGGTTACCGGAACACCCCCCCCCCCTAAGTTATTGGGCCCTTAGTGGGCTTTAGGGGAGAGAGAGGGCAGCAGCCAGGAGGTGGCGCCCCCCCCCCCCCAGGGAGTCCGAATTGGACTAGGGGAGGGGGGCACGGCCCCTCTTTCCCTCCCCCCCCCCACTCCTTCCTTCCCCCTCCTAGTAGGACTAGGAAAGGAGGAATCCTACTCCTACTAGGAGGAGGATTCCTCCTCCCTTGGCGCGCCCCCTAGGGCCGGCCGGCCTCCTCCTCCCCTCCTTTATATATGGGAGAGGGGGGCACCCCATAGACACACAAGTTGATCTCTTAGCCGTGTGCGGTGCCCCCCTCCACAGATTTCCACCTCAGTCATATCGTTGCAGTGCTTAGGCGAAGCCCTGCGTCGGCAACTTCATCATCACCGTCATCACACCACCGTGCTGACGAAGCTCTCCCTCGACACTCAGTTGGATCTAGAGTTTTTGGGACGTCACCGAGCTGAACGTGTGCAGATCGCGGAGGTGCCATATCTTCGGTGCTAGGATCGTGAAGACATACGACTACATCAACTGCGTTGTCATAACACTTCCGTTTTCGGTCTACAAGGGTACGTGGACAACACTCTCCCCTCTCGTTGCTACGCATCACCTAGATGGATTTTGCGTGTGCGTAGGAAACTTTTTGAAATTACTGCGTTACTCAACAATGGCATCCGAGCCAGGTCTATGCGTAGATGTTATATGCACGAGTAGAACACAAAGAGTTGTGGGCGATAATAGTCATACTGCTTACCAGCATGTCATACTTTGATTCGGCGGTATTGTTCGATGAAGCGGCTCATACTGACATTACGCGTACGCTTACGCGAGACTGGTTCTACCAACGTGCTTCGCACACAGGTGGCTAGTGGGTGTCTGTTTCTCCAACTTTAGTTGAATCGAGTGTGATTACGCCCGGTCCTTGTTTAAGGTTAAAACAACAAACTTGACAAAGAATCGTTGTGGTTTTTGATGCGTAGGTAAGAACGGTTCTTGCTCAGCCCGTAGCAGCCATGTAAAACTTGCAACAACAAAGTAGAGGACGTCTAACTTGTTTTTTAGGGCATGTTGTGATGTGATATGATCAAGACATGATGCTAAATTTTATTGTATGAGATGATCATGTTTTGTAACACAGTTATCGGCAACTGGCAGGAGCCATATGGTTGTCGCTTTATTGTATGAAATGCAATCGCCATGTAATTGCTTTACTTTATCACTAAGCGGTAGCGATAGTCGTAGAAGCAATAGTTGGCGACACGACAACGATGCTTCGTTGGAAATCAAGGTGTCAAGCCAGTGACGATGGTGATCATGACGGTGCTTTGGAGATGGAGATCAAAGGCACAAGATGATGATGGCCATATCATATCACTTATATTGATTGCATTTGATGTTTATCCTTTATGCATCTTATTTTGCTTAGTTCGGCGGTAGCATTATAAGATGATCTCTCACTAAATTTCAAGGTATAAGTGTTCTCCCTGAGTATGCACCGTTGCTACAGTTCGTCGTGCCGAGACAACACATGATGATCGGGTGTGATAAGCTCTACGTTCACATACAACGGGTGCAAGCCAGTTTTGCACATGCAGAATACTCGGGTTAAACTTGACGAGCCTAGCATATGCAGATATGGCCTCGGAACACTGAGACCAAAAGGTCGATCGTGAATCATATAGTAGATATGATCAACATAGTGATGTTCAGCATTGAAAACTACTCCATCTCACGTGATGATCGGACATGGTTTAGTTGATATGGATCACGTGATCACTTAGATGATTAGAGGGATGTCAATCTAAGTGGGAGTTCTTAAGTAATATGATTAATTGAACTTTAATTTATCATGAACTTAGTACATGATAGTATTTTGCATGTCTATGTTGTTGTAGATAGATGGCCCGTGTTGTTGTTCCGTTGAATTTTAATGCGTTCCTAGAGAAAGCTAAGTTGAAAGATGATGGTAGCAACTACACAGACTGGGTCCGTAACCTGAGGATAATCCTCATTGCTGCACAGAAGAATTACGTCCTGGAAGCACCGCTGGGTGCCAAACCCGCTCCAAGAGCAACGCCAGATGTTGTGAACACCTGGCAGAGCAAAGCTGATGACTACTCGATAGTTCAGTGTGCCATGCTTTACGGCTTAGAACCGGGACTTCAATGACGTTTTGAACGTCATGGAGCATATGAGATGTTCCAGGAGTTGAAGTTAATATTTCAAGCAAATGCCCAGATTGAGAGATATGAAGTCTCCAATAAGTTCTACAGCTGCAAAATGGAGGAGAATAGTTCTGTCAGTGAGAATACTCAGAATGTCTGGGTACCACAATCACTTGACTCAGCTGGGAGTTAATCTTCGGGTTGATAGTGTCATTGACAAAGTTCTTCAATCACTGCCACCAAACTACAAGAGCTTCGTGATGAATGCAAGGGATGGATAAGACGATTCCCGAGCTCTTCGCAATGCTGAAAGCTGCAGAGGTAGAAATCAAGAAGGAGCATCAAGTGTCGATGGTCAACAAGACCACCAGTTTTCAAGAAAAAGGGTAAAGGGAAGAAGGGGAACTTCAAGAAGAACGACAAGCAAGTTGCTGCTCAAGTGAAGAAGCCCAAGTCTGGACCTAAGCCTGAGACTGAGTGCTTCTACTGCAAAGGGAATGGTCACTGGAAGCGAAACTGCCCCAAGTATTTAGCGGAGAAGAAGGATGGCAAAGTGAAAGGTATATGTGATATACATGTTATTGATGTGTACCTTACTAATGCTCGCAGTAGCGCCTGGGTATTTGATACTGGTTCTCTTGCTAATATTTGCAACTCGAAACAGGGGCTGCGTATTAAGCGAAGATTGGCTAAGGACGAGGTGATGATGCGCGTGGGAAATGGTTCCAAAGTCGATGTGATCGCCGTCGGTGCGCTACCTCTACATCTACCTTCGGGATTAGTTTTAGACCTAAATAATTGTTATTTGGTGTCAGCGTTGAGCATGAACATTATATCTGGATCTTGTTTGATGCGAGGCGGTTATTCATTTAAATCAGAGAATAATGGTTGTTCTATTTATATGAGTAATATCTTTTATGGTCATGCACCCTTGATGAGTGGTCTATTTTTACTAAATCTTGATAGTAGTGATACACATGTTCATAGTATTGAAGCCAAAAGATATAAGTTTAATAATGATAGTGCAACTTATTTGTGGCACTGCCGTTTAGGTCATATTGGTGTAAAGCGCATGAAGAAACTCCATGCTGATGGGCTTTTGGAATCACTTGAGTATGAATCACTTGATGCTTGCGAACCAGGCCTCATGGGCAAGATGACTAAGACTCCGTTCTCCGGAACAATGGAGCGAGCAACAGACTTGTTGAAAATAATACATTCTGATGTATGCGGTCCGATGAGTGTTGATGCTCGCGGCGGGTATCGTTATTTTCTTACCTTCATAGATGATTTGAGCAGATATGGGTATATCTACTTGATGAAATATAAGTCTGAAACATTTGAAAAGTTCAAAGAATTTCAGATTGAAGTGGAAAATCATCGTAACAAGAAAATAAAGTTTCTATGATCTGATCGTGGAGGAGAATATTTGAGTTATGAGTTTGGTCTTCATTTGAAACAATGCGGAATAGTTTTGCAACTCACGCCACCTGGAACACCATAGCGTAATGGTGTGTCCGAACATCGTAATCGTACCTTATTAGATATGGTGCGATCTATGATGTCTCGTACTAATTTCCGCTATCGTTTTGGGGTTATGCTTTAGAGACGGCTGCATTCACGTTAAATAGGGCACCATCTAAATCCGTTGAGACGACATCATATGAATTGTGGTTTGGCAAGAAACCCAAGTTGTCGTTTCTTAAAGTTTGGGGCTGCGATGCTTATGTGAAAAAGCTTCAACCTGATAAGCTCGAACCCAAATCGGAGAAATGTGTCTTCATAGGATACCCAAAGGAGACTGTTGGGTACACCTTCCATCACAGATCCGAAGGCAAGATTTTCGTTGCTAAGAATGGATCCTTTCTAGGGAAGGAGTTTCTCTCGAAAGAAGTGAGTGGGGGGGGAAAGTAGAACTTGACGAGGTAATTGTACCTACTCCCTTATTGGAAAGTAGTTCATCATAGAAATCAGTTCCGGTGATTCCTACACCAGTAAGTGAGGAAGCTAATGATCATGAAACTTCTGATCAAGTTACTACCGAACCTCGTAGGTCAATCAGAGTAAGATCCGCACCAGAGTGGTATGGCAATCCTATTCTGGAAGTCATGTTACTTGACCATGACGAACCTACGAACTATGAGGAAGCGATGATGAGCCCAGATTCCGCAAAATGGCTTGAGGCCATGAAATCTGAGATGGGATCCATGTATGAGAACAATGTGTGGACTTTGGTTGACTTGCCCGATGATCGGCAAGCCATAGAGAATAAATGGATTTTCAAGAAGAAGACTGACGCTGACGGTAATGTACTGTCTACAAAGCTTGACTTGTTGCGAAAGGTTTTTGACAAGTTCAAGGAGTTGACTACGATGAGACCTTCTCATCCGTAGTGATGCTTAAGTCTGTCCGAATCATGTTAGCAATTGCCGCATTTTATGATTATGAAATTTGGCAAATGGATGTCAAAACTGCATTCCTTAATGGATATCTTAAAGAAGAGTTGTATATGGTGCAACTAGAAGGTTTTGTCGATCCAAAAGGTGCTAACAAAGTGTGCAAGCTCCAGCGATCCATTGATGGACTGGTGCAAGCCTCTCGGAGTTGGAATATACGCTTTGATAGTGTGATCAAAGCATATGGTTTTATACAGACTTTTGGAGAAGCCTGTATTTACAAGAAAGTGAGTGGGAGCTCTGTAGCATTTCTGATATTATATGTGGATGACATATTGTTGATCGGAAATGATACTGAATTTCTGAATAGCATAAAAGGATACTTGAATAAGAATTTTTCAATGAAAGACCTCGGTGAAGCTGCTTATATATTGGGCATCAAGATCTATAGAGATAGATCAAGACGCTTAATTGGACTTTCACAAAGCACATACCTTGATATAGTTTTGAAGAAGTTCAAAATGGATCAAGCAAAGAAAGGGTTCTTGCCTGTGTTACAAGGTGTGTAAGTTGAGTCAAACTCAATGCCCGACCACTTCAGAAGATAGAGAGAAAATGAAAGTCATTCCCTATGCTTCAGCCATAGGTTCTATCATGTATGCAATGTTGTGTACCAGACCTGATGTGTGCCTTGCTATTAATTTAGAAGGGAGGTACCAAAGTAATCCAGGAGTGGATCATTGGACAGCGGTCAAGAACATCCTGAAATACATGAAAAGGACTAAGGATATGTTTCTCGTTTATGGAGGTGAAAAAGAGCTCGTCGTAAACGGTTACGTCGATGCAAGCTTTGACACTGATCCGGATGACTCTAAGTCACAGACCGGATACGTATTTTTATTGAATGGTGGAGCTGTCAGTTGGTGCAATTCCAAGCTGAGCATCCAGGTTCCGCTATTGGTTATTGACCGGAGACGAGTCTCGGTCATGTCTACATAGTTCTCGAACCCGTAGGGTCCGCACACTTAACGTTCGGTGATGATCGGTATTATGAGTTTATGTGTTTTGATGAACCGAAGGTTGTTCGGAGTCCCGGATGTGATCACGGACATGACGAGGAGTCTCGAAATGGTCGAGACATAAAGATTGATATATTGGACGATGGCTATGTTCGGACTCCGAAAGAGTTTCGGGTGATCTCAGATAAAACCGGAGTGCCGGAGGGTTACCGGAAACCCACCTTCCCCGGGGGGAAGTTATTGGGCCCTTAGTGGGCTTTAGGGGAGAGAGAGGGCAGCAGCCAGGAGGTGGCGCCCCCCCCCCAAAGGGAGTCCGAATTGGACTAGGGGAGGGGCGCGGCCCCTCTTTCCCTCTCCCTCCCCCTCTCCTTCCTTCCCCCTCCTAGTAGGACTAGGAAAGGAGGAATCCTACTCCTACTAGGAGGAGGATTCCTCCTCCCTTGGCGCGCCCCCTAGGGCCGGCCGGCCTCCTCCTCCCCTCATTTATATACGGGCGAGGGGGGCACCCCATAGACACACAAGTTGATCTCTTAGCCGTGTGCGGTGCCCCTCTCCACAGATTTCCACCTCGGTCATATCATTGCAGTGCTTAGGCAAAGCCCTGCGTCGGTAACTTCATCATCACTGTCATCACGCCGTCATGCTGACGAAGCTCTCCCTCGACACTCAGCTAGATCTAGAGTTCGTGGGACGTCACCGAGTTGAACGTGTGCAGATCGCGGAGGTGCCGTATCTTCGGTGCTAGGATCGGTCGGATCGTGAATACGTACGACTACATCAACCGCGTTGTCATAACGCTTTCGCTTTCGGTCTACGTGGGTACGTGGACAACACTCTCCCCTCTCGTTGCTATGCATCACCTAGATGGATTTTGCGTGTGCGTAGGAATTTTTTTGAAATTACCGCGTTACCCAACATGAATGCCCTCTCCACATCCTTCCTAGCTGCTATGTGAATTGTTCCAAAGTGGCTTTGTTTTTTTGACGTGTGGTTCGGATATGGTCTTCACAAACGCCGCCCATCGAGGATAGATGTCATCGGCAAGATAGTATTCCATGTTGTACTCATGGCCGTTGACAGTGTAGTTGCACGACGGCGATTCCCCATTACAAAGCCTCCTAAACACCGGAGATCGTTGAAGCATGTTGATGTTGTTTTGATAACCCGACATTCCAAAGAGAGCACGCCAACTCCATAAGTCATGTGATGTCACTGCTTCAAGTATGATGGTGGCCTCTTTGGTGTGACCTTGGTACATTCCCCGCAAACCTTTGACGCAATTCTTTCATTGACAATGCATGCAATCAATTGATCCGAGCATTCCTGGAAACCCTTTGGCATCTCTAGTAGCCAACAACTTTTCCGTGTTGTGGACATTTGGTTCTCTTAGATACTCTGCTCCAAACACCTGATACACGGTGCGGGCAAACTTGACAGTAGTCTTCAGGCATGTGCTCTCCCCCATCCTGACCATCTCACCAACGACATCTGCGGCAGTACCAAGTGCAAGCATCCTCAGAGCAACTGTGCATTTATGCTTAGCACAGAAAGATAGTTGGCGCATCAATCCCTTGTGAGCTTGAAGTAGTCATCGTGTGCGTCCACTCCCTCCATAATGTGGAAAAAAATAGTTTCCACATGCAAAAACGGCGACGAAACCATGGATCATCCGTAAAGTTGGGTTTGGAGCAAAGTAGTCCTTCTACAGTAGTCATGCCATGGAGATATCCCAATTGACCACTCTTCTTCCTTTTATTGAGCCCTTGAAGTTAGGAATATGCTCCACCTGCCGGTCCATTTCCTCTTGCGTCCCCATGAGCATGATCATGTCCACTTCTTCGTTCGAATCCGAAGAATCAAAGAACTCATCTTGAAACATTTGATCAAGCTATGTCGGTCCATACTCCTCATCCGATGAAGCATCAGAATTCTTTGTTTTCCCTAAAAAGACAAAAAAAGACCAGGTCAGACAATGTGTCGAACACATAGAGCGCAAGGGGGAGCCCCGAGAGTTGTCGGACGTACCACAGTGGTGTCCGGGCCGGCGACGACGATCCCGGTGGCGAGGATGGGAGAGAGGAGTGTTGTGCCCATGCTGGCAGCGCAGAGGCTGGGAACGGTTGTGGAGTGCGCACGGCAGAGCTGCGAGAGGACGTCGCGGAGGAGGAAGAAGAGAGGAGAGAGCAAATGAATCCATTAGGTCGAGGGGGTGAATTTGGTGCAATTTGAGGTGGGGTAGGGCTGTTGGGTCCGACGTGGTGGACGCGACCGGGCGCCCCCGTATCCGCCCTAGATTTGGGCTGGATATGAGGGGTGCCGGTCAGTCCGGACATTTGAGGCCCATTTGAGGAACCCGTCTGGGTCATTTTTTTGTGACCGGTCAACGACCGGGCCGTCTGCCCGGGCGTTTGAGGTGGGTTTGAGGCGCCTGTCAGGGTCGCTTTTTTGTGACTGGTCAGTGACCGAGCCGTCTGCCCGGCCGTTTGAGGCGGGTTTGAGGCGCGCGGTTGTAGATGCTGTGACACAACCTTTCACTAGTTGAACCTGGTAATGGCGCCGTTCATGGGACGCCCCCTTGTTGAAGTCATTGCAGGGAGTTTATATAATTCTCTCTTTGATGAAACCCATGATCCGGCCTCAGTAATTGTCCAGTGATGGCGACACTTTGTGCATCGTTCCCTTCTTCAAGGCGTCATTGTTGGAGCGCTTATCGTGTGGCTAGATGCCATCATCGATGATCGTTGTTGTTGTTTGTTGCAACTGTGTTGTTGGTTGTATTGTTCTTCTTCTAATTTAATAGTTTGGCTGTATGCATCCTGAATGTCAAAAAAATGTCTTAAGTAGCTTATGCGGTTCCGTTGAGGCAAAGACGCATGGGCTGTTTGGTTTTAGGTCTAGTAATGCCATACTTTGTCATATAGTGTTGTCAAACTTGTCTAAGATTAGTGTAACTGATACCTTCTCTATGCTAATATTTTTGTACCAGTTTTTAAATCAATATACTTCAATCGAAAAACACCTGACGATGCGAGTATGTTGATGTGAGCGTGCAGCATGCAGATGCGTGTGCCGCTGCCCAAACGAAAAAGGGCACTGGCTTTTTGCATCAGAAAAGTCTGGTGCCGACGGACAGTTCACTAGCTGAGCAACCCCAGCCCAAATATTATAAGTATTTTTCATGTGCGAACGATCCAAATAATACGGGCAATAATACTAAGCTACCTATAGGTTCCTAAAAATAGCAAGTCCCCTTGGTCAGTTAACCACATCCATCCACATGGGCCAGTGCAGCAACTGAGGCAGAGCAGCAGCGCTTTACGCAAGTGCAGTGCCGCCAAGTGTAGTTAGTTATATTTATTTTCACCATCTTCACGCACACAGTCACAGGCTCGTCTCGCCGTCGCAGGCCAAAGCTGGCCGGCCAGATCCGGATCGCGCCAGAACGGACGGACGGACGGACCGACCAATCGACCACGCGAGCAAACGGGCCCGAGAATCCACCGGGCGCACACCGCAGACGTGGCGGGGGCGTCGCAAGCACATGCTCCAGTGCAGCGACCCACCGGTCTCGCTCCAGATCAACCAGAATCTCCCCTCCGTTTCTCCTCTCCTCCTCTCGCCTGGTGCCTCGCAACGTGGACAACTGTAACTCCTGTCCACTCTACAATACAGGCCACCCCATTGCACCACACTGCAGCCTGCAGAGCATGGAGGAGAGAGAGAGAGCGATGAATCGATCGAGCTCAGGTTTGACTGGACCGGGGCGCAAAGGGACAAGGGTGGGCTGGGACTTAGCTGTAAGATCAGAGGCGTGAGCTGTCCGCCTCAAAGGCGCAAGCAACAGGGAGTGAAAAAAACACAGCACCGTGATGCCGTAATCATCATCAGATGGGGTTCCTTCCAAAGGCTCGCTGGGTGCGGGCTGGCTCTGTTTTTCCAGATCGATCAGATTAGTTAGACAGACAGTTGATGGCCCGCAATGCTAATTAAGCTTTCGGCCGTCAGTCAGCTTCTCTACACAGGCAGACCGGTGCGTCTGTCTAGCTGAGTCCTGCGGTGTTATTCCGGCCGGTAACTTTTCAGGCAGGTGCACCCTGCAACATCATGCAGAGAAACTTCACGAGGAAGGGATTGGATATTCAGATGGATCTTAAACGTTGGTTTAGTACGACGATCTCGCAGTGCTGTAGGCCTGAGCTTTTGGTTAATCATCACTTAACCCCATCACCAGGTGAGGTGGAACATGTGTTGAGCAAGCTGGCCGGCATAATGGAAGGGGGGGGGGGGGGGGGGGGGGGCGGGATCGACTGGGGCAGTCGACGATCTGTCGTCTCTGGGCTTCGATATATTCCCTCCGCGGCTCTCTCCTTCGTCCGCGTGACTCGCATGTCGACTGCGTGTGTAGAGAGAATCATGGGATTCATGCATGCGACCATGTCGGGCATGACTCGTATGAGCGTCGTTTTGAGGCCTCCCACCAACGCTAGTACCCCCCGCCACGTTCCCCCGGTACATTCTGCATGCACAGCCCGATGCCAGGCCGCTCTTACACCATAGAATAGGCAAAGATTAAACAAGTGATATGTGCGCATGTTGACATGTTAATGGCGGGAGCTTAACAACAGCTAATTGCAAGAGAAAAGAGCATCTGGCTAAGCGTCTGTCGGTCTTTGTATCACCACTTGGCTGTAATGTATATCAATTTGGTCGCCGACCGGCGACATGAAGAATCCGTAGATCGATCATGGTCATCGTGAGAATAGTCCTGTTGCTCCCTCACAAAAAGAAAAAGTCCTGTTGCTCACTTTGACATGAGAAGCTGCACTTGAGGCGTGTGGCATACGCCTCCGGAATCCGAATTCCGCATCAAGTACGCCGGGCGCGATGGACCGATGGATACGCAGCATGGCATGTTGGATGAGAGAACCAGAGCGAGACAAGACCTGCCCGATCTGTGGCCGGGACGCTCCGTACTGTGGACAGTTCGACTTGCGCAGCATCGACATGCATGCATGCATGCATGATGCTCCGCAGCAAACATGGTCATCGTGAGAATAGTCCTGTTGCTCCCTCACAAAAAGAAAAAGTCCTGTTGCTCACTTTGACATGAGAAGCTGCACTTGAGGCGTGTGGCATACGCCTCCGGAATCCGAATTCCGCATCAAGTACGCCGGGCGCGATGGACCGATGGATACGCAGCATGGCATGTTGGATGAGAGAACCAGAGCGAGACAAGACCTGCCCGATCTGTGGCCGGGACGCTCCGTACTGTGGACAGTTCGACTTGCGCAGCATCGACATGCATGCATGCATGCATGATGCTCCGCAGCAAACAAGCCAGCGGGCAGATGGCAAACACGAGTGCGTGGAACGCCGTCGCCAGCGATGGAACTGGCTGGAAAGATCCGATCCGCTGGGTGCATGGAAAGCTCTGCTCATCTGAGCTGTTTCCGAATTACAGTAGCTCATATACGTATTCGGAGAGGCTGTTCGATTCGTCGCTCAGTTCTGCGAGTGATGCAGAGTGGCAGGTAGGTGTACACTCTCAGGGCGATGAATTGCCAAGAAATACATTTGTGGTACGATCCATAGAAAAATACTGCTCTCTGTGATACATCTAAATACGTCCATTTCATCGACAAGCTAATATGGATTGAAGGGCTGGTAGCCAAAGTTCTACATCGGCCTTTCAGCAAATTATCTAGTTCTGGTACATGCTTAGTAGCGCAGTGGCAGCATATGGCTATACTGTCCATACACCTTTTTTTTGGCAGGGATATTGCCCATAGGCGACAGTCATTTTGGGACAGGAGTAAATCGAAACCAAACTGGTGGACTGGTGGCCCAATAGTAAATTGGTGACACGACCTGCTTCTCCGCAAAGGCTATTGGCGCGTTTGGGGGACCTCCTCCCAGAGGGCGCCTTCAGCGCTGCGCAAGGGATCTGGCGCCCGCAGCAGCGGTTGGATGGGCCGGCCCACGATCACGCAACAAAGCAACGCGAAGAATGACAGCCAAAAATACCTCCCGACTGGGATTCGACCTCGCGCCCTCCCGCTACCACACGATGAGGCTAGCCACTGCACTAGCTAACTGCTAGCTGATATTCACACCGCGAACGTTTAAATAAACAGAAAATAGACGCGCTATTTATTGCACAATACACTGGCATTTATACATTTCAATTATTGAAAATATGTTCAAATGTTACGGATGGAGTTCTTGAGCATGCAAAAAAAGTCCGCGTATAACAAAGTAGTTCTGAATACACATTGAACATTTTCTTAGTATAGGGTGAACATTATTCAAAGAAACACAGAACATTTTTTAAAAATACGCTGAACTTTTTTTTGAATACATGCTGAACAAAATTTCTCTACACGATGAACATTTCTTATACACACTGAACATTTTTTCAATGTATGGTGAACAATATTCAAATACACGTAGAACTTTTTTTTAAATACGATGAACTCCTTTTGAATGCATGCTGAACAAAATTTCTATACATGATGAACATTTTTTTATACACACTGAACATTTTTTCAATGTATGGTGAACATTTTTCTTCAGTACGGTTAACAAAAAATTGGAATTCGGAACTATTTTTGAAATGTGAACAAAATTAGAAAACATGAACAAAATTTGGAATTTCGAAAACATTTTCTGATAAGTCAAACGAATTTCGAAAAATCTGAACATATTTTGGATATTGAAAATAGTTCATCCAATTCGAAAATAGTTCATCGAATTTTAAAAAGTTCACTGGTTTTCAAAAAAAAGTTTATTGAATTTGAAAAAAAGTTCATCGATTTTGGAAAAAGTTCATGGAATTTGGTGAGAAAAGTTCATCGATTTTGCAAAAAGTTCATCGAATATGAAAAAAGTTCATCGATTTTGAAGAAAACTTCATCGAATTCGAAAGAAATTTCATAAAATTGAAAAAAAATCATCGATTTTGAAAAAGACAGAAAAAGGAAAAAGAAAAAGAAAAGGCAAAAAGAAAGAACAACAGAAAAAAAGAAAAAAGAAAAACACGTGAGAAGTAAAGAGGAAAGAGGAATTAGATAATCACAGAAGGTGGCTTGGCTGTTTTGGTTAGTGCGTTCTGTAAAGAACCCTGCGGCGCGGGTTTGATTCCCCGTCATGCCCTTTTTTTGGCAGCAAGTTCAGAAAAAACATGAAAAGGGGCCGGCCCATCGCGGAGAGAGGGTGTGCGCCCGTTTGTCGAAATAGAAGAAACGGGCGCTGTTTAAGAATTGCCGCGTTTGGTTACCTTTACGATTTTGCCACTTTGCATACTTGTTTCGGCTGGGTCTAACTGGATATATGCATGCAAAAAACCATCATCTGCATGTTGATTGCTTGCCTGCATCCTTTCTCCCTGCGTAGTAGCAACGCCTCTACGCACTCTGTTTGATTGCTCGCATTGACTGTGCTCATACTAGTGTATATTGTTTGGTTGCTTGCACGGGGTACGATTAAAACGTAACAGCTACTCATAACACACACTGCCATAGCGATTGCAATGAACGATGACAAGGACACAATCAACTAGTTCGCCGCGCTCGGACTCGGCGCCAAGTCCACCCTCCACCGCCGCGGGCTCGACCATGCGAAACGCCGGCCTCTTCGGGTCAACGGGCAATCCTCCCGCCGCCGTGGCGAGCAGAGTCTCTAGAGCTCATCAATGATAGATAGATACTAAGCAGGGGAGGGGAGCAACTAGCAGCAGAAGAGGGCGGTGGACTGGCCGCCACCGGCATGTACTACGTCGTCACGCTCTTCTGCAAGTCCGATACGCCCTCGCGCGGCTCGCCTCGCCGCGCTCCTGCCTGCCATCGCGCTCTTCAGCAGATCGTTGAGCGCGGCGCATGAGCGGAGGGCGTTGAGCGTGTGGCTCGGGAGCGGCAGGTAGGCGCGGTTGTAGCCATGGTCGACGCACACGACGGCTGGCCAGAGCCGCTTCATGACGCAGGAGACGAGGCCGAGAGGAGTGAAGGAAATATGCCCTAGAGGCAATAATAAAGTTATTATTTATTTCCTTATATCATGATAAATGTTTATTATTCATCCTAGAATTGTATTAACCGGAAACATAATACATGTGTGAATACATAGACAAACATAGTGTCACTAGTATGCCTCTACTTGACTAGCTCGTTGATCAAAGATGGTTATGTTTCCTAGCCATAGACATGAGTTGTCATTTGATTAACGGGATCACATCATTAGGAGAATGATGTGATTGACTTGACCCATTCCATTAGCTTAGCACTCGATCGTTTAGTATGTTGCTATTACTTTCTTCATGACTTATACATGTTCCTATAACTAGGAGATTATGCAACTCCCGTTTACCGGAGGAACACTTTGTGTGCTACCAAACGTCACAACGTAACTGAGTGATTATAAAGGTACTCTACAGGTGTCTCCGAAGGTACTTGTTGGGTTGGCGTATTTCGAGATTAGGATTTGTCACTCCGATTGTCGGAGAGGTATCTCTGGGCCCTCTCGGTAATGCACATCACTTAAGCCTTGCAAGCATTGCAACTAATGAGTTTGTTGCGGGATGATGTATTACGGAACGAGTAAAGAGACTTGCCGGTAACGAGATTGAACTAGGTATTGAGATACCGACGATCGAATCTCGGGCAAGTAACATACCGATGACAAAGGGAACAACGTATGTTGTTATGCGGTCTGACCGATAAAGATCTTCGTAGAATATGTGGGAGCCAATATGAGCATCCAGGTTCCGCTATTGGTTATTGACCGGAGACGTCTCTCGGTCATGTCTA
The DNA here is from genome assembly GCF_002575655.3 of Aegilops tauschii subsp. strangulata. Lineage (NCBI taxonomy): Eukaryota > Viridiplantae > Streptophyta > Magnoliopsida > Poales > Poaceae > Aegilops > Aegilops tauschii. The sequence continues at coordinate 349,995,418 of NC_053038.3, read as the reverse complement.
CATAGTTCTCGAACCCGTAGGGTCCGCACGCTTAAAGTTCGATGACGGTTATATTATGAGTTTATGTGTTTTGATGTACCGAAGGTAGTTCGAAGTCCCGGATGAGATCGTGGACATGACGAGGAGTCTCGAAATGGCCGAGACATAAAGATCGATATATTGGACGACTATATTCGGACTTCGGAAAGGTTCCGAGTGATTCGGGTATTTATCGGAGTACCGGAGAGTTACGAGAATTCACCGGGGAGAAGTATTGGGCCTTATTGGGCCATACGGGAATAGAGGAGAGAGGCCAAAAGGAAGGAGGCGCGCACCCCCCCTCTGGTCCGAATTGGACAGGGGGTGCAGCCCCCTTTTCCTTCTCCCTCTCCCCCTCTTTCCTTCTCTCCTACTCCAACAAGGAAAGGAGGAGTCCTACTCCCGGTGGGAGTAGGACTCCCCGCTTGGCGCGCCCTCCTCCTTGGCCGGCCGCCTCCCCCTTGCTCCTTTATATACGGGGGCAGGGGGCACCCCATAGACACAACAATTGATCTCTTGATCTTTTAGCCATGTGCGGTGCCCCCCTCCACCATAGTCCACCTCGATAATACTGTAGCGGTGCTTAGGCGAAGCCCTGTGTCGGTAGAACATCGTCATCGTCACCACGCCGTCGTGCTGACGAAACTCTCCCTCAACACTCGGCTGGATCGGAGTTCGAGGGACATCATCGGGCTGAACGTGTGCTGAACTCGGAGGTGCCGTGCGTTCGGTACTTGATCGGTCGGATCGTGAAGACATACGACTACATCAACCGCGTTGTGCTAACGCTTCCGCTTTCGGTCTACGAGGGTACATGGACAACACTCTCCCCTCTCGTTGCTATGCATCACCATGATCTTGCGTGTGCGTAGGAATTTTTTTTTGAAATTACTACGTTCCCCAACAAGGAGCGACGCCGGTGATGATGCCTGTGTAGCAGGACACGGGAGAGATTAAGGGGTGTCATTAACACATATCACACATATGCGTGCATACGTTTCTCGAGGAAGAGGTTAGATCTACTCGTCTACGAACGTCGAAATAGAAAGTGCGTTTTTGGTTGCAGTAGTGAACAGTAGCTGCATTGCATACACATCTCAACCCAGCATGGCTATGGAAAAATAACCTCATATGCGACATCTGCAAGTTGTTTGGTTGCCTGCATATGGACTTCCTGCATTAGGGGGTTAACTTTGGCATTGTTGTTTGGTTGTCTGCATTGTCTCGGCGCATACAACTACATGTTGTTTGGTTGCCCGCATGGGGTACGATTAAGAGATATCATTTGCACTTAGCACACAGGGTTAAGAGCTAGTAGAGGAAGGGGAAGAAGAAATGCAGTGTACGCCGGACCATGGCGACTGCGGTGGATAGTGGCCATGGCGCCGTGTCCAACATGACGAGCAAGGAGTCATGGACGAGCGACCCCGTCGGCGAACTAGTTGCCGTGCTCGCGCAAAGACAGTCGACTGAGGAGGAGAATGTAGTGCTCGCGCCATGGTATCGTCGGTGCAGTGGACGACAGAGGAGGCCGAGATGATCGACGTCGGAAACGACTCCAGTGTAGTAGGGCGAGAGAGGAGGCCAAGATGATCGACCCCGTCGGCAGTGCAACGAACTGCAGTGTGCACGGAGGCAGAGGACACAAGGACAACAGAGAGTAGGCCGAGATGAGCGACGCCGGAAACGACTCTAGTGTAGTAGGACGTGGGCAAGGAGATCAAGGGGAAGGGCTTCGACGTCGAGAGGGACGAATAGGAGGGCTCTGAGCAGAGGACAGAGGAGCTCGACATGGTGGCGTTAGTGCAGTGGACTGCTGTTCAAAAAGAGATGAAGCTATGATCGTCGAAACCAAAAACTTACAACACGAATGTTGTGCGGAACTGCGAGATTAGGCTGTTGGTCAAAGGAAATTTCAAATGATCGATCATGCGCGACGAATCTGACAAAATTTGTCCAGAATAGCTCCAAACGGGAACACGAAATAAAAAACTTCCAGCCTACAAAACTACGAACCGATCGCCTGAATGGAACCGTAGCATCGAGGTGCATCTTTTTCGTGTAGAGTTTACCTCGAATCGATGCATCGTTGTGTAGATCAGAGGGATAAGGAAAAGAAGCTTACTAAGGTTGAAGAAGACCTCACGTAATCACCTCGCATCCTTCCCTTCTCCGCTCGTGCAAGGGCCCGCTCGCTTGCCCTCGCCTCGGCCTGGCTCGTGAGAAACTGCCGATTCGAGCGTTTCCAGCGAGCCAGACCGCGGGCTGCTTTAAGAAGCGTGCGATGCGGGCCCAACGGTGAAATCAGGCAACCAAACAGGCCTCCTCCTTCCCGCGCGGGCCTGGTTGGGCTCGATACGGGCAACCAAACATGCCCAAAATGTACAACACAAAAGCGTGTGAAATTGCAAGATGAAGCTGCTGGTCAAAGAAAATTTCAAACGATCAATCGTGCATGCGAATTTGGCAAAATTCATTCAAAATAGCTCCAAACATGAACACAAAAATGAACATTTACGAAACTACGAACTGATCAAAAAAATGAAACTTAACATACGCCGGTGTAGCAGGACACATGAGAGATTAAGGGGTGTCATTAACACGTAGCACATATATGCGTACATACGTTTCACGAGGAAGAGGTTAGATCTACTCGTTTATGATCGTCGGAACAGAAAATGTATAAAACAAAAGTCGTGTGAAATTGCAAGATGAAGCTACTGGTCAAAGGAAATTTCAAACGATCGACCGTGCACGCGAATTTTGCAAAATTTGTTCAAAATAGCTTCAAACATGAACACGAAATTGAACATTTACGATCAACGAAACTATGAACTGATCAAAAAAATGGAACTATAACGTGGATGGTTGAGGTGGATGCATACAACCAAAGGCAACTGTGGTTACATACTTTTTACTTTTTTCTTTCTTTATTCTTTCATTTTTCTTTTTCCCTTTTTTCCTTTTACATTTTTTTCGTTTTCTTCTTCTTTCCTTATTAGATGAAAAAAAAATCATGAACTTTTTCCCAAATTGATGAACTTTTTTCCAAAATTGATGAATTTTTTTCAAATTTTATGATTCTTTTTCATTTTTCGATAATTATTTTATTTATCCTGGTGCTGCGGAGACTGGTGTTGCTGACCGAACTCATTTTCTGTCGAGGAGATCGAAAATCTCTGAATTTCTGCGAAATGATAGATTGGTTATATTCGAATTCGTTTGATTTTGATTTTTGGTTGTGAGAGGTCCGAGTCCAAAGCTGGGGAAAATCGATGAACTTTTTTGAAATCTGATGAACTTTTTTTCAAAATCAATGAACTTTATTCTAAATCTATGAATTTTTTCCTCAAATTGATGAACTTTTTTCATTTTTCAATGAACTTAATTCCAAATTTGATGAATTTGTTTTAATTTGATGAACTTTTTTCAATATCTATGAGCTTTGTGAACTCTTTTTTCAATAAGGGTCTTTTTTTGAGTTTGTGATTTTTTTTAAATCGATGAAATTTTTCTAAAAATTGAGGATTTTATTCAGATTTAATTAATTTTTTTAATATAAGAACTTTTTTCTAATTCGTGATTTTCTAACTTTTGTGAACTTTGAAATTTTGTTCATATTTTTTCCAGAAAAATGGCGTCCTTCTAAAATGTATGTGCAATAAATAGCAAGGCTACAAAAGTACTTAAAGCTCTCGTGTTGTAACCTATCACTAGGTTCTATTCGCTCGAGTGGTTAGGCCACATGCGCTGTATCGAAATAGCCAAAGAGCGAATCCTCACGGTAGTAATTTCTTTGAAGTTTTTTCGCGCTACAAATTTGCTTCGTGTTCTCGGGCCGGCCCACCAGTTGGGGCAGGGGCGCTAGGAGCGCGAACGGGCGCCTGCAGCGCCGTATAGGACCTCCCTATATCTACCATATAGCGAGACGGTAGGAACTCTCACCCGAAGCGTATACATTGACAGGCCAGCCCATTAGCTTCTAGAGTAGAAAAGCGAGCGTGTGAGAAGCTATTAGCAACTATGTTACACTTGGGTTTGAGATAAATTAGAAAGGCGCACCCAACTTGAAGGAAAACAGCTGGGTTTCCACTGGTTTTCCGGGTTTTTTTTTTGTTTCTTCTTTTTTTCACCAGTTTTTCTTTGTTTCTTTCTCTATTTTACTGGTTTTTTTATTTTCTTTCTTTGTTTTTCTTTGTTTCTTTTCTCGATTTTGACTGGAGTTTTCTTTTCTTTCATTTTTCTTTGGTTTCATTTGTCTCCTTCTGGTTTTTCATGGTTTTCTTTTTATGTCTCTCAGGTTTTCACTGTTTTTCTATACAATGTTTTTATACATACATAATACATTTTTCTAATACAAGTTTAACATTTTTCAAATACAAGATTAATATTTATTATACACATTTAACATTTTTCGAATGCTTGAGTAACAATTTTCAAATACTAGATCAATATTTTTAATACAAAACATGTTTTATAAACACATTTAACATTTTTCATATGTTTGAGTAACATTTATAAAATACCGGCTTATATTTTCTAAACACATAGTCAACATTCCTTCTATACAAAATTATTATTTTTTAAAATACTTGAGTAACATTTTCCAAATACCAGATCTACATTTTTTAATAGATGGTCAATATTTTTCTATAGACATTTAACAATTTTTCAGATGATTGATTAACATTTTGAAATAAAAGTTAACATTTTTTAATCCATGGTTACTTGTTAAACATTTTTTCAAATGCTTGGATTTAACATTTTAAAAATACATGATAAACTTTTTCACAAACCTTATATTTTTTTGTATCCATTTTTCATATACATGAGAATCCTTTTCTCTGTAAACATTTAATTTTTTTTAATGCTTGGATTTAAATTTTCTAAATACATGATGAACCTTTTTCACACATGTTGTATATTTTTTGTATACATTTTTCATATACAGGAGAAACATTTTCTCTATACACATTTGACATTTTTAATGCCTGGTTACCATTTTTTAATGTTTTATGTAGATTATTTTTTGTATTATATTTATTTAGAATATTTCGAAGTGTAAAAAAGAGAAATGGAAACAAAAAAGTGAAAAAATGATGTCACGGCCTCCCCGCGTCTGGGCCGGCCCATCTAGTGTCTCGCTTCACGCGAGTCTTCCTTCGGGCTCGCTTGAAACGAGCTATAGACGCGCCGGTGCTTCTCTTCCTGCGTTAAGGCTATGTATGTGGGGTGGGGGCTTTTGGAGGCCGAGCTCCACGGAGCTCGTTTTCAAAATACAAATTTCCACAAGGTGAAAAAAATTGAAATTGTTTGTATACAATTTCACACATGTGTATTGCGTCTGTGCATAAATTCAAAACCAAATACTTTCACACGTGGCGTACAGAAAAAAGACAAAAACGTATTTCTAGAATGGGCCAATATTTTTTGTTGTTGGGCCGGATTTTTGTTTTTTTGTACAGCCTACAAATCACAAAAAATTCAAATAATTTTCTTACACGTTCGTGCGGAAATCTATTAAGTTACCGTGGAATTTTGTTTTGAATTTTTCTGAAACTTTGAAATATAAATTTTGATTTTTTTCAAAATACCGAGCTCCCTGGAGCTCGGCCTCCGTTGGCATTTTCCGTATGTATGTGGGAAATCCCTATTTGCCGCGCGTTGGGGCAAATTGTTGCCGTATCGCACAGAGGGAAGCACCTGGGCCGGCCCATTCGACCAGTTCGTTCGTTCCAGTTTGGAACCTTTTTTTTCCTCCTGATTTTAGTTTCTCTTTTTTACTATTTCCTTTTTCTTCTGTTCCCTTTTCGTTTCCTTTTTTGCGTTTTGAAGTTTATTTTACTTATTTCAAAAAATGTTCGGAAATTTTAAATATTGTTCAGAATTCAAAATTTTGTTCCCATTTTCAAATTATGTTCACATTTTTGAAAAATGTACGCTAATTTGAACAAGTGCTTGTAATTTCTAAATAAATTGTGATTTCTGAAGATTCTGTTTGAGATTAAAGGAAAATTTTCAAAATTTAAAAATGTTCCCATTTTCAAATTTTGTACATAAATTTCAAAAATGTTCTCATTTTCAAAATATGTTCACAAATTAAAAAAATGTTCTTGTGCTTAAAAAATTTAAAAAGTATTCGCATTTAGAGTATTTGTTCCCTTTCTCACAAATTGTTCACAGATCTACAAATTTTTTCACCTTTTCCCTTTCTCAAAATTGTTCTTTTTGACAAAAAAATGTTCGCCTCTTACAAATTTTATTCATTTTTACATTTTTTTTCGTTTTTTCACATTTTGTTCATAAATTGTTATAAAGTAATTTTAAAATTTGTTCGCGTGGTTTCAGAAAATGTTTGGTAAATCAAAAAATGTTCGCTTCATTTCAGAAAATGCCAGATAAATCAGGAAATGTTCAACTTTTTAAATTTTGTTACAAACCAAAAAATATTTGTTTTAAAAAAGTTCCCATTTTCAAACATTTGTTCACAAATTCAAAACACGTTTACATATTTTAATTTGTTTAAAAATAAAAAATGTTTGGGGATTTCATAAAAAATGTTCCTGTTTCCAAATTTTGTTCACAAATTCAAAATATTATGTAATTTCATAAATTATTCCCATTTTGCAAATTTGTTCACAAATTCAAAAACATATTTTCGTTTTCAAAATTTATTCACATATTCAAAAAACGTTCATTTTTCAAAAAAAGTTGATAAATTCAAAATTTGTTCGCATGTTTAATTTTTGTTCGCAATTTCTAAAATATTTGGAATTTTAAAAAATGTTCTTGTTTTCCAAATTTGTTCACACATTCTAAAAAAGCTACAGTTTTCAAAATTTGTTCACAAATTTTAAAAATACTCATGTTTTAGAAATTAGTTCACAAATTCAAAATATGCTTGATTTGTTTTAAAATAGTTTAGTTTTGAAAAAATGTTACCTTTTCAAAAAAAAAATTTGTTTTGGAAAAGAATTTTTGCGTTTAGGAAAAGTAGTTCATAATTTAGAAAATATTCTCGTATTGAATTTTTTGTTCCTACTTGGTTTTAGTTTCTATTCAGTTCCCAAATAATATCTGCGTTTCAAAATTGTTTTCCTTTTTACGCTTGAAATGAAGTTATAATATGTAATTGTATGCAGTAAACCTCAGTTACTACAGTGGCTATGGACTCGTTCAAATTCTTTAATGTTGGCGCCGCATATTTGTGAGAGTAGCTTGCGTGTCGCAGTGGCGAGCGCGCGGTGCACATCTACAGTAGTTCACGGGTTCGATTCTTGGTTAGCGCTCTTTTTATTTTTGTGATTTTTCATTCTGCGAAGGAGAGCTAGTGGGCCGGCCCAGGTGAGTCGTCTCCTATGCGAAACTATGACTCCTTGCCGCAATAAGCGACACATAGGAGGTCCCACGTATGTGGTCGCGAAACAATGGATCTTCACCCTCATGGCTTCTTTGCCTCATAGCAGCTTTGCTCGAGTGGCTGTCACCGTTTGGTCCATCTAGACGACGTGGCGAAAGTTTATACACGAGGGGATCACACAAAGCCCGCAGGCCACTTCCCTGTTTGTGTGCAGGTTCATTAGAGAACTAGAGCTGATTCATGCAAAGCCTCAAATCAATTTACAGGGAGCCCCCGGGTAACTAGGGCAGCACATGCAAGGCCGAAAGCACCTCCGGCGGGATTTGTAAAGATCCACGTGGACGGAGCGGTCTTTCGCGATCGACGAGGATCCGCGGCAGCAGTATGCCGGGACCAGGGGGCAACTACCTGGGGAGTTCTGCTCTGGTCTTACCTGGGGTCACAGACCCACCTACGTTGGAAGCAATAGCATGTAGAGAAGGTCTTGCTTGTGCGGATGATCTTCTTCTAGGGAACCTAATCGTCGCTTCGAACTGCAAGCAGGTTGTCGACGACATCAAGCTCGACAATCAGGGATCATATGGTTCGGTGATAACAGGAATTAAGTTGCGTTCTATGGATTTTACTTGCAATTTCGTCTTTGAAAGCCGTTCTTCAAACGGTGGAGCTCATAGTTTAGTAAGCATGCACTCTCTCTCGGTGCGGGGCGCCACATGTGGTTGGCTAACCCTCATAGTCCTAATTGTATCCCACTTCATGTGGATTATGATCAATAAAGCTTAGCTTTGTCCTAAAAAAATGTATATGGTCGCGAGGGCTATCTCTCCCTTATTGTGACGTACCCTCATCTTGCCTCTAGCGCTCTGCTAAGGGTTGGCACACACTGTAGCTTTCTTTAGCGGTTTTGTGAAGGTTTTATGGACCGGTTCAGATGAGTTTTAGAACTTTTTGTAAGGTTCTTCTTCTTTCTATGCATTTTCTAATTATTATTCATCGTGTTTTTTCTGTTTCTTTTTCATTTTCCATCTTTCTTCAAATACACGTTCAATATTTTTTGTATACAGGTTTAAATTTTTTCAGATACATGTTGAAACATGTGTCAAAATGTACATTGAACACTTTTTGAATAAACGGTGAACATTTATTAGCACACATCGAACATTTTTACAAAGCCATGATTTTTTTAAACATGTAAACCATTTGCTTAGTGCTTAGAACCTTTAATCTAAAATGTTACAAATATTTTTTTAGATTGAATCGATTTTTTGACTCCTATGAAATAATTTTATTATATTGCATCAACATTTTAAAAAAAGTTCATAAACATATTTTTGAAATGCGTAAATATTTTTGAAATGTCTCTAAAACTTCTATGGAACACGTTTTTTAACATTATAAAAAACTACACAATATATATTTGATTGGGACACCTAGGTTCCCAGGCTCCTAGCCTTTCCACCATTAGATTGCATTTAGATGTGTGTTATCGTAACGGGTATGTTTGCTAATGGATTATTCCATTTGAAACTGCTGATCAAAATAATTATGATATAATCACTAATTGAATGCCATAAATAAGGCCCCGCACACACATGGCAACGTTTAATGTTGGGAGACATAATAGGAGAGAAAGTAATAATAAATGTGCCGTGATTAATTGTCTCTTATTTCTTGCCATATTTGATGTTTCATAGATGGAAGGTACATGATACTCATTAGGAAGAGAGAAAAACTATTTGTAATTAGCAGGGTATGCATGCGTATTTTAGTTGAATTAGTAGCACATACACATGGGTATCTTGAGTATGTCCATATTTTTATTAGGTACAATACCCTGAGTATGTGTATTTTGATTAGGTATAACACCAACACATAAATATTATCATTAAGTATAATACCGAACAACCACATACCCGGGATATTTATGGATATGCGAGATGTAAAGTACTCAATATATTTTCATGTATGTGCATACCCGACGTATTTCTCCACAACTACATACCCGACATGAAATGTATGAGTACATACCCAGAAAATATGTATATATGCGATATTTGTGGGTACGTACACATAAATTTCACATCTAGGTATGTACGTACGGTACATACGAAGAAATATCTTGAGTATGAACTTATATATTGGATACTCTCAAGTTTCACATATTCGTATCTTAGGTATACACATACCAAAAAATATGACGAGTATATTCATACAAAGTAAATAAACAGGAGATGTAACAAATTAGAAAGTTTAAAATGATTGACGCTATCTCAAACATGGATTATTTTACATGCAAATAAATTAGGAAACAAATCAATGAGGATGCATGTCGCTTAAAACAAAAAGGCTTAGCGGGTTGGACCCGATCAAGGTGCCCAGGCACCTAGATGCCCCAAATCATTTATATATATATATATTTAAAAAACATCATGAATATTTTATGAAATGCGTCAACGTTTTCAAAATGTCAGGAACCTTCCTTCAAATTGCCCAAACATGATTTTTACAATTCATGATTTTTTTAAATGTTAGATGAATGTTTTTAAAATTTGAAGTAAATTAATTCCAGAATATACATACAGACACACACACACACAAGCACATATATATAGAATATTATAATATTCAAAATATAAAAAAGTGCAAAAAAGAAAACAAAAAGGAGAAAAGCGAACGAAACAGACCTATGTAACGAACCCACACGATCCTATTGGGTTGGCCCACTAGAGTCTCGCTTTGGGCGAGCCTACCGTTCATGGTGCTCACACGCGGGTCTCCTAGTCCTGGCCCAATAAGCATGCTTCATCACTCGCTAGAACAGACTAAACAGATCGGCCGTCCAATGATAGGATGATCGATCAGCCTTTGACCGGTCAAACCAATGACCATTGACTATTAGACTTTTGTAAGAAAATGAATCTGAAAAAATTCGTCAAAAAATGAAAGAAAACTTAGATTTAAAAAAAGTTCATAGATTTGCGGGAAAAATCACGAATTTAAAGAAGTTCACTAATTTTTTTAAAAAAATGAAAACGTTTGAATTTGATCAAATTTCATTGATTTTGAAAACAAGTTCATCAAATTTATAAAAAAGTTCATTGAAATTGAAAAAAATTCATCGATTTTGAAAAAAAGTTCAATGATTTTAAAATACTTAATCAATTTTGAATGTTCATCAATTTTGGAAAAAGCAGTTCACGAATTTGAAGAAAACTTTTCAAATTTTTATAAACTTCATCAAAATTGAGAAAAGATCACCAATTTTGAAGAAATTTCATCGATTTTGATAAAAAGTAGTGACAAATTTGAAAAAAGGTCATCAATTTTGAAAAAAAAGGTTCATCAAATTCAAAAAAAGTTCATTGATTTTGAAAATGTTCATCAAGTTTTTAAATAGTTCATTGATTTGAAACAAAGCTCATTGAATTTGAAAATGTTCATCAAAATTGAAAACAATTCACTGACTTTGAAGAAAAACTTCATGAATTCAGAAGACAGAGAGGAAGAAACTCAAACTCAAGAAGACGCAGTGTCAGAACAAATTTGGATAGATCACTAAATGTATTACGTATTTTAAATTATGCTGAAGTTGTGTGTTTCATTGTTCTAAACATTTGTGTTATATACCCGTTAAGTTAATGGGGGTTTAGAAGTGTTAGATGAAGTTTCAAATGTTTAAGGCGATTCTTATATGCTTGACCACATGTTTAAGGTGAACGTTAGAGGTTTGACCACATGTTCAAGTTGAATATAAGAGGTTTGTGATGCAATACTTATGATTTTTTTTGCATGTCATTGTCACGAGTGTTTACAAATTGACGATATAACTTAAAAATGTTATCAACAAAATAGCATGTCGACTTACTACATACAAATATTTGAGTGATATAAATAAAGGGCTAGTCCATCTACCTTGTGTGTTTCACGCACGACTCAAATGGAGGTGCCACACGTCCCGCTTTAAGTAAGCCAGGAGATGCCGTGCGAGTTAACGGGAGGCGTGTGAGCAGGCTGCTGTGCATGCTCACCGGGAGGCAATCCCTTTGACCTCCCTCCGCCGCCCGGCCGCCTTCCTCCCAATTGCCCCCTCAATGGCGCCTGAACAGCTGTATATTAGGCCGCATACTCCCCGCACTCACTACAATCCTCTTCCCGCCTCCAATTCCCCTCTCACCCACCTCCAATCAGCCCCGTACGCCACGTCGCATTACGATGGTCTATCCCTAGTCTTTCAGTTTTCTGAGGAAGACCTCGAGCCAGAGGAACGAGCTTTGGGACGTGCCAGCGCGAGCACCTGCACTAGTGCTCATGTTGGCACTCGTCCCTGGGCACGTGGTAGCTCGAGCGCGTGCACTAGCGCCCGCGCATGCGCCTGTCCCCGCGCCGGTGTGAGTGCCCACCTTAGCAGCATGGGACGCCGTCGTCGACCGACCGCTTCCTTGCATCGCCTGTGCCCGTGCACATGCATGTCCCCGTGCCGGTGCCAGTGCCCGCCTCAGCGGCATGGGACGTTGCCCTCGTTCGCTTCCTTGCAGCACCGTCAGGCGCCACCCCTCGCCCTCAACGGCATGGGATTGGCTCCAGCATGCGGCGTGGTACTGGCTCCCAGAGGAGGAAGTCCATAACATTCTAGCCTTACTCGAAGCTTGGCCCGACATTCCGGAATATGCCAACACCGATGCAAGATGGCACCGCTACCACAATTAGTTTGTTCATTTAAATATTGTATTTTGATCTATGAATGTAAAGTCACAACGTGAGTGAAATTTATTGTTTGATCAATCAAGTGTTGTGCTAGAGTGAAGAAGGGGAGTAAACATGTTTTTCTTTATTTTTTCATTTACTAAAATGTATATGTAGTGCCACTGAACATAGTACTCCCTCCGATCAAAAAAGTGGCGTGGCTTTAGTTCAAATCAAAATTGACTAAAGCCATGATATTTTATTCGATCGGAGGGAGTAAAAAATTGTTTAGCTGCAAAGTATATCACTAATCAAACACTAGCCCACCGGTAAGCTTTTTAGTCTAACGTGTATGAAAGCGAAAACTCATGGTTATGAATCTCACAGACTCAATTCCTTTATATTTATATTTTCTTCACTAATCCGTCCAAATTTTTCGGTGATAATGAAATGTTCAAATGTTCTTGTGACAACTCCAAATAATAGATGCACCATGCCATGTTATGGGTGCATGCATATCATCTTTGCAGGAAAAATAAACGAATACTTGCATGATAAAAAGTAATGTACACTTTAACATGTTGACATGGTGCAGGTACATGCAGTCGGTGAAAAAACCTCATATACATTAGGAAATGTTTGTTTGGACTTACTTTGGTTTGAAAACAGACATGTCGATCAATGTATATATTTGTGCAGCATGCACAAGACAACCAACAAAACATGTGACATTTCGCATTTCAGTTTGAACAGTGGTGTTGATCATGCATTATGCCACTGATTTTTCACCTTACAAAATTCGTATTAATCAACAAACAAATTACATAAAATTGATCAAGAATTGCAAAAGTGCAAAAAGAGGCCCTAGGAACCTAGGATCATTTTGGTTGTAGCACTAGTTTCATTGCCATGCACGCTATACAATCGAGTGTTGATTTTCTGGGATTGTAATGTAAACTAAAGAAGTAGCTAATTCAGTACCCTTTCGACTGTCAGATGGATGATGGACGCCTCGCCTATGTATGCCTTCTCACATCCCTTATCAACCACCTCCACTGCATTCCCACTAGTTTAAGTTCGCACTGGTTCACACTAGGCAGCCGCTCAATATAAGCGGTTCCATCTACCAACGTATCCTAGAGAAAACCCCAAAATCCCCAATACATAGATGATGGTGCGCACGCCCCCCTCCTGCCCCTACATCTCCATGGCCAGTGACATGCCGCATAGGTCACCTCAGCCCCCAATGGCAAGCCCGACCGAACCCACCCCTCCTGCCCCTACATCTCCATGGCCAGTGACAGGCCGCATAGGTCACCTCAACCCCCAATGGCAAGCCCGACCGAACCCACCCCTCCTGCCCGCGACCCAACACCAGCTGGTGTTGCATTCGATCCACCCCCTCTGCGACGGCGCCTGCTATGTCTCCAATGTATATATAATTTTTGATTGTTCCATGCTATTATATTATTGGTTTTGGAAGTTTTATATGCATTTATATGCTATTTTATATTATTTTTGGACCAACTTATTAACCTAGTGCCCAGTGACAGTTGATGTTTTTTCCTTGTTTTTGGCTTTTCAGAAAATCAATATCAAACGGAGTCCAAACAGAATAAAACTTTACGATGATTTTTCTTGAACCAAAAGAAACCCACGAGACTTGGGGAGGAGGCCAGAAGACCCACGAGGGGGCCACAAGCCCTGGGGCGCGCCCCAGGGCGGCGGCCAGGGGGCTTGTAGGCCCCTCGTGGCTACTCTAACTCTAACCCCAGAACTATAAATCCTCAAATATTCCCCCTATACCAGAGGGCACACAAAAAATACTTTTCCACCATCGCAAGCTTCCGTTCTCATGATATCCCATCTTGGGGCCTTTTCAGATACTCCATCGGAAGGGGATTCGATCACGGAGGGCCTCTACACCAGCCTTGCCGCCCTTCCGATGACGCGCGGGTAGTTTACCACGGACCTAAGGGTCCATAGCTAGTAGCTAGATGGCTTCTTCTCTCTCTTTGATCTTCAATACAATGTTCTCCTCGATGTTCCTGGAGATCTATTCGATGTAATATTCTTTTGTGGTGCGTTTGTTGAGATCCGATGAATTATGGATTTATGATCAGATTATCTATGAATATTATTTGAGTCTTCTCTGAACTCTTTTATGCATGACTGAGATAGCTTAGTATTTCTCTCCGATCTATCAATTTGGTTTGGCCTACTAAATTGGTTTTTCTTGCAATGGGAGAGATGCTTTGTGATGGGTCCAATCTTGCGGTGTCCTCACCCAGTGATAGTAGGGGTAGCGAGGCACGTGTTGTATTGTTGCCATTAAGGATAAAAAGATGGGGTTTATATCATATTGCTTGATTTTATCCCTCTACATCATGTCATCTTGCTTAAGGCGTTACTCTGCTCTTATGAACTTAATACTCTAGATGCAGGCAGGAGTAGGTCGATGTGTGGAGTAATAGTAGTAGATGCAGGCAGGAATCGGTGTACTTGTCACGGACGTGATGCCTATATTCATGATCATTGCCTTAGATATCGTCATAACTTTGCGCTTTTCTATCAATTGCTCAACAGTAATTTGTTTACCTACCGTATGTTTTCTTCAAGAGAGAAGCCTCTAGTGAAACCTATGGCCCCCGGGTCTATTTTCCATCATATATTTTCAGATCTATAAACTAAAAATCCAAAGATACCTTGCTGCAAATTATTTATGTTTACTTTATTTTGCCTTTTTACTTATCTTTTAAATCTATCTCTATTATATATCACTCTTGCAAGTGACCGTGAAGGGATTGACAACCCTTTTTTCGCGTTGTGTGCAAGTGTTTGTTAGTTTGTGCAGGTGCATATATTGGGGACTTGCTTGTGTTGGGGAACGTTGCATAGAAAACAAATTATTTTCTACGCACACGCAATGATATATCCACGGAGATGCATAGCAACGAGGGGGAGAGTGTTTCTACGTACCCTCGTATACCGTAAGCGGAAGCGTTTCACAACGCGGTTGATGTACGTAGTCGAACTTCTTCGCGCTTCAACCGATCAAGTACCGAACGCACGACACCTCCGCGTTCTGCACACGTTCAACTCGGTGACGTCCCTCGCCTTCTTGATCCAGCAAGACGTCTAGGTAGTAGATGAGTTTCGTCAGCATGATGGCGTGGTGACGGTGATGGTGAAGTGATCTCCGCAGAGCTTCGCCTAAGCACTACGAAAAATATGACCGGGGTTGTAAACGGTGGAGGAGGGCGCCACACACGGCTAGGCAATTGCCTGTTGTGTGCTAGGCGCCCCCTCCTCATATATATAGGTGGGAGGGAGGGAGGAGCAGCCATAGGAGGCGCCCAAGTAGGAGGAATCCTACTTGGAGTCCCTCCCAAGCCGCGTGCCCCCTGCCCACTTTCCTTGCCCTTCCCTCTTTCCTTCTCCTCATAGGGCTGGCCTCTATAGGGGCACACCAGGGCTGGTGTGTTCCCTCACTTGGCCCATAAGGCCCATATCTTTGCCGGGGGTGCCCGAAACTCCTTTCCGGTGACCCGATAAGTACCCGGTACCCTCCGGAACACTTCCGGTGTCCGAATACCATCGTCCTATATATCAATCTTTACCTCTCAACCATTTCGAGACTCCTCGTCATGTCCGTGATCTCATCCGGGACTTCGAATAACATTCGGTCACCAAATCACATAACTCATATAATACTATATCGTCATCGAACGTTAAGCGTGCGGACCCTACGGGTTTGAGAACTATGTAGACATGACCGAGACACCCCTCCGGTAAATAACCAATAGCGGAACCTAGATGCCCATATTGGCTCCTACATATTCTATGAAGATCTTTATCGGTCGAACCGTTATGACAACATACGTAATTCCCTTTGTCCATCGTTACTTGCCTGAGATTCGATCGTCGGTATCTTTATACCTAGTTCAATCTTGTTACCGGCAAGTATCTTTACTCGTTCCGTAATACATCATCTCGTGACTAACTCCTTAGTCGTTTGCTTGCAAGCTTATGATGTGTATTACCGAGAGGGCCCAGAGATACCTCTCTGATACTCGGAGTGACAAATCCTAATCTCGATCTATGCCAACTCAACAAACACCTTCGGTGATACCTGTAGAGCATCTTTATAATCACCCAGTTAAGTTGTGACGTTTGATAGCACATAAGGTATTCTTCCGGTATCCGAGAGTTGCATAATCTCATAGTCGAAGGAATATGTATTTGACATGAAGAAAGCAATAGCAATAAAACTGAACGATCATTATGCTAAGCTAACGGGTGGGTCTTGTCCATCACATCATTCTCAATGATGTGATCCCGTTATCAAATGACAACACATATCCATGGTTAGGAAACCTTAACCATCTTTGATCAACGAGCTAGTCTAGTAGAGGCTTACTAGGGACACGATGTTTGTTTACGTATTCACACATGTATTTAGGTTTCCGATCAATACAATTCTAGCATGAATAATAAACTTTTGTCATTAATAAGGAAATATAAAATAACAACTTTATTATTGCCTCTAGGGCATATTTCCTTCAGTCTCCCACTTGCACTAGAGTCAATAATCTAGTTCACGTCACCATTTGATTTAACACCCATAGTTCACATCGCCATGTGACCAACACCCAAAGAGTTTACTAGAGTCGATAATCTAGTTCACTTCGTCATGTGATTAACACCCAAAGAGTACTAAGGTGTGCTCATGTTTTGCTTGTGAGAGATTTTTAGTCAACAGGTCTGCCACATCCAGATCCGTATGTATTTTGCAAATTTGTATGTCTACAATGCTCTGTATGGTGCTACTCTAGCTAATTGCTCCCACTTTCAATATGTATCCAGATTGAGACTCGGAGTCATCCGAGTTGGCCTCAAAGCTTGCATCGACATAACCCTTTACGATGAACTCTTTATTACCTCCATAATCGAGAAATATCTCCTTAGTCCTCTTAGGTAACTAAGGATAATTTTGACCGCTTTCCAGTGATGTACTCCTGGATCACTATTGTACCCCCTTTCCAAACTCATGACAAGGTACACAACAAGTTTGGTACATAGCATGGCATACTTTATAGAACCTATGGCTGAGGCATAGGGAATGACTTTCTTTGTCTGGTCCATTTTGAACTCCTTCAAAACTTTTGTCAAGGTATGGGCTTTGTGAAAGTCCTATTAAGCGTCTTGATCTATCTCTATAGATTTTGATGCCCAATATGTAAGTAGCTTCACCGAGGTATTTCATTGAAAAATTCTTATTCAAGTATCCTTTTATGCTATCCAGAAATTCTATATCATTTCCAATCAGCAATATGTCATCTACATATAATATCAGAAATGCTACAGAGCTCCCACTCACTTTGTTGTAAATACAGGCTTCATGGAATGTCTGTATAAAACCATATGCTTTGATCACCTCATCAAAGCGTATATTCCAACTCCGAGATGCTTGCACCAGTCTATAGATGGATCACTGGAGTTTGCACACTTTGTTAGCACCTTTAGGGTCGACAAAACCTTCTGGTTGCATCATATACAACTCTTCTTTAAGAAATCCATTAAGGAATGTAGTTTTGACATCCATTTGCCAGATTTCATAATCATAAAACGTGACAATTTCTAACATGATTCGGACGGACTTAAGCATCGCTACGGGTGAGAAAGTCTCATCGTAGTCAACCCCCTCAACTTGTCAAAAACCTTTTGTGACAAGTCGAGCTTTGTAGACAGTAACATTATCATCAGTGTCAATCTTCTTCTTGAAGATCCATTTATTCTCTATGGCTTGCCAATCATCGGGCAAGTCCACCAAAGTCTACTGTTCTCATACATGGATCCTATCTTAGATTTCATGGCCTCAAGCCATCTGTTGAAATCTGGGCTCATCATAGCTTCTTCATAGTTCGTAGGTTTGCCATGGTCTAATAACATGACTTCCAGAACAGGATTACCGTACCACTCTGATGCGGATCGTGCTCTGGTTGACCTATGAGGTTCAGTAGTAACTTGATCTGAAGTTTCATGATCATTATCATTAGCTTCCTCTCTAGTTGGTCTAGGCATCACGGGGATGGATTTCTCTGATGTGCTACTTTCCAATTTGAGAGAAGGTACAATTACCTCATCAAGTTCTACTTTCCTCCCACTCACTTCTTTAGAGAGAAACTCAGTTTCTCTAGAAAGGTTCCATTCTTGGCAACAAAGATCTTGCCTTCGGATCTGTGGTAGAAGGTGTACCCAATTGTTTCCTTAGGGTATCCTATGAAGACGCACTTCTCCGATTTGGGTTCGAGCTTATCAGGCTGAAGCCTTTTGACATAAGTGTCGCAACCCCAAACTTTAAGAAACGACAACTTAGGTTTCTTACCAAACCATAGTACATACGGTGTCGTCTCAACGGATTTAGAGGGTGCCCTGTTTAACGTGAATGCAGCTGTCTCTAATGCACAACCCCAAAACGATACGGTGTCTCTAGTACATACGGTGTCGTCTCAACGGATTTAGAGGGTGCCCTGTTTAACGTGAATGCAGCTGTCTCTAATGCACAACCCCAAAAACGATAGTGTTAAATCAGTAAGAGACATCATAGATCGCACCATATCCAATAAAGTACGGTTACGACATTTAGACACGCCATTACGATGTGGTGTTCCAGGTGGCGTGAGTTGTGAAACTATTCCACATTGTTTTAAATGAAGGCCAAACTCGTAACGCAAATATTCATCTCCGCGGTCAGATCGTAGAAACTTTATTTTCTTGTTACGATGATTCTCCACTCCACTCTAAAATTCTTTGAACTTTTCAAATGTTTCAGACTTGTGTTTCATTAAGTAGATATACCCATATCTGCTCAAATCATTTGGGTCAGAAAATAACGACACCCGCCGCGTGCTTCAATACTCATTGGACCGTATACATCGGGATGTATTATTTCCAATAAGTCATTAGCTCGCTCCATTGTTCCGGAGAATGGGGTTTTAGTCATCTTGCCCATGAAGCATGGTTCGCAAGTATCAAATGATTCATAATCAAGTGATTCCAAAAGTCCATCCTCATGGAGTTTCTTCATGCGCTTTACACCAATATGACCTAAACGGCAGTGCCATAAATATGTTGCACTATCATTATCAACTTTGCATCTTTTGGCATCAATATTATGAATATGTGTATCACTACGATCGAGATTCAATAAACCATTCCCATTGGGTGTATGGCCATAGAAGGTTTTATTCATGTAAACAGAACAACAATTATTCTCTGACTTAAATGAATAACCGTATTGCAATAAACATGATCTAATCATATTCATGCTCAACGCAAAACACCAAATGACATTTATTCAGGTTCAACACTAATCCCGAAGGTAGAGGGAGTGTGCTATGGTGATCATATCAACCTTGGAATCATTTCCAACACACATTGTCACCTCGCTTTTAACTAGTCTCTGCAACTCCTGTTTAGAGTTACTAATCTTAGCAACTGAACCGGTATCAAATACACAGCGATTACTTCAAACACTAGTAAAATACACATCAATAACATGTATATCAAATATACCTTTGTTCACTTTGCCATCCTTCTTATCCTCCAAGTATTTGGGGCAGTTCCACTTCCAGTGACCATTTCCTTCGCAGTAGAAGCACTCAGTTTCAGGCTTGGGTCCAGCTTTGGGCTTCTTCCCGGGAGTGGCAACTTGCTTGCTATTCTTCTTGAAGTTCCGTTTCTTTCCCTCGCCCTTTTTCTTGAAACTAGTGGTCTTGTTATGTTGGAGATATGCCCTAGAGGCAATCATGTATGATGATATTTCCTATGTGTTTATGAATAAAGATAGTCCTTGGACATTATCAATGATGTGTATCAGCAAGTATGTGACTTGTTTGTGGGACTATGCATTGTATGATGACTGTCCTAAAAGGTCCCTAGTCGAAAGGGCTATGTGGACGCGCAGCCGACTAGACTAGCATATGATACGGTCGATGGCTTGGTCTCACTAGCCATGGAGCATTGGATGCTAACCGGATAATATGGACTTGGAAAGGTCTGGTCGGATTCGACGCAGTCGGATCCGAGTCGAGATAAGGTCCGAGTCGGATAGACCCAACTATGAGATGCAACGATATGTCATCTGTGAGTCTCTAGTACAACATACGTTCTATGTCCTAAGACCTGAGCTGGCACATGTAATTGGGATGGTGACAGACTTGCTTTGGGCCGACCAAACGCTACTCCGTGACTGGGTAGTTACAAAGGTAGGTTTCAGGCTTGTCCAGACCCATGCTGTGAGACATGGTCGAGCAAGATGGGATTTGCCCCTCCGATCAGGAGAGATATACTCTGGGCCCCTCGTGTGATCCGACCAGGATAAGCATGGCCATGCGACAAGGATTATGAGATAATCTGGATAGTGGTCGGCGTCACTGATACGAGAAAGAGGTCGGGCTTGCACAAGGATGACAGACTCGCCTTGAGCCCGACAACATATATCGTGTGGCAAAAGGAATGGAAGTATGATGTACAGGTTCGCTAACTAGCTTCATAGTCTGCTTGGTGTTCGGCATGCCTTGCTAGAGGCCGCTACCAACCGTGCAGTTCGGAGGTGATCCGAACTGCGACCAAGCCGGCTTGAACCTAAGGGGTCGCGCGCTTAAGGGAAGGAACCTATGAGGTCGGATCCGAGGACACTGGTAGGATGTGATCCGAGATGTGTTCGGATTGTGGCCGAGTAGACTTGTGGGCTTTAGGGTCCGTGCGAGGCCCAAGTGTTGAGCCCGCGACGGACACCTATATAAAGTGGGGTGCAGCACACTCATGCGGTTGATTGCTTCGGTGCTGACACTAGGGTTTGCATGTGTTGTGAATAGCCACCTCCACTCGCCGCCTACTGTGTGATCGGACCTAGCAGTCCACCGCACGGTGTTCCTCCTGCACGCGTGGATACCGTTAGAGGCGGTGCACCTGCGCCGCTCCGGCGAACTTGTACGTGGGATCGGACGACCGGCTGTTCGAGGGAGATCGCACGAGGAGGAGACGATCCACGCGGACGCGTTGCCCCAACTCTTCTTCCGCTGCACGGCACTGCGTCTAGTGGTAACGAACCGTGATCCATCTCTCGTAGCATGTTCCTGGTTGTTCTGCACGTAGGAGAATTTTAATTTGCAGTCGACGCACCCTACCGTAGAACCCAACATGTTAACCATCAACATTTGATGCTCTTTCTTGATTTCTACCTTCGCCGATTTCAGCATCGCGAGAGCTCGGAATCGTTTTCGTCATCCCTTGCATATTATAGTTCATCACAAAGTTCTAGTAGCTTGGTGATAGTGACTAGAGAACTTTGTCAATCACTATCTTATCTGGAAGATTAACTCCCACTTGATTCAAGCGATTGTAGTACCCAGACATTATGAGTACATGCTCACTGGCTGAGCTATTCTCCTCCATCTTGTAGGCAAAGTACTTGTCAGAGGTCTCATACCTCTCAACACGGGCATGAGTCTGAAATACCAATTTCAGCTCTTGAAACATCTCATATGCTCCGTGGCCCTCAAAACATTTTTGAAGTCCCAGTTCTAAGCCGTAAAGCATGGTGCACTAAACTATTAAGTAGTCATCATACCGAGCTTGCCAGACGTTCATAATGTTTGCATCTGCACCCGCAATAGGTCCGTCACCTAGCGGTGCATTAAGGACATAATTCTTCTGTACAACAATGAGGATAATCCTCAGAACACGGACCCAATCCACATCATTGCTACTATCATCTTTCAACTTAGTTTTCTCTAGGAACATAAAAAATAGGGAGCTACATCGCGAGCTATTGATCTACAACATAGATTTGCAAATACTACCAGGACTAAGTTCATGATAAATTAAGTTCAATTAATCAAATTACTAATAAACTCCCACTTAAATCAACATCCCTCAAGTTGTCTAAGTGATACATGATCCATATCAACTAACCCATGTCCGATCATCACGTGAGATGGGGTAGTCATCAATGCTGAACATCTCTATGTTGATCATATCTACTATATGACTCATGTTCGACCTTTCGGTCTCCAGTGTTCCGAGGCCATGTCTGTACATGCTAGGCTCGTCAAGTTTAACCCAAGTATTCCGCATGTGAAAAATTGTCTTGCACCCGTTGTATGAGAACGTAGAGTCTATCACACCTGATCATCACGTGGTGTCTCAACGCGACGAACTGTCGCAACGGTGCATACTCAGGGAGAACACTTATACCTTGAAATTTAGTGAAGGGATCATCTTATAATGCTACAGCCGTACTAAGCAAAATAAGATGCATAAAAGACAAACATCACGTGCAATCAAAATATGTGACATGTGATGACCCACAAGTATAGGGGATCTAACGTAGTCCTTTCGATAAGTAAGAGTGTCGAACCCAACGAGGAGCAGAAGGAAATGATAAGCGGTTTTCAGTAAGGTATTCTCTGCAAGCACTGAAATTATCGGTAACAGATAGTTTTGTGACAAGGTAATTTGTAACGGGTAACAAGTAATGAAAGTAAATAAGGTGCAGCAAGATGGCCCAATCCTTTTTGTAGCAAAGGACAAGCCTGGACAAACTCTTATATAGAGAAAAGCGCTCCCGAGGACACATGGGAATTATCTTCAAGCTAGTTTTCATCACGCTCATATGATTCATGTTCGTTACTTTGATAATTTGGTATGTGGGTGGACCGGTGCTTGGGTACTGCCCTTTCTTGGATAAGTATCCCACTTATGATTAACCCCTATTGCAAGCATCCGCAACTACAAAAGAAATTAAGGTAAACCTAACCATAGCATGAAACATATGGATCCAAATCAGCCCCTTACGAAGCAACTCATAAACTAGGGTTTAAGCTTCTGTCACTCTAGCAACCCATCATCTACTTATTACTTCCCAATGCCTTCCTCTAGGCCCAAACAATGGTGAAGTGTCATGTAGTCGACGTTCACATAACACCACTAGATGAAAGACAACATACATCTCATCAAAATATCGAACAAATACCAAATTCACATGACTACTTATAGCAAGACTTCTCCCATGTCCTCAGGAACAAACATAACTACTCACAAATCATATTCATGTTCATAATCAGAGGAGTATTAATATGCATAAAGGATCTGAACATATGATCTTCCACCGAATAAACCAACTAGCATCAACTACAAGTAGTAATCAACACTACTAGCAACCCACAGGTACCAATCTGAGGCTTTGAGACAAAGATTGGATACAAGAGATGAACTAGGGTTTTAGAGGAGATGGTGCTGGTGAAGATGTTGATGGAGATTGACCCCCTCCCGATGAGAGGATCGTTGGTGATGACGATGGCGATGATTTCCCCCTCCCGGAGGGATGTTTCCTCGGCAGAACAGCTCCGTCGGAGCCCTAGATTGGTTCCGCCAAGGTTCCGCCTCGTGGCGGCGGAGTTTCTTCCCGAAAGCTTGCTTATGATTTTTTCCAGGGTAAAAGACTTCATATAGCAGAAGATGGGCACCGGAGGCCTGCCCCACCCTCGTGGATGGTGGGTGGCCCCCCTCTGGTACTTTCTTCACTCAATATTCTTTATTAATTCCAAAAATAAATTCCGTGGAGTTTCAGGACTTTTGGAGTTGTGCAGAATAGGTCTCTAATATTTGCTCCTTTTCCAGCCCAGAATTCCAGTTGCCGGCATTCTCCCTCTTCATGCAAACCTTGTAAAATAAGAGAGAATAGGCATAAGTAATGTGACATAACGTATAATAACATCCCATAATGCAATAAATATCGATATAAAAGCATGATGCAAAATGGACGTATCAAGTCCCCCAAGCTTAGACCTAGCTTGTCCTCAAGCGGAAGCCGATAACGAAAAATATGTCCACATGTTTAGAGATAGAGGTGTCGATAAAATAAAATACGGACATGAGGGCATCATGATCATTCTTATAACAGCAACACACACACACACACACACACATATATATATATATATTGTCATATGATTTCTTATGCTCAAGTAACAATCTATTCACAATGTCAAGTATGAATCAGAAACTTCATTAAGAACCAACAAACTATATTCTCGATCATTGAAGCAATTGCAATTTATCATAACATCGGAAAGAGTCAATATAAGAGCTTTTCAGCAAGTCCACATACTCAACTATCATATAGTCTTTCACAATTGCTAACACTCACGCAATACTTATGGGTATGGAGTTTTAATCGGACACAGAGAAAGATAGGGGCTTATAGCGTTGCCTCCCAACCTTTTACCTCAACGGTAATGTCAACAATAATAATTCATGCTAACTTACATCCAATTGGATATATATATCAGGATCTTTCCAACACAAGGTTCTTGCCAAAGGATAAAATGTAAAAAGGAAAGGTGAAGATCACCATGACTCTTGCATAAGGTATAAGACAAAAGTAAAAGATAGGCCCTTCGCAGAGGGAAGCAGAGGTTGTCATGTGCTTTTATGGTTGGATGCACGAAATCTTAATGCAAAAGAACGTCACTTTATATTGCCACTTGTGATATGGACCTTTATTATGCAGTCCGTCGCTTTTATCGCTTCCATATCACAAGATCGTATAAAGCTTATTTTCTCCACACTAGATCATACATATTTAGAAAACAATTTTTATTGCAAGCAACATGACAACTTACTTGAAGGATCTTACTCAATCCATAGGTAGGTATGGTGGACTCTCATGGCAGAACTGGGTTTAAGGATATTAGGAAGCACAAGTAGTATCTCTACTTGGTGCAAAGAATTTGGCTAGCATGAGAGGGAAAGGCAAGCTCAACATGTTGGATGATCCATGACAATATACTTTATTTAGGATATAAGAAAACATAACCCGTTACGTTGTCTTCCTTGTCCAACATCAACTCTTTAGCATGTCATATTTTAATGATTGCTCACAATCATAAAAGATGTCCAAGATAGTATATTTATATGTGAAAACCTCTCTTTCTTTATTACTTCCTATTAATTGCAACGATGACCAAAACTATGTTTTCCAACTCTCAACAACTTTTATTCACCATACTCTTTATATGTGAAGTCATTACTCTCCATAAGATCAATATGATCTCTTTATTTCTTTTTGTTCTTTTTTTATCCCCTCAAGATCATAGTAAGATAATTAAGCCCTTGACTCAACACTAATCTTTATTATATATAGCTCGCGGACTCGATTACATAGAGGGATCATAAAGCAAAACTCAAAACTAAATCATACTAGAACTTTATTCTACTAGATCAAAATATTACCAAAAGGATCGAACTAAGAAAAACGGTAAAGATAGGAGTGTGATGGTGATACGATACGGGGCACCTCCCCCAAGCTTGGCAGTTGCCGAGGGGAGTGCCCATACCCATGTGATTATGTTTCCTTCCTCGGAAGTGCTGGTGATGTGGTTGTTGATGATGTAGGCTTGTCGTCCATCTTCCAAGGCATAGGCTCACCATCATAGAAGGATGATCGAGTCTCCGGGATCCTTAAATCTGCAGCCAAACTCATCCTTTTGAATCTATATTCATACTCACAGTTTTGGTTTTGCAGGTCATAGATCTGGGCTTGGAGGTGCTCGATTTTCTCATGAAGCTTAAAGATGGCCTCCCCAATGTCCTTGGCGTCCAGCTTGTGGTTGTTGGTGAACTCCGTGATCATTATGTGATTGGTGTCGAGTCCACGCTCCACCATCTCCTGACACGTGAAAACTTGTTGCTCCATTGCTTCAAGCCTTGTCTCCACGCTTCCGGTCCTCCTTGGTCCCTCAACATCGCGGATGTGCAGCACCCCCTCATGCATCTCAATGATTTGAGGATGTTGCAGCACTTCCGTGAGGTAGGGGTTGATGACCTTCTCGAAGAACTTGTCCTTGGGGGCACTTGGAGACATCATGGTGATCTAGATCTATCAGAAAAACAGCTTGAAACAAAAACAGAGGATAATTGCGTGATACGGTGGTCAAAACCTTCGGGAGATTATATAATGAATTTTTACCGACCAAAAGAAGTATCGTGCAAGAAAACAGAGTCCGGAGGGCACACGAGGTGCCCACGAGGCAGGGGGGCGCGCTCAGGGGGGTAGGGCGCGCCCTCCACCCTCGTGGATGCCTCGTGTCCTTCCCGGACTACTTCTTATTTTCCTATTTTCTTAAATATTCCAAAACGGAGAAAAATTGCCATTAGAACTGTTTTGGAGTCGGTTTACTTACCGTACCACATACCTATTCCTTTTCGAAGTCTGAAGCATTCTGGAAAGTGTCCCTTATGTATTCCTCCGGGGTTACAGTTTCAATAACATTAGTTTCAACATTTATAGGATTACCTGAGATATAATGTTTGATTCTTTGACCGTTCAACACCTTCGGATTTGTGCCTTCGAAGTTGTTGATTTTTATGGCACCGGAACGATAGACCTCCTCGATAACGTAAGGACCTTCCCATTTAGAGAGAAGTTTTCCTGCAAAAATCTTAAACGAGAGTTGAATAGCAACACATAATCACCTATATTAAACTCACGCTTTTGTATCCTTTTGTCATGCCATCTTTTAACCTTTTCTTTAAACAGTTTGGCATTCTCATAGGCCTGGGTTCTCCATTCATCAAGTGAGCTAATGTCAAATAACCTATTCTCACCGGCAAGTTTGAAATCATAATTGAGCTCTTTAATGGCCCAATATGCCTTGTTCTAGTTCGAGAGGTAGGTGACATGCTTTTCCATAAACCATTTTATACGGAGACATACCCATAGGATTTTTATATGCAGTTCTATAGGCCCATAATGCATCATCAAGTTTCTTGGACCAATTCTTTCTAGATCTATTAACAGTCTTTTGCAAAATTAATTTGAGCTCTCTATTACTCAATTCTACTTGACCACTAGACTGCGGGTGATAAGGGGATGCAATTCTATGATTAACATCATACTTAGCAAGCATTTTACGAAAAGCACCATGAATAAAATGTGAACCACCATCAGTCATTAAATATCTAGGGACTCCAAACCTTGGAAAAATAACTTCTTTAAGCATCTTAATAGAGGTGTTATGATCAGCACTACTAGTTGGAATAGATTCTACCCACTTAGTAACATAATCAACAACAACTAAAATATGTGTATACCCATTAGAGGAAGGAAACGGTCCCATATAATCAAAGCCCCAAACATCAAATGGTTCAATAACGAGTGAATAATTCATAGGCATTTCTTGATGTCTACTAATATTATCAATTCTTTGACATTCATCACAAGATAACAAACTTACGGGCATCTTTGAAGAGAGTAGGGCAATAAAAACCGGATTGCAATACCTTATGCGCAGTTCTATCTCCGGCGTGGTGTCCTCCATAAGCTTCGGAGTGACACTTACGTAGGATCTGTTCCTGTTCATGATCAGGTATACAACGTCTAATAACACCATCTACTCCTTCTTTATAAAGGTGTGGGTCATCCCAGAAGCAATGTCTTAAATCATAGAAAAACTTTTCCTTTTGCTGGTATGTGAAACTAGGTGGTATAAATTTAGCAACAATGTAATTAGCATAATCAGCATACCATGGAGCAGCACGAGAAGCATTTATGACAGCTAATTGTTCATTAGGAAAGCTATCATCAATAGGTAGTGGGTCATCAAGAACATTCTCTAACCTAGATAAGTTGTCTGCAACGGGGTTCTCAGCTCCCTTTCTATCAATAATACGCAAATCAAATTCTTGTAGCAAGAGAACCCATCTAATAAGTCTAGGTTTAGCATCTTTCTTTTCCATAAGATATTTAATAGCAGCATGATCAGTGTGAACAGTTACTTTAGAATCAACAATATAAGGTCTGAACTTGTCACAAGCAAATACAACTGCTAAAAATTCTTTTTCAGTAATAGCATAATTTCTTTGGGCATTGTCTAGAGTTTTACTAGCATATTAGATAACATTTAATTTCTTATCAACTCTTTGTCCTAGAACAACACCTATAGCATAATCACTAGCATCACACATAATTTCAAAGGGTAAATTCCAATCAGGTGACTGAACAATAGGTGCAGAAATCAATGCTTTCTTAAGTATTTCGAATGCTTCTACACAATCATCATCAAAGACAAAAGGAATATCTTTTTGTAAGAGATTAGTCAGAGGCCTGGAAATTTTAGAGAAGTCCTTAATGAACCTCCTATAAAAACCGGCATGACCAAGGAAACTTCTTATACCTTTAATGTCCTTTTGACATGACATCTTTTCAATAGCATCAACTTTAGCTTTGTCAACTTCAATACCTCTTTCAGAAATTTTATGTCCCAAGTCAATTCCTTCATTAACCATAAAGTGGCACTTCTCCCAATTCAAGACAAGGTTAGTTTCTTCACATCTCTGCAAAACTCGATCAAGGTTGCTCAAGCAATCATCAAAAGAAGTTCCATATACGGAGAAATCATCCATGAAAACCTCAACAATCTTTTCACAAAAATCAGAGAATATATCCATCATGCATCTTTGAAAGGTAGCAGGTGCATTACATAAACCAAAAGGCATACGTCTATAAGCAAAGGTACCGAAAGGGCAAGTAAAAGTGGTCTTTTCTTGATCCTCTTTTGACACAGGTATTTGAGAGAAACCAGAATAACCGTCTAGAAAGCAAAAATGTGTATGTTTGGATAATATTTCTAGCATTTGATCAATAAAAGGTAAAGGGTAATGATCCTTTTTAGTAGCTTTATTTAATTTGCGGAAATCAATTACCATTCTATAACCTGTAAAAATTCTTTGTGGGATCAATTCATCTTTATCATTAGGAACAACAGTAATACCTCCCTTCTTAGGGACACAATGGACAGGACTTACCCACTGACTATCAGCAATGGGATAAATTATACCTGCCTCCAGAAGCTTTAGTATTTCTTTCCTTACCACTTCTTTCATCTTAGGATTTAACCGTCGTTGGTGATCAACAACTGGTTTAGCGTCTTTCTCCAATTTTATTTTGTGCTGACATAGAGTGGGACTAATGCCCTTAAGATCATCAAGAGTATATCCAATAGCAGCACGGTGCTTCTTCAGAGTTTTCAATAATTTCTTTTCTTCATGCTCTGAAAGGTTAGCACTAATAATAACAGGATACATCTTTTTCTCATCAAGATAAGCGTATTTAAGAGTATCAGGTAATGGTTTAAGCTCAAACACGGGATCACCCTTGGGTGGAGGAGGATCCCCTAGGATTTCAACAGGCAAGTTGTGTTTCAAAATAGGTCCCTGTTTAAAGAATACTTCATCTATTTCCCTTCTTTCATTCATAAACATATCATTTTCATGGTCGAGCAAATATTGTTCTAAAGGATCATTGGGAGGCACGACAATAGAAGCAAGACCAATAATTTCATCTTTACTAGGCAATTCCTCATCACGGGGTTGTCTACAAAATTTAGCAAAATTAAACTCATGAGACATATCCCCCAAACCAATAGTAACAACATCCTTTTTGCAATCTATCCTAGCATTAACAATATTCAAGAAGGGTCTACCAAATATGATGGGACAAAAGCTATCTTGTGGGGAACCAAGAACAGGAAAATCAGCAGGGTATTTAACTTTCCCACACAAGACTTCAACATCTCTAACAATCCCAACTGGTGAAATGGTGTCTCTATTGGCAAGCTTAATTGTAACATCAATTTCCTCTAACTCAGCAGGTGCAATATCATGCATAATTTCTTTGTATAAAGAGTGAGGTATTGCACTTGCACTAGCACCCATATCACATAGGCCATGATAACAATGATCTCCTATTTTAACAGAAATGGCAGGCATGCCTACAACAGGTCTATGTTTATTTTTAGTATCAGGTCTAGCAATTCTAGCAGCTTCATTGCAGAAGTAAATAACATGCCCATCAATATTATCAGCCAAGAGATCTTTAACCATAGCAACACTAGGTTCAAATTTAATTTGCTCAGGGGGTTTGGGTGTCTTAATGTTACTTTTGTTGACCACAGTTGAAGCTTTAGCATGATCCTTTATTCTAACAGGGAAAGGTGGTTTCTCAATATAAGCAGTAGGAATGACAGGATCCTCATAAGTGATAGTCTTTTATTCAACTTTAATAGGTGCAACTACTTTTACTTCAATGGGAGGATTGTATTTAAACCACTTCTCCTTAGGGAGATCAACATGAGTAGCAAAGGATTCACAGAAAGAAGCTACTATCTCAGAGTCAAGTCCATATTTAGTGCTAAATTCACGGAAAACATCAGTATCCATAAAAGATTTAACACAATCAAACTTAGGTGTTATACCTGACTCCTTACCTTCGTCGAGATCCCAATCTTCAGAGTTGCGTTTAATTCTTTCCAATAAATCCCACTTGAATTCAATATTCTTCATCATAAAAGAGCCAGTACAAGAAGTATCGAGCATGGAGCGATTATTGAGAGAAAGCCGAGCATAAATTTTTTGAATAATCATTTCTCTTGAGAGTTCAAGATTGGGGCATGAATATAACATTGACTTAAGCCTCCCCCAAGCTTGAGCGATGCTTTCTCCTTCGTGAGGCCAAAAATTATATATATAATTCCGATCACGATGAACAAGATGCATAGGATAAAACTTCTCATGAAATTCCAATTTCAATCGGTTGTAGTTCCATGATCCCATATCATCACATAGACTAAACCATGTCAATGCCTCTCCCTTAAAAGATAAAGGGAATACCTTCTTCTTGATAACATCCTCGGGCATACCTGCAAGCTTAAATAATCCACAAACTTCATCCACATAGATTGGGTGCAAATCGGGATGTAATGTTCCATCTCCTGTAAAAGGATTAGCTAGCAGTTTCTCTATCATACCCGAAGGAATTTCAAAGTAAACATTTTCAGTAGGTTGAGGAGCAACTCTTTGCTCTACTGGTCGGGGTGAAGATACCCCGAACAAGCCCCTCAGAGGATTACTTTCCATAGTGACAAGTGAGTAAATTTCAGCACACTATATAAATTTTCCCTTACCAAACTCGACCTACCAAAGGCGCTCACGAGGACACATGGGAATTATCGTCAAGCTAGTTTTCATCATGCTCATATGATCCATGTTCGTTACTTTGATAATTTGGTATGTGGGTGGACCGGTGCTTGGGTACTGCCCTTTCTTGGATAAGTATCCCACTTATGATTAACCCCTATTGCAAGCATCCGCAACTACAAAAGAAATTAAGGTAAACCTAACCATAGCATGAAACATATGGATCCAAATCAGCCCCTTACGAAGCAACTCATAAACTAGGGTTTAAGCTTCTGTCACTCTAGCAACCCATCATTTACTTATTACTTCCCAATGCCTTCCTATAGGCCCAAACAATGGTGAAGTGTCATGTAGTCGACGTTCACATAACACCACTAGAGGAAAGACAACATACATCTCATCAAAACATCGAACGAATACCAAATTCACATGACTACTTCTAGCAAGACTTCTCCCATGTCCTCAGGAACAAACGTAACTACTCACAAATCATATTCATGTTCATAATCAGAGGAGTATTAATATGCATAAAGGATCTGAACATATGATCTTCCACCGAATAAACCAACTAGCATCAACTACAAGGAGTAATCAACACTACTAGCAACCCACAGGTACCAATCTGAGGCTTTGAGACAAAGATTGGATATAAGAGATGAACTAGGGTTTTAGAGGAGATGGTGCTGGTGAATATGTTGATGGAGATTGACCCCCTCCCAATGAGAGGATTGTTGGTGATGACGATGGCGATGATTTCCCCCTCCCGGAGGGATGTTTCCCTGGCAGAATAGCTCCGCCGGAGCCCTAGATTGGTTCCGCCAAGGTTCCGCCTCGTGGCGGCGGAGTTTCTTCCCGAAAGCTTGCTTATGATTTTTTCCAGGGTAAAAGACTTCATATAGCAGAAGATGGGCACGGAGGCCTGCCAGGGGGCCCACGAGGCAGGGGCGCGCCCAGGGGGGTAGGGCGCGCCCCCACCCTCGTGGATGGTGGGTGGCCCCCTCTGGTACTTTCTTCGCTCAGTATTTTTTTATTAATTCCAAAAATAACTTCCGTGGAGTTTCAGGACTTTTGGAGTTGTGCATAATAGGTCTCTAATATTTTCTCCTTTTCCAGCCCAGAATTCCAGCTGTCGGCATTCTCCCTCTTCATGTAAACCTTGTAAAATAAGAGAGAATAGGCATAAGTAATGTGACATAACGTATAATAATAGCTCATAATGCAATAAATATCGATATAAAAGCATGATGCAAAATGGACGTCTCAACATGATATGGCCATCATCATCTCATGCTTTTGATCTCCATCTCCAAAGCATCATCATGATCTCCATCGTCACCGGCTTGACACCTTGATCTCCATCGTTGTGTCGTGGTCGTCTCGCCAACTGTTGCTTCTACAACTATTGCTAACTCATAGCGATAAAGTAAAGCAATTATATGGCGTTTGCATTTCATACAATAAAGAGACAAGCACAAGGCTCCTGCCGGTTGTGTGATAACTTACAAAACATGATCATCTCATACAATAACATATATCTCATCATGTCTTGACCATATCACATCACAACATACCCTACAAAAACAAGTTAGACGTCCTCTACTTTGTTGTTGCAAGTTTTACGTGGCTGCTACGGGTTTCTAGCAAGAACCGTTCTTACCTATGGCAAAAACCACAACGGTGTTTCGTCAAGTTTGCTGTTTTAACCTTCTTCAAGGACCGGCCATAGTCAAATTCGATTCAACTAAAGTAGGAGAAATAGACACCCGCCAGCCACCTTTATGCAAAACTAGTTGCATGTCGGTCGGTGGAACCGGTCTCATGTGCGTGGAAATGTAAGGTTGGTCCGGGCCACTTCATCCCACAATACCGTCGAATCAAAATAAGACGTTGGTGGTAAGTAGTATGACTATCATCGGCCACAACTCTTTATGTTCTACTCATGCATATCATCTACGCATAGACCTAGCTCATGATGCCACCGTTGGGGAACGTTGCATGGAAAACAATTTTTTTTCTACGCACACGCAATGATCTATCCATGGAGATGCATAGCAACGAGGGGGAGAGTGTGTCTACGTACCCTCGTAGACTGTAAGCGGAAGCGTTTCACAACGCGGTTGATGTAGTCAAACTTCTTCGATCTTCAACCGATCAAGTACCGAACGCACGGCACCTCCGCGTTCTGCACATGTTCAACTCGGTGACGTCCCTCGCCTTCTTGATCCAGCAAGACATCGAGGTAGTAGATGAGTTCCGTTAGCACGACGGCGTGGTGACGGTGATGGTGAAGTGATCTCCGCAGGGCTTCGCCTAAGCACTACGAAAATATGACTGGGGTTGTAAACGATGGAGAAGGGCGCCACACATGGCTAGGCAATTGTCTGTTGTGTGCTAGGCACCCCCTCCTCATATATATAGGTGGGAGGGAGGGAGGAGCAGCCATAGGAGGCGCCCAAGTAGGAGGAACCCTACTTGGAGTCCTTCCCAACCCGCGCGCCCCCTGCCATATATAACCGAGGGGGAAGGAAAGAGGGGGGGGCAGGGAGAAGGAAAGAAGTAGGAATCCTCTATAGGGGCGCACCAGGGCTGGTGTGTTCCCTCACTTGGCCCATAAGGCCCATATCTTTGTTGGGGGTGCCCGAAACTCCTTTCCGGTGACCCGGTACCCTCCGGAACACTTCCGGTGTCCGAATACCATCGTCCTATATATCAATATTTACCTCTCGACCATTTCGAGACTCCTCGTCATGTCCGTGATCTCATCCGGGACTCCGAAAACACTTCGATCACCAAAAACACATAACTCATAATGCAAATCGTCATCGAACGTTAAGCGTGCGGACCCTACGGGTTCGAGAACTATGTAGACATGACCGAGACACCTCTCTGATCAATAACCAATAGCGGAACCTGGATGCCCATATTGGCTCCTACATATTCTACGAAGATCTTTATCGGTCGAACCGTTATGACAATATACGTAATTCCATTTGTCCATCGGTATGTTACTTGCCCGAGATCCGATCATCGGTATCTTTATACCTAGTTAAATCTTGTTACCGGCAAGTCTCTTTACTCGTTCTGTAATACATCATCCCATGACTAACTCCTTAGTCGTTTGCTTGCAAGCTTATGATGTGTATTACCGAGAGGGCCCAGAGATACCTCTCCGATACTCAGAGTGGCAAATCCTAATCTCGATCTATGCCAACTCAACAAACACCTTCGGCGATACCTGTAGAGCATCTTTATAATCACCAGTTATGTTGCGACGTTTAATAGCACATAATGTATTCCTCCGGTATCCTGGAGTTGCATAATCTCACAGTCGAAGGAATATGCACTACAAAAAAAGACACATCCGTGACATTTTGGGCCGAACGAAATTTTTTTCTGTCATACTTATGACACTTCTATGACGATAATTGTGACAAAACCCGGTGTCATCATAGATGCGGTGGGGTCCTACTTCTATGACAAAAAATCATGACAGAAAATGGGCTTTTTGTCCTGGGCGGGCCGAAGACGCAGCTGCATGACATTCTTTGGGCCATCCATGACGAAAAAAACCGTGGTAGAAGCGAGGGCGAGGAAAATATCGGGGAGTTCCCGGTTACGGTGGCTGGTCGGGGGCCGAGCGATGCGCGTTTCTCTCGTACGTACGCGCGTGTGTGCGAGGCGTTGGGTTCTAACTGAACCCGAGCGAGGCGTTGGGCTCTAACTGAACCCTAGCGATTGCACTGCAGGCTACGCGTTACTGAACCCGAGCAATCGATCGATCCCTTGCTGTTAACTGAACCCGATCGAGCGATTCCTTCGCTACTATTGCTAACTGAAGCCGATCGATGCTGCCTCTAGATGAACAGTGAGCGTTGTTGGGGGGGTTTGGATAAACAGTTCCCGGTGGGGGTTGGATGAACAGGAACCCATGGTAGTAGAGGCCGATGCCGCTGGATGAACAGTACCCCGATCGATCGAGCCGGTGGATGAACAGGACCCCGTGGAGGGCTGGTTGAACAGTAGCCAGTGGAGGGCTGGTTGAACAGTAGCCGGTGGAGGGCTGGATGAACAATAGCCTGTGATGGGGTTGTCGGATCTGGGGTTCCGGCAAAACCCTTAAGGTTCGAACTCTGGGGTGCGCGCGAAGTCTTTCCCCCCTACCGATCTATGCCCTAGCTCGCTAAGATCTCGCGGACGAACTCGACGCACTCGCAACACAGAAAGACACGAGATTTATACTGGTTCGGGCCACCATTGTGGTGTAATACCCTATTCCAGTGTGTGGTGGTGGATTGCCTCTTGGGCTGATGATGAATAGTACAAGGGGAAGAACAACCTCCTGAGGTTGAGGTGCTCTTGTGCTTGGTGAACTTGTGCGGGTGAGGAGTCGACGCCTCTCCGTGACTTGTCCCTATGGTGGTGGCTAGCTCAACTTATATAGGCCCTGGTCCTCTCCCTAAATATTGAGCGGGAAGGGAGCAAACAACGGCGGGCAATTTGAAAGGGGACAGCTAGTACAAGCTATCCTGACAAAAGCGGTCTTCGCCTGCAAAAGGCCCTGGGGTGACGCCGTCTTGGGCTCCATGGTGACCTCCATCTTGCCGTCCCGCTGGTCTTGGTCTCGTTGCACCGATATGGAAACCTTTGCCTGATGCCTCGGTACTCCGCGCATGCGCCTGCTTCCTTAGAACCAAAGAGGAAATAAGGACGCTGCGTGCACTGGCACCCGCCTGGCGCCCGCCTGGTGTCGATCGTCATGGCTCATGTCACAGGAGCCTCGCGAGGTTTGCCCCGCCTTGATATCTCCGCTCCTCGCGAGCCTGCCTGGGGAGGCAGCTCCTGAGGAGGTCTTGCGTCGTCCGCCTCGCGAGGCTTGGCCCTCCGCGAGGGTCTTGAAAGCCTTATTGATGAAGATGGGCCGTATAGGCCCGCTGACAAAGCCACGCCGTGGGCCGCAGGCAGGCAAGTCTGGGGACCCCCGTTCCCAGAACGCCAACAGTAGCCCCCGGGCCCAAGGCGCGCTCGGGCTTGGCTTCGAGGCGAAGCCAAAGGCCAAGTACGGAGCGCCGCGGGCCCCAAAAGCCTGCGGCCCCGGTCGACACGTGGCGGTTGATTGGACGTGGGCGTCTCCGCTTCCCCACGCTGCCTTTGAATCCGCCTGGCTATGCGGCCCCCGCAGCCTACACAGTTATTCCTCCGTCGCCCGGGTCTTGCTTCCCCAACCTCTCTGCTTCCTCGAGACTCTGCTTCTCCTCTCCGATCTGACCTGCCTCCTGCCAGCTCCGTCACCATGGCGCCGAAACAAGCAGACAAGGGGAAGAAACCCTTGTCTTCGCCGAGCGCGCCTCCGGCCGTCGAGCCGGCGCTCGGCCGACCCCGGGTGCTCAATGATGAGGCCATGGACAAGGTGCGTCCAATGCTCGCTTCCAGCTTCAACGAGTGGGGAGAGACGGTGGCTTGGCCCGTGTCTCGCACTTGCATGGCCCGGGCAGCAACTGAGGTCCCAATCTTCATAGATGCCCTCTGGGCTGGCCTGATTCCTCCCTTCTCCGCCTTCTTCAACGCGGTGCTCAAGCATTATCAGATCCACATGCTGCATCTCGACCCTCAATCTATGACCCTTTTCGCCGTCTTCGCCTTTTTGTGCGAAGCCATGGTGGGCATTGCTCCTTCGGTGGCCCTCTTCCGCCATTTCTTCTCATTGCATCTAACTGACCCTCGTCAGAGCTCGGGGTGCGTGAGCTTCCAGGCCGTGGCCGCGACGGCGGGCGCGGGGATTGACTTTGAGCTTCCTTCATCCACGAGCGAGTTCCGGACACGATGGGTGTTTGTCGATGCCGGTGTGCTCAGCTCTCTGCTCCATGCTCCGGCGGGGCCTGCTGTTCCAAACTCCGGTTGGGGCCATCAGAAGCTCACGAGCCCCCGCCTCGCTCCTGTCTGGGCTAGTCTGAGGAGGTTGAAGGACCGCGGCTTGACTGCGCCTATGCTGGTGAAGGAGTTCGTCAAGCGCCGAGTCGCTCCGCTTCAGCGCCATTCCCGCCCGATGTGGGCCTTGCTCAGCAGTCAGGACCACATGAGGTTTCAAGAGGAGGGGCTTCCTCTTAAGACGCGAGAGACAATGCTTATGGTCCTGACGGGTACCCCTCTGCCGGACGACATGCCCAAGAAGAGATGTCTGCTGTACCGTTGCGAGAACAAGGTCGAATTTGCCGAGAGCATGCCCTCCTTTGACGAGTGGGGGCTGCGCCCGATCAGCCTGGTGGGGCCCCGCGAGAACCCCGTCGACGTGGTTTCCTTCCTCGCCGCCGGTGCCGAGCTCGCCCCAAGTGAGGGTGTAGGAGGGCGAGCTCCGACGGAGGTCGGTGGCTCAAGTGCTGAGGAATACTTGCCGCGTGGTGATCCTGGGGCGTCGGTTACTGAGGCGACGCAGCATGCGGTTCCCGAGGTCAAAGCCCCGGAAGCCTCGGGAGGTCGTGGTGAGACGGCACCCAACTATTCACCGTAGCCGGGCGCCCCTGAAGTCATCCCTCCAAGCTCTTCTTCGGCCTCGCCCCGCGCTGGACGCCACGTCCAACGCTTTGGTCGGCTTTGCATGGACTTCGAGGAGCTCCGCAAGAGGAAAGGATCCCCGAGCGGCAACAGCATCTTCGGGCCACTGAAGCGAAGGAAGTACATCGCCGTCGACGTGTAACTACTGCACCTTGTGGTTTCTTGATCGCTGCTTCCCTTCCTGACGCTGGCTCTTCAAGACCCCTTCTGCCAAGGCCATTGAGCCTTCCGAGAAGCAATCCCCGCCTTCCTCGGCACCCCCGTTGGCCTTGTGCACCCCGAGCTTGCATGCTGCGCCTGGAGCCGGGCCAGCTGAGGGGGTGCACTTGCCTTCATGGAGCCTCAAATCCGTGGCTTCGTTGCCCTTCCTGCACGGTTTGGCTTGGAGCCTAGCGGGCGTTCCCCGGTCTCCTCCTCTGGTTATGGACAGAAGCTGGTTGGCTTCGGCATTCAGCTCCTCCTCAAGCAGCAGACCTCGACCGGCCGGGGCCCCTCGTGAGGTCGGGCCAGCACCTGGAGCGGCACCAGCCCCCTGCTGAGAGGGGGTGCACCGCTTAACGCCCCGCCCACAGCCCCCATGGCGGAGGACGAGGTGGGGCGTGCGCTGGAGTTGGAACGTCGGCGGAGCGTCGTTCATCACGAGCTCTTCCAGAAGGCGATGAACGCGATGAGCCGACTCAGCGAAGAACTCACAGACGTTGACTCGCGCCTTGAGGCTGAAGGTCTTCGGCTGGTGGAGGAATGGCGTAAGCTGAGGGTGGCCACCAACCTTGGCCACTACCAGCGTGATCTTGACAATGCGAAGGCCGAGGCGTCCCACAAGATTTCCCGTGAGGCTTGCTCCCGGGCCTTGGAGGAGGCTCGCGAGGCTGACTGTCATCGCGAGGCTGCAGAGAAGCGCGCGTGGGAGCTCCAAGCTTGGAGCGCGTCCCTCGAGCGCCAGGTGGAGGCGCGCAGAGCCGCCCTTGCGTCGCTGAGGGGGACGCCCGCGGAGGAAGAGGAGGTCCGGAAGCGCGAGGAGGCACTGGCTCTGGAAGCCGTGGAGCGCAGCCTTGAGCTCGAGCAACTGGAGATGAGGGAGCGCCAAGTCGCTCAGGCGGAAGATGCCGTCGGGGCTCACGAGGCCAAGGTCCAGGAGGAAGTCGAACGCCGGGTGGCCCAGGTTTGTGTGGATCTTGAAGGCCGGTACGACCTGAAGCTGAAGCTTGCTAGAACTGAGGCGGCGGGCAGGACCGCCGCTCTCAGGCCTAGGTTAGATGAGGCGGAGAGACACGGGGAGGCCATGGCTGCCACCTTGGCCACGGCGCAGGAGGACTTGGCCTCCGCCCGCGCCGAGCTGCTCTTGCTTCAGAGACGGGTTGATGACGCCGAGGCTGTTGCATGGCAAAACAGGGAGGAAGTGCTGGAGAGGCGGATGCTGGAGCGCGTCCACGCTCCCATGCTTCAGGATCTTCAGAACAGGGCCAACACTGCCCTGGGTCATGTCTGTGATGCAAACGCCCCCCATCCTCAGGTGAATGACTATGCCAGTCATCTCCGCTTCTTCACCGATGTGGTGTCGCGCCTGGAGGCTCGATCTGACGAAGCTCGCAGGCTCGTGGAAGAGAGGAGTCGCGGCCTGCTCGAGCATGCTTTCTCCCGTGTCTTCAGCCATCTCCTGAACGCCAACCCCGACTTCGATTTCGACGCCGCCATCGCCCCCGTACCTATGGTCGTCCGGGACGACCTGGCATGGTGGGTAGAGGACAACGTGGATGCGTTGGTCAGGGCCTTCACGTCAGAGGACGACGCGGTGGTGGTCGCCGCAGACGGAGGCGACGTGGTCGATGATGGGGACGCCGACGCTGGTGATGGTGGCGGTGGCGCCAACGACGCAAGCGGCGCGCCCGAAGATGTCGCGGAGGACGGGGCGAGCGACATATCCGGCTACTTCCTCGTCCCTTTACTGCTTCACCCTGTATGCAAAAACTCGGGCGTGGCCCCTAAAGATTCTGAGAGCATTTTGGGAGGGGGAGCCCCTCATGTAAATGAATCATGATTTCTATTTCTCTGTGCTGAATCAAGGGTGCGTTTTGGCCGGCCATGAGTCTGATGGCCAGTCTTGCCGCTATAGCTTACCTTAGCTAGGGTAGGCCCTGAATCGTATTGCAAGGTCGAGAGTCGCCGCGGGGCTCCTGAAGGGTCTGCTGACCCGCCCGAGTGGGCCTCGCGAGGTTCTGGTGCCAATCGGCGCGTGTGGTGCGCGTGCTGTGCCCAGCCCTGCTCGCGAGGGGCCCGCGAGGGGGATGTTGGTAATCGTAGCATAATTTTAAAATTTTCCTACGTTCACCAAGATGCATCTATGGAGTATACTAGCAACGAGGGGAAGGGAGTGCATCTACATACCCTTGTAGATCGCGAGCGGAAGCGTTCCAATGAACGTGGATGACGGAGTCGTACTCGCCGTGACCCAAATCACCGATGACCGAGTGCCGAACGGACGGCACCTCCGCATTCAACACACGTACGGTGCAGCGACGTCTCCTCCTTCTTGATCCAGCAAGGGGGAAGGAGAGGTTGATGGAGATCCAACAACACGACGGCGTGGTGGTGGATGTAGCGGGTCTCCGCAGGGCTTCGCAAGCTTCTGCGAGAGAGAGAGGTGTTGCAGGGGAGGAGGGAGGCGCCCAAGGCTGTTGTATGCTGCCCTCCCTCCCCCCCTTTATATAGGCCCCCTGGGGGGGCGCCGGCCCTGGAGATCAGATCCAAGGGGGGGCGGCGGCCAAGTGGGGGGGAAGGGGTGCCTTGCCCCCCAAGGCAAGGGGGAACTCCCCCCTAGGGTTCCCAACCCTAGGCGCATGGGGGGAGGCCCAAGGGGGGGCGCCCCAGCCCACTAAGGGCTGATTCCCTTCCACTTTCAGCCCACGGGGCCCTCCGGGATAGGTGGCCCCACCCGGTGGACCCCCGGGACCCTTCCGGTGGTCCCGGTACAATACCGGTAACCCCCGAAACTTTCCCGGTGGCCGAAACTGGACTTCCTATATATAATTCTTCACCTCCGGACCATTCCGGAACCTCTCGTCACGTCCGGGATCTCATCCGGGACTCCGAACAACTTTAGAGTTTCCGCATACATATATCTCTACAACCCTAGCGTCACCGAACCTTAAGTGTGTAGACCCTACGGGTTCGGGAGACATGCAGACATGACCGAGACGCCTCTCCGGTCAATAACCAACAGCGGGATCTGGATACCCATGTTGGCTCCCACATGTTCCACGATGATCTCATCGGATGAACCACGGTGTCGAGGATTCAATCAATCCGTATGCAATTCCCTTTGTCAATCGGTATGTTACTTGCCCGAGATTCGATCGTCGGTATCCCAATACCTTGTTCAATCTCGTTACCGGCAAGTCTCTTTACTCGTACCGCAATGCATGATCCCGTGACTAACGCCTTAGTCACATTGAGCTCATTATGATGATGCATTACCGAGTGGGCCCAGAGATACCTCTCCGTCACACGGAGTGACAAATCCCAGTCTCGATCCGTGCCAACCCAACAGACACTTTCGGAGATACCCGTAGTGCACCTTTATAGTCACCCAGTTACGTTGTGACGTTTGGCACACCCAAAGCACTCCTACGGTATCCGGGAGTTGCACGATCTCATGGTCTAAGGAAAAGATACTTGACATTGGAAAAGCTCTAGCAAACGAAACTACACGATCTTTTATGCTATGCTTAGGATTGGGTCTTGTCCATCACATCATTCTCCTAATGATGTGATCCCGTTATCAATGACATCCAATGTCCATAGTCAGGAAACCATGACTATCTGTTGATCAACGAGCTAGTCAACTAGAGGCTTACTAGGGACACGTTGTGGTCTATGTATTCACACATGTATTACGATTTCCGGACAATACAATTATAGCATGAATAATAGACAATTACCATGAACAAAGAAATATAATAATAACCATTTATTATTGCCTCTAGGGCATATTTCCAACAGTCTCCCACTTGCACTAGAGTCAATAATCTAGTTACATTGTGATGAATCGAACACCCATTGCGTCCTGGTGTTGATCATGTTTTGCCCTAGGGAGAGGTTTAGTCAACGGATCTGCTACATTCAGGTCCGTATGTACCTTACAAATATCTATGTCTCCATTTTGAACACTTTCACGAATGGAGTTGAAGCGACGCTTGATATGCCTGGTCTTCCTGTGAAACCTGGGCTCCTTCGCAAGGGCAATAGCTCCAGTGTTGTCACAGAAGAGAGTCATCGGGCCCGACGCATTGGGAATCACCCCTAGGTCGGTAATGAACTCCTTCATCCAGAATGCTTCCTGTGCTGCCTCCGAGGCTGCCATGTACTCCGCTTCACATGTAGATCCCGCCACGACGCTTTGCTTGCAACTGCACCAGCTTACTGCTCCTCCATTCAAAATATACACGTATCCAGTCTGTGACTTCGATTCATCCAGATCTGTGTCGAAGCTAGCGTCGAGGTAACCCTTTACGACGAGCTCTTCGTCACCTCCATAAACGAGAAACATATCCTTAGTCCTCTTTAGGTACTTCAGGATATTCTTGACCGTTGTCCAGTGTTCCTTGCCGGGATTACTTTGGTACCTTCCTACCAAACTTACGGCAAGGTTTACATCAGGTCTGGTACACAGCATGGCATACATAATAGACCCTATGGCCGAGGCATAGGGGATGACACTCATCTCTTCTATATCTTCTGCCGTGGTCGGGCATTGAGCCGTGCTCAATTGCACACCTTGCAATACAGGCAAGAACCCCTTCTTGGACTGATCCATACTGAACTTCTTCAATATCTTGTCAAGGTATGTACTTTGTGAAAGACCAATGAGGCATCTTGATCTATCTCTATAGATCTTGATGCCTAATTTATAAGCAGCTTCTCCAAGGTCCTTCATTGAAAAACACTTATTCAAATAGGCCTTTATACTTTCCAAGAATTCTATATCATTTCCCATCAATAATATGTCATCCACATATAATATGAGAAATGCTACAGAGCTCCCACTCACTTTCTTGTAAACACAAGCTTCTCCATAAGTCTGTGTAAACCCAAACGCTTTGATCATCTCATCAAAGCGAATGTTCCAACTCCGAGATGCTTGCACCAGCCCATAGATTGAGCGCTGGAGCTTGCATACTTTGTTAGCATTCTTAGGATCGACAAAACCTTCCGGCTGCATCATATACAACTCTTCCTTAAGGAAGCCGTTAAGGAATGCCGTTTTGACGTCCATCTGCCATATCTCATAATCATAGTATGCGGCAATTGCTAACATGATTCGGACGGACTTCAGCTTCGCTACGGGTGAGAAAGTCTCATCGTAGTCAACCCCTTGAACTTGTCGATAACCCTTAGCGACAAGTCGAGCTTTGTAGATGGTCACATTACCATCTGCGTCCGTCTTCTTCTTAAAGATCCATTTGTTTTCTATGGCTCGCCGCTCATCGGGCAAGTCTGTCAAAGTCCATACTTTGTTTTCATACATGGATTCTATCTCGGATTTCATGGCTTCTAGCCATTTGTCGGAATCCGGGCCCGCCATCGCTTCTTCATAGTTCGAAGGTTCACCGTTGTCTAACAACATGATTTCCAGGACAGGGTTGCCGTACCACTCTGGTGCGGAACGTGTCCTTGTGGACCTATGAAGTTCAGTAACTTGATCTGAAGTTTCATGATCATCATCATTAACTTCCTCCCCAGTCGGTGTAGGCACCACAGGAACATTTTCCCACGCTGTGCTACTTTCCGGTTCGGAAGGGGTGACTATCACCTCATCAAGTTCAACTTTCCTCCCACTCAATTCTTTCGAGAGAAACTCCTTCTCTAGAAAGGACCCGTTCTTGGCAACGAAGATCTTGCCTTCGGATCTGAGGTAGAAGGTATACCCAATAGTTTCCTTAGGGTATCCTATGAAGACGCATTTTTCCGATTTGGGTTCGAGCTTTTCAGGTTGAAGTTTCTTGACATAAGCATCGCATCCCCAAACTTTTAGAAACGATAGCTTAGGTTTCTTCCCAAACCATAATTCATACGGTGTCGTCTCAACGGATTTAGACGGTGCCCTATTTAAAGTGAATGCGGCAGTCTCTAAAGCATAACCCCAAAATGAGAGCGGTAAATCGGTAAGAGACATCATAGATCGTACCATATCCAATAGAGTGCGATTACGACGTTCAGACACACCATTTCTCTGAGGTGTTCCAGGCGGCGTGAGTTGTGAAACTATTCCACATTTCCTTAAGTGTGTACCAAATTTGTGACTTAAATATTCTCCTCCACGATCTGATCGTAAG
The DNA here is from genome assembly GCF_002575655.3 of Aegilops tauschii subsp. strangulata. Lineage (NCBI taxonomy): Eukaryota > Viridiplantae > Streptophyta > Magnoliopsida > Poales > Poaceae > Aegilops > Aegilops tauschii. The sequence continues at coordinate 349,951,432 of NC_053038.3, read as the reverse complement.
AATTTTATTTTCCTGTCACGTTGATTCTCGACTTCACTCTGAAATTCCTTGAACTTTTCAAAGGTTTCAGACTTGTGTTTCATTAGGTAGACATACCCATATCAACTTAAATCATCAGTGAGAGTGAGAACATAACGATATCCTCCGCGAGCCTCAACACTCATTGGACCGCACACATCGGTATGTATGATTTCCAATAAGTTGGTTGCTCGCTCCATTGTTCCGGAGAACGGAGTCTTGGTCATCTTACCCATGAGGCATGGTTCGCACGTGTTAAATGATTCGTAATCAAGAGACTCCAAGGTCCATCTGCATGGAGCTTCTTCATGCGCTTGACACCAATGTGACCAAGGCGGCAGTGCCCCAAGTATGTGGGACTATCGTTATCAACTTTACATCTTATGGTATTCACACTATGAACATGTGTAACATCACGTTCGAGATTCATCAAAAATAAACCATTGACCAGCGGGGCATGACCATAAAACATATCTCTCAAATAAATAGAACAACCATTATTCTCAGATTTAAATGAGTAGCCATCTCGAATTAAACGAGATCCGGATACAATGTTCATGCTCAAAGCTGGCACTAAATAACAATTATTGAGGTTTAAACTAATCCCGTGGGTAGATGCAGAGGTAGCGTGCCAACGGCGATCACATCGACCTTGGAACCATTCCCGACGCGCATCGTCACCTCGTCCTTCGCCAGTCTCCGTTTATTCCGTAGTTCCTGTTTTGAGTTACAAATATGAGCAACCGCACCGGTATCAAATACCCAGGAGCTACTACGAGTACTGGTAAGGTACACATCAATTACTTGTATATCACATATACCTTGGGTGTTGCCGGCCTTCTTCTTGTCCGCTAAATATTTGGGGCAGTTCCGCTTCCAGTGACCACTTCCCTTGCAATAAAAGCACTCAGTCTCGGGCTTGGGTCCATTCTTTGACTTCTTACCGGTAACTGGTTTACCGGGCGCGGCAACTCCCTTGCCGTCCTTCTTGAAGTTCTTCTTACCCTTGCCCTTCTTGAACTTAGTGGTTTTATTCACCATCAACACTTGATGTTCTTTTCTGATCTCCCCTTCCGCTGATTTCAGCATTGAATATACCTCGGGAATGGTCTTTTTCCATTCCCTGCATATTGTAGTTCATCACAAAGCTCTTGTAGCTTGGTGGAAGCGACTGGAGGATTCTGTCAATGACCGCGTCATCCGGGAGATTAACTCCAAGCTGAGACAAGCGGTTGTGCAACCCAGACATTCTGAGTATGTGCTCACTAACAGAACTGTTCTCCTCCATTTTACAGCTGAAGAACTTGTCGGAGACTTCATATCTCTCGACCCGGGCATGAGCTTGAAAAACCAGTTTCAGCTCCTCGAACATCTCATATGCTCCATGTTTCTCAAAACGCTTTTGGAGACCCGGTTCTAAGCTGTAAAGCATGCCGCACTGAACGAGGGAGTAATCATCAGCACGCTGCTGCCAAGCGTTCATAACGTCTTGGTTCTCAGGGATTGGTGCTTCACCTAGCGGTGCTTCTAAGACATAATCTTTCTTGGCTACTATGAGGATGAGCCTCAGGTTCCGGACCTAGTCTGTATAATTGCTGCCATCATCTTTCAGCTTGGTTTTCTCTAGGAACGCGTTGAAATTGAGGACAACGTTGGCCATTTGATCTACAAGACATAGTGTAAAGATTTTAGACTAAGTTCATGATAATTGAGTTCATCTAATCAAATTATTTAATGAACTCCCACTCAGATAGACATCCCTCTAGTCATCTAAGTGAAACATGATCCGAATTCAACTAGGCCGTGTCCGATCATCACGTGAGACGGACTAGTCAAGATCGGTGAACATCTCCATGTTGATCGTATCTTCTATACGACTCATGCTCGACCTTTCGGTCCTCCGTGTTCCGAGGCCATGTCTGTACATGCTAGGCTCGTCAAGTCAACCTAAGTGTATTGCGTGTGTTCCGAGGCCATGTCTGTACATGCTAGGCTCGTCAACACCCGTTGTATTCGAACGTTAGAATCTATCACACCCGATCATCACGTGGTGCTTCGAAACAACGAACCTTCGCAACGGTGCACAGTTAGGGCGAACACTTTCTTGAAATTATTATAAGGGATCATCTTACTTACTACCGTCGTTCTAAGCAAATAAGATGCAAAAATATGATAAACATCACATGCAATCAAATAGTGACATGATATGGCCAATATCATCATGCTCCTTTGATCTCCATCTTCGGGGCACCATGATCATCTTTGTCACCGGCATGACACCATGATCTCCATCATCATGATCTCCATCATTGTGTCTTCATGAAGTCGTCACGCCAACGATTACTTCTACTTCTATGGCTAACCCGTTTAGCAACAAAGTAAAGTAATTTACATGGCGTTATTCAATGACACGCAGGTCATGCAAAATAATAAAGACAACTCCTATGGCTCCTGCCGGTTGTCATATTCATCGACATGCAAGTCATGATTCCTATTACAAGAATATGATCAATCTCATACATCACATATATCATTCATCACATCTTCTGGCCATATCACATCACATAGCACTTGCTGCAAAAACAAGTTAGACGTCCTCTAATTGTTGTTGCAAGTTTTACGTGGTTTGTAGGTTTCTAGCAAGAACGATTTCTTACCTACGTATGACCACAACGTGATTTGCCAATTTCTATTTACCCTTCATAAGGACCCTTTTCATCGAATCCGTTCCGACTAAAGTAGGAGAGACAGACACCCGCTAGCCACCTTATGCAACTAGTGCATGTCAGTCGGTGGAACCAGTCTCACGTAAGCGTACGTGTTAGCTCGGTCCGGGCCGCTTCATCCTACAATGCCGCCGAAACAAGAAACGACTAGTAGCGGCAAGAAGAATTGGCAAACTCAACGCCCACCACTTCTTTGTGTTCTACACGTGCATAGTAACTACGCATAGACCTGGCTCATGATGCCACTGTTGGTAATCGTAGCATAATTTTAAAAATTTCCTACGTTCACCAAGATGCATCTATGGAGTATACTAGCAACGAGGGGAAGGGAGTGCATCTACATACCCTTGTAGATTGCGAGCGGAAGCGTTCCAATGAACGTGGATGACGGAGTCGTACTCGCCGTGACCCAAATCACCGATGACCGAGTGCCGAACGAACGGCACCTCCGCGTTCAACACACGTACGGTGCAGCGACGTCTCCTCCTTCTTGATCCAGCAAGGGGGAAGGAGAGGTTGATGGAGATCCAACAGCACGACGGCGTGGTGGTGGATGTAGCGGGTCTCCGCAGGGCTTCGCAAGCTTCTGCGAGAGAGAGAGAGAGGTGTTGCAGGGGAGGAGGGAGGCGCCCAAGGCTGTTGTATGCTGCCCTCCCTCCCCCCCTTTATATAGGCCCCCTGGGGGGACGCCGGCCCTGGAGATCAGATCCAAGGGGGGGGGGGGCGGCGGCCAAGTGGGGGGGAAGGGGTGCCTTGCCCCCCAAGGCAAGGGGGAACTCCCCCTAGGGTTCCCAACCCTAGGCGCATGGGGGGAGGCCCAAGGGGGGGCGCCCCAGCCCACTAAGGGCTGGTTCCCTTCCACTTTCAGCCCACGGGGCCCTCCGGGATAGGTGGCCCCACCCGGTGGACCCCCGGGACCCTTCCGGTGGTCCCGGTACAATACCGGTAACCCCTGAAACTTTCCCGGTGGCCGAAAATGGACTTCCTATATATAATTCTTCACCTTCGGACCATTCCGGAACCTCTCGTGACGTCCGGGATCTCATCCGGGACTCCGAACAACTTTCGGGTTTCCGCATACATATATCTCTACAACCCTAGCGTCACCGAACCTTAAGTGTGTAGACCCTACGGGTTCGGGAGACATGCAGACATGACCGAGACGCCTCTCCGGTCAATAACCAACAGCGGGATCTGGATACCCATGTTGGCTCCCACATGTTCCACGATGATCTCATCGGATGAACCACGGTGTCGAGGATTCAATCAATCCGTATGCAATTCCCTTTGTCAATCGGTATGTTACTTGCCCGAGATTCGATCATCAGTATCCCAATACCTTGTTCAATCTCGTTACCGGCAAGTCTCTTTACTCGTACCGCAATGCATGATCCCGTGACTAACGCCTTAGTCACATTGAGCTCATTATGATGATGCATTACTGAGTGGGCCCAGAGATACCTCTCCGTCACACGGAGTGACAAATCCCAGTCTCGATCCGTGCCAACCCAACAGACACTTTCGGAGATACCCGTAGTGCACCTTTATAGTCACCCAGTTACGTTGTGACGTTTGGCACACCCAAAGCACTCCTACGGTATCCGGGAGTTGCACGATCTCATGGTCTAAGGAAAAGATACTTGACATTGGAAAAGCTCTAGCAAACGAAACTACACAATCTTTTATGCTATGCTTAGGATTGGGTCTTGTCCATCACATCATTCTCCTAATGATGTGATCCCGTTATCAATGACATCCAATGTCCATAGTCAGGAAACCATGACTATCTGTTGATCAACGAGCTAGTCAACTAGAGGCTTACTAGGGACACGTTGTGGTCTATGTATTCACACATGTATTACGATTTCCGGACAATACAATTATAGCATGAATAATAGACAATTACCATGAACAAAGAAATATAATAATAACCATTTATTATTGCCTCTAGGGCATATTTCCAACAGGGGAGGCGGCGAGCGTGAGCTCCAGAACAAGGCAAGAACCAGATGGCAAGAAATCACTTGAACGAGAAAATTCACCCCCCCCCCCCCCGCATGCATCGACAAAAGCTCAACTTCAACTTAAATCCAAATCCAAGAGGCAAGGCTATAGAAAAGAGATCCAAAGCAAATGGCCGCGTCCGGCACCTAGTCTAGTCTTCTGGTCTTCGAGTCTTCTCACCAGCGCGGAGCTAAGTGCTGCCACTAGGCGTGGGAGGGAGCCCCAGGGCCTGAGGCCGGCACCCCTGAGACTCCGGGGCGTGTACAGCCCCACTCATTATTACGTGAGAGTGTCACGGGCGGCGAGCTTCACAGGCACTGGGCCTTCTTCACAGGAACCGGCCTTGCTTCATATTGCCAGACGAGGGCCCCGCCTTGCGCCGCCCTCGACCACCTTTGAGCCGACCGGCAACCTGGATGACACAAAGGGGGGAAAGGGGACGCCAGCGGTGCCCTCGGCGACCACGGGTCCTCTGCCGGGGGAAGGCTCGCCGGCACCTCCCCGACAGAGGGCCTATCTCCGGGCGTTGCCTGGCTTCGCGCGACATGGGGAGGGGCCTTGCTCCTGGCTCCCTCCTCATGGCCCCCAGCGTGATTCCCCCGGCGGAAGGGATGCTGCTGCACCGGGGTCATTGACCGACGCCGTGACCTGATTCACTTGCAGCCCATGGTTAGTGTAAGCCTACTCCTGAGAGATTAGTGGTACCCTGTAGTCGTTGTCGCTGGCGCGATCGTTGCGGTTCTCCATTGGTTCCTGGAAGGCTTCAACTTCCAGCGTCCCTTCTTCCCACTCTTCTTCGAGGAACGAGCCAGGGTCGTCCTCTGGTGCGTACTCCTGGTCCATCATGCGGAGCACGTAGGCTTCCGGGGCTGTTACCCTGAACACCTCACCGTAGTGCCCCACACTCCATGTTGCCCGGCCCTACGCGGCGTCCGGAGGATGGTAGCGCAGCGTCTCACTGGGACCATGGGAGGCGGTGCTTGTGCCCATGCTTGTTGCTGGCGGCATGGGGGCTGCGGAGCCCCCGGCGCCACCGGCCGTGCTGGTGTTGACAAAGCCCCCGGCGCACCTGATGGCGCGTGGTTGCGGCGAGGCCCGCCGTGAGACCCCATAGTGGCCTGAGAAGGAAGCTGATAGCAGAAGGGCGGTGCTCCTGACGCCGCCATGTCTAGTAGCTCGGCAATGCGTTCCAGCAGTGCATCCCGGCCGCTCTCCATCAGCCGGCACCGCAGCAGCTCTCGCGCCACCGTGAGCGCTGCCCGCTCTCGCCGTGAGTGCGGCGCTGTTGCTGCGGCGTGGCTTGCTGCCCTTGCAGCGGCTCGCACTTGCCGTGGAGTGAGGGTGGACGACGCCTGGCCGCGCCGCCCGCGCCCCGCAGCGTTGGATGGCGCTCGCGCCGCCTGGAGCGCGGGGTCGAGGTCTTCATGGGTAGGTGTCACCGCCCGGGCTGGCCAAGCTGCCCAGCGGTCGGAGTCAGCCCTTGGGTCGCCGGACATCGTGGCCACGGAGCGTCGGCAAGTCGATTGGCGGAGAAGAAGCTCCGGCGCACCCCTACCTAGCGCGCCAAATGTCGGATCTGGGGTTCCGGCAAAACCCTTAAGGTTCAAACTCTGGGGTGCGCACGAAGTCTTTCCCCCTACCGATCTATGCCCTAACTCGCTAAGATCTCGCGGACGAACTCGACGCACTCGCAACACAGAAAGAGACGAGATTTATACTGGTTCGGGCCACCATTGTGGTGTAATACCCTACTCCAGTGTGTGGTGGTGGATTGCCTCTTGGGCTGATGATGAACAGTACAAGGGGAAGAATAGCCTCCTGAGGTTGAGGTGCTCTTGTGCTTGGTGAACTTGTGCAGGTGAGGAGTCGAAGCCTCTCCGTGACTTGTCCCTACGGTGGTGGCTAGCTCTACTTATATAGGCCCTGGTCCTCTCCCCAAATATTGAGCGGGAAGGGAGCCAACAACGGCGGGCAATTTGAAAGGGGACAGCTAGTACAAGCTATCCTGAGAAAAGCGGTCTTCGCCTGCAAAAGGCCCTGGGGTGACGCCGTCTTGGGCTCCACGGTGACCTCCGTCTTACCGTCCCACTGGTCTTGGTCTTGTTACACCGATATGGAAACCTTTGCCTGATGCCTCGGTACTCCGTGCCTGCGCCTGCTTCCTTAGCACCAAAGAGGAAACAAGGACGCTGCGCGCGCTGGCGCCCGCCTGGTGTCGATCGTCATGGCTCACGTCACAGGAGCCTCGCGAGGTTTGCCCCGCCTTGATATCTCCGCTCCTCGTGAGCCTGCCTGGGGAGGCAGCTCCCGAGGAGGTCTTGCGTCGTCCGCCTCGCGAGGCTTGGCCCCCCGCGAGGGTCTTGAAAGCCTTGTTGATGAAGATGGGCCGTACAGGCCCGCTGACAAAGCCACGCCGTGGGCCGCAGGCAGGCAAGTCTGGGGACCCCCGTTCCCAGAACGCCGACAGGGGTGGTTGAACAGGACCCCCGTGGAGAGGGCTGGTTGAACAGTAGCCGGTGGAGGAGCGCGCGGTGGAGGCTGGATGAACAGGAGCCCATGGATGAACAGTCGCAGGTGGATGCTGGAGGAGGTCAACGGTGGATGAACAGTAGCCCATGGAGGCTGGAGGAGGTCGACGGTGGAGATGAACAGTATCCCATGGAGTCCCGTTTTGCGGTACGCCACACCCCTCCCGATGAATAGGACCCCCGTTTCGACCGTAGCGCTCCAACACAAGTCCGTTTCCTTCGTTTTGCGGTACGCCACACCCCTCCCGATCAACAGGACCCCGTTTCGATCGTAGGAGGTCCGTTTCCTCCATTTTGCGGTACGCCAGACCCCTCCCGATGAACAGGATCCCGTTTCCACCGTGGCCGGTCGAACACAAGGCTGTTTCTCCGTTCTGCGGTACGCCAGGCCTCGTTTCCATCGCCTGTTCCGTCCAAGCCGGTTGGCTCCCGATGAACAGCACGCGTTCCGTTGCCTCCCGATGAACACGACCCATTGCCTCCCCATGAACATGACGACGACGCAGCTTCTCCGTTCTGACCCAGCCACAGCCATGTACACGAGCCCTGGCCATACGTATGCGCGAGTAGGAGTTCGAGACCCCGCCTGTATGTACGTACGTGGCCGTATTTACTTTCTTGCACCCTGGCCATTGTACGTACGCGTACATGTTACGTGCGCGCCTCTACTACCACACGTGCCCTTATTTACACGGCCACGGTTCATCGTTGTAGCCTGCAGACAGACCGATCGACCAGTATGTACGTACACGTTTGCGACCAGAATGACAACGCTACGTACGCTTCGACCGGGTGGGTCCCAACTGTCAGACACTTCCTTGCGTGTAAAGATGTAGCTGGTGGGTCCCAGCAATCAGGGGGCGAATCAATTTTTTTGCCCTTAATATGGACACACTTCCTTGCGTGCGAAGATGTAGCTGGTGGGTCCCAGCAGTCAGGGGGTGAATCATTTTTTTTGCCCGTAATATGGACGCACTTCCTTGCGTGCGAAGATGTAGCTGGTGGGTCCCAGCAGTCAGGGGGAAACGTTTTTTTCGTGAAATACGGTGGCCTGTCCGGTGGGTCCCTGCTGTCAGATGGAGGAATAATTATTTTCCGTGTAATAAGGAGGCACTTCCTTGCTGCGGCCGTGGACCCAGCTGTCAGCCTCTCCACGTACAGTACTCTTCCGATGGAAGTCGGTCGTTGACCACATTGACCACGCCGCGCCGAGAGCACCAAGGCGGTGGACGACGACGAGGCCTAGGAAGGGGACGACGCGGAGCCAGGGAAGACGCGACAGTGGATACCCATGTGGAGAGGAGTACGAGGGTTCACTGGTTCGGCTGCGGTGTGAGGATGCCATCTCCGCAGGGCCTGGCTAGTGGTGGGAGTGGTAGGGCGAGGTGAGGCCTCCGCGGCAGCACAGCCGCCCATGAGAGGGAGGAGCAGGCGGCACGACCGGCGCTGCTTTGGGCAGCTGGAGCAAGAAGACCAGAGGTTGAAGAATCACAACGGCCGTTGGATGGACATCGTACGGTCACTGCAGCTAGAATCGTTTATATTGACTAAGTTGACAAAGCCCTTGGTACGCGTCAACTTAGTAGGCCCACAGGTCAGCCTCTGAAACGGTGCGCCCCAGATGTCAGGGGAGGAATCATTTTTTGGGCGGCTGAAGCTAGAATATCCGAGATTGAAGAAGAAGCACGACATCCGTTGGATGGACATCCAACGGACACTGCTGCTAGAACCGTGTGTTGACTATAAGTTGACAAAGCCTAGCATACGCGTCAACTTAGTAGGCCCACAAGTGTGTGGCAGAGAACTTATAGCCCATTTGCGATTTGTAAGAATGTACAGCCCATTTTTGAATTCTAATGGAATTTAGTACAACCCATTTACAGTTTGTTAAAAGTATAGCCCATTTTCTAGCTAGGACAACGATTAATAATTTCAACCAACCGTTCAAAACAGAATTCAATAAAATTTCCCACATTTTGATGGGATCCAAAATATTTTTATCCTGAAATTTCTAGTCAGATTAAATACAATTTCAATATAAATTTGTATTACGTAAAAATCCAACGAAACATTGCGCGCGCAACAATTAATGAAATTAAAATTTTCAAGATCCAAAAATATTATTTTATAAAGTAATTACGTGTTTGGTGCATTTTTATAGTTACTGCCCAGTTTTTATAATTACATCCCATTTATTACTTATTAAAGCCCATTTTCTTGTTAAGCCTAATGCATCCCTCCTAGAAAAGATTTGCAGCCCACGGGGGAGAGAATAACAAGTTTACTTTGCCTGGGTATTCATCAAAAAAAGTATAGCTGGGCTAGCCATTTTCAGCTTGAAAAAAATTAATATCTGGGCTGGATATCTGGCCTCGGCTAGATGGGCCACAACCCACCCAGTTAATACCCTGCTCTCCTCTGAACAACAACGAAAACATCGCTCAAGAAAAACTCTGCAGTGCTCACTGATACGTCTCCAACGTATCTATAATTTTTTTCTTGCTTCATGCTATATTATATTCTATTTTGGATGATTAATGGGCTTTGTTATACACTTTTATATTATTTTTTGGACTAACCTATTAACCGAGGCCCAGCCGAAATTGCTGTTTTTTTGCCTATTTCAGAGTTTCGCAGAAAAAGAACATCAAACGGAGTCCAAACGGAATGAAACCTTCGGGAACGTGATTTTTGGAACAAACGTGATCAAGAGGACTTGCACCCTACGTCAAGAAAGCAACCAGGAGAGCACGAGGTAGGGGGCGCGCCCTCCACCCTCGTGGGGCCCATGTTGCTCCACCGACGTACTTCTTCCTCCTATATATACCTACGTACCCCCAAACCAAAAGAAGCATCCACGAAAACCTAATTCCACCGCCGCAACCTTCTGTACCCGTGAGATCCCATCTTGGGGCCTTTTTTGGCGTCCTGCCGGAGGGGGCATTGATCACGGAGGGCTTCTACATCAACACCATAGCCTCTCCGATGATGTGTGAGTAGTTTACCTCAGACCTTCGGGTCCATAGTTATTAGCTAGATGGCTTCTTCTCTCTCTTTGGATCTCAATACAAAGTTCTCCACGATTCTCGTGGAGATCTATTCGATGTAATCTTCTTTTGCGGTGTGTTTGTTGAGACCGATGAATTGTGGGTTTATGATCAAGTTTATCTATGAACAATATTTGAATCTTCTCTGAATTCTTTTATGTATGATTGGTTATCTTTGCAAGTCTCTTCGAATTATCAGTTTGGTTTGGCCTACTAGATTGATATTTCTTGCAATGGGAGAAGTGCTTAGCTTTGGGTTCAATCTTGCGGTGTCCTTTCCCAGTGACAGTAGGGGCAGCAAGGCAGGTATTCTATTGTTGCCATCGAGGATAACAAGATGGGGTTTATATCATATTGCATGAGTTTATCCCTCTACATCATGTCATCTTACTTAAAGCGTTACTCTGTTCTTTTGAACTTAATACTCTAGATGCATGCTGGATAGCGGTCGATGTGTGGAGTAATAGTAGTAGATGCAGGCAGGAGTCGGTCTACTTGCCGCGGACGTGATGCCTATATACATGATCATACCTAGATATTCTCATAACTATGCTCAATTCTATCAATTGCTCAACAGTAATTTGTTCACCCACCGTAATAGTTATGCTCTTGAGAGAAGCCACTAGTGAAACCTATGGCCTCCGGGTCTATTTTCCATCATATTAATCTTCCAACACTTAGCTATTTTTATTGCCTTTTATTTTACTTTGCATCTTTATTATAAAAATACCAAAAATATTATCTTATCATATCTAGCAGATCTCACTTTCGTAAGAGACCGTGAAGGGATTGACAACCCCTTTATTGCGTTGGTTGCGAGGTTTTTATTTGTTTGTGTAGGTGCGAGGGACTTGAGCGTGGCCTCCTACTGGATTGATACCTTGGTTCTCAAAAACTGAGGGAAATACTTACGCTACTTTACTACATCACCCTTTCCTCTTCAAGGGAAAACCAACGCAGTGCTCAAGAGGTAGCAGGAAGGATTTCTGGCGCCGTTGCCGGGGAGTCTACGCAAAAGTCAACACACCAAGTACCCATCACAAACTCTTATCTCCCGCATTACATTATTTGCCATTTGCCTCTCGTTTTCCTCTCCCCCACTTCATCCTTGCCGTTTTATTCGCCCTCTTTTCCGTTCGCCTCTTTCGCTTGCTTTGTCGTAATGGCTAGTCCTCTATCTACTCCTTTGTCTCCCGAGTTTGAGGTTCTTCACTTCAAACAAAGACAAGGAGAAAGCTTAAAAGATGCTTGGTTTAGAATGATGGAATTTTATCGTAATTGCACCCTAGAGGTGAATTTTAGAATTTTGCTTCGCAACTTTTATGTTGGATTGAATATGTCTCATAGACAACTCTTGGATTGCGTTGCCAAAGGCAATTTTATTGAAATTGATCCCAGTATCGCGCATGAAATTATAGAAGGTATTGTGGGAACACTACCTCAACAAAAGGGCCCTCATCATACCCAAGAAGAAACGCAAGTTTTTGAGAAAATTTGCGAAGTAACAAAGATTTTACAAAAATCTCTTGAACCTCTTAAGAGTGTTAGCGGGAATCTCCACCGCATGAATATGTTGATTACCCTTTGCAATAAGCGGTTGGACTCTGTAGATCTCAAAATTTCCGAATATGAAGGGAAACGTAAAGAACCTCCCGGATTCGAGCATAACTCCGCTAAAAAATTAAAGACCCAAGATGATATTACCTAGATCTATCCTTGCTTTTATGCCTAGCTAGGGGCGTTAAACGATAGCGCTTGTTGGGAGGCAACCCAATTTTATTTTTAGTTTTTTGCTTTTTGCTTCTGTTTAGGAATAAATCTTTGATCTAGCCTCTGGTTAGATTTGTTTTTATGTTTTAATTAGTGTTTGTGCCAAGTTAAACCTATAGGATCTTCTTGGATGATAGTTATTTGATCTTGCTGAAAATTCCAGAAACTTTCTGTTCACGAAAACAATTGTTAAAAATCACCAGAACGTGATAAAATATTGATTCCAATTGCTTCTGATCAATAAACAAATTTTCTAGGTCGTCCTATTTTGGCTGAATTTTTGGAGTTCTAGAAGTTGGCGTTAGTTACAGATTACTCCAGACTGTTCTGTTTTTGACAGATTCTGTTTTTCGTGTGTTGTTTGCTTATTTTGATGAATCTATGGCTAGTAAAAGAGTTTATAAACCATAGAGAAGTTGGAATACAGTAGGTTTAACACCAATATAAATAAAGAATGAGTTCATTACAGTACCTTGAAGTGGTGTTTTGTTTTCTTTCGCTAACGGAGCTCACGAGATTTTCTGTTAAGTTTTGTGTTGTGAAGTTTTCAAGTTTTGGGTAAAAGATTTGATGGATTATGGAACAAGGAGTGGCAAGAGCCTAAGCTTGGGGATGCCCATGGCACCCCAAGATAATCTAAGGACACCAAAAAGCCAAAGCTTGGGGATGCCCCGGAAGGCATCCCCTCTTTCGTCTACTTCCATCGGTAACTTTACTTGGAGCTATATTTTTATTCACCACATGATCAGTGTTTTGCTTGGAGCATCTTGTATGATTTGAGTCTTTGATTTTTAGTTTACCACAATCATATTTTCTGTACACACCTTTTGATAGCAACACACATGATTTGGAATTTATTAGAATACTCTATGTGCTTCACTTATATCTTTTGAGCTATATCATTTTTTGCTCTAGTGCTTCACTTATATCTTTTAGAGCACGGTGGTGGATTTGTTTTATAGAAACTATTATTCTCTCATGCTTCACTTATATTATTTTGAGAGTCTTAAACAGCATGGTAATTTGCTTAAGTAGGAAAATTAATCCTAATATGCTAAGTATTCAAGACTAGTAAAAAACTTTCTTATGAGTGTGCTGAATACTAAGAGAAGTTTGATGTTTGATGATTGTTTTGAGATATGGAGGTAGTGATATTAAAGTTGTGCTAGTTGAGTAGTTGTGAAATTGAGAAATACTTGTGTTGAAGTTTGCAAGTCCCATAGCATGCACGTATGGTAAACGTTATGTAACAAATTTGAAACATGAGGTGTTCTTTGATTGTCTTCCTTATGAGTGGCGGTCGGGGACGAGTGATGGTATTTTCCTACCAATCTATCCCCCTAGGAGCATGCGCGTAGTGCTTGGTTTTTGATGACTTGTAGATTTTTGCAATAAGTATGTGAGTTCTTTATGACTAATGTTGAGTCCATGGATTATACGCACTCTTACCCTTCCATCATTGCTAGCCTCTTCGGTACCGTGCATTGCCCTTTCTCACATTGAGAGTTGGTGCAAACTTCGCCGGTGCATCCAAACCCCGTGATATGATACGCTCTTTCACACATAAACCTCCTTATATCTTCCTCAAAACAGCCACCATACCTACCTATTATGGCATTCCCATAGCCATTCCGAGATATATTGCCATGCAAGTTTCCACCGTTCCATTTATCATGACACGTTCATCATTGTCATATTGCTTTGCATGATCATGTAGTTGACATCGTATTTGTGGCAAAGCCACCGTTCATAATTTTTCATACATGTCACTCTTGATTCATTGCTATCCCGGTATACCGCCGGAGGCATTCATATAGAGTCATACTTTGTTCTAGTATCGAGTTGTAATCATTGAGTTGTAAATAAATAGAAGTGTGATGATCATCATTCACAGAGCATTGTCCCAAAAAAAAGAAGAAAGGCCAAAAAAAAAGAAGGCCCAAAAAAAGAAAAAAGGGACAATGCTACTATCCCTTTTTCCACACTTGTGCTTCAAAGTAGCACCATGATTTTCATGATAGAGAGTCTCTTGTTTTGTCACTTTCATATACTAGTGGGAATTTTTCTTTATAGAACTTGGCTTGTATATTCCAACAATGGGCTTCCTCAAATGCCCTAGGTCTTCGTGAGCAAGCAAGTTGGATGCACACCCACTTAGTTTCTTTTGTTGAGCTTTCATGCATTTATAGCTGTAGTACATCCGTTGCATGGCAATCCCTACTCCTTGCATTAACATCAATCGATGGGCATCTCCATAGCCCGTTGATTAGCCGCGTTGATGTGAGACTTTCTCCTTTTTTGTCTTCTCCACATAACCCCCATCATTATATTCTATTCCACCCATAGTGCTATATCCATGGCTCACGCTCATGTATTGCGTGAAGGTTGAAAAAGTTTGAGATTACTAAAGTATGAAACAATTGCTTGGCTTGTCATCGGGGTTGTGCATGATGAGAGCATTCTTGTGTAACGAAGATGGAGCATGACTAAACTAAATGATTTTGTAGGGATGAACTTTCTTTGGCCATGTTATTTTGAGAAGACATAATTGCTTAGTTAGTATGCTTGAAGTATTATTGCTTTTATGTCAACATTAAACTTTTATCTTGAATCTTTCGGATCTGAATATTCATACCACAATTAAGAGGGTTACATTAAAAAATTATGCCAAGTAGCATTCCGCATCAAAAATTCTGTTTTTATAATTTACCTACTCGAGGCCGAGCATGAATTAAGCTTGGGGATGCTTGATACGTCTCCAACGTATCTATAATTTTTGATTGCTTCATGCTATATTATATTCTGTTTTGGATGATTAATGGGCTTTGTTATACACTTTTATATTATTTTTGGGACTAACCTATTAACCGGAGGCCCAGCCCAAATTGCTGTTTTTTGCCTATTTCAGAGTTTCGCAGAAAAAGAATATCAAACGGAGTACAAACGGAATGAAACGTTCGGGAACGTGATTTTCGGAACAAACGTGATCCAGAGGACTTGGACCCTACGTCAAGAAAGCAACCAGGAGAGCACGAGGTAGGGGGCGCGCCTACCCCCTGGGCGCGCCCTCCACACTCGTGGGGCCCACGTTGCTCCACCGACGTACTTCTTCCTCCTATATACACCTACGTACCCCCAAACCAACAGAAGCATCCACGAAAACCTAATTCCACCGCCGCAACCTTCTGTACCCATGAGATCCCATCTTGGGGCCTTTTCCGGTGTCCTGCCGGAGGGGGCATTGATCGCGGAGGGCTTCTACATCAACACCATAGCCTCTCCGATGATGTGTGAGTAGTTTACCTCAGACCTTCGGGTCCATAGTTATTAGCTAGATGGCTTCTTCTCCCTCTTTGGATCTCAATACATAGTAAACCGACTCTTTGTATCTAGCCCTAGAGATTGTTTCTTCTTTTCCGTCCGTCTTTGGGGAGCCATGACCCTCCTTATATAAGTTGAAGGGGCGGGTTACATGTGGAGTCCTATTAGGATTAGGACTAGTCTACCTTCTAATACAAACCGGATACAAGTCCGGGTCTTGACTCCTTGTAAGGGAAATATTCTTCACGCCTTTCCTCTTAAACCGGCCCACCATTAACATAAACCGGCCTTCTGGGCCTTGGGCCTTGTCATCCGTCTGACCCGCTCGCCGGGTCACCAGTGAGTCATAATGACCAGGCGGGTTGCTTGTAAACCACCAGGTCAGGGCGGGTCGCCAGTGAATCGCCAAGTGTCAGTCAGGTCTCAAGTAAACCGCCAAGTCCGGCCGGGTTATACTTCCGGCCGGTTTACACCACGGGGTATATCCCCGACATTAGCCCCCAGTTTAATTTGGATTTATCCATGTTAAACTGATCCTGTAAAATAAACACAAGAACAAACTTGACAGATTATGCTCCGGGTTAAGAATTCTTGTAAACCGGCACCTGATCATCATTAATTCCTTGTCATTTCCTTCTTCTAGAAAATCCAGGTCAATAAGCCAGCTTCATACTCAATTTGCTGACATCGGTTTCTCACAGAGAAATATTGTGAAGAATAATCCACTTGAGTCGGCTTCCAAAGCGCCGGCTTAAGAAATATTTGGTCTTGAAATACTCATCTGATATTCAGCCGGTTTGAAGATGTAAAACTTGCCGGTTTAATATTACCAAAATTACCGGTTTGTAAATATGGATGGCACCGAGTCATAATTGTTACCGACGTCGGGTCATAATTGTTGCAGACACCGGGTCAATCTGGTTTGCTCAGAACTTGAGAATTTGAAGATTTTTCTCCCTTATATCCATATTACGTGTAGCCCCCAAGTCTTGAGCAGAACAAAGTGATGGCTTAAGACTTGTTTCCATACTGCCACTTTGAAGAAATCCATGTTGTTCATCTCAGCCACTATTAAAAACTGAATACTCCATATATGTAGCCCCCAAGTGCCGGGTCATTATGCAATAATGAGCAGGGACTTTATAAATATGATCATGTATATTTGAACAATAATGTGTAGCCCCCAAGGGCCGGCTCAGTAAGATAATATTGAGCTGGGACTTTATATATACTTCTTTGAAAAGAACATCATATAATGTAACCCCCATCATGGGGCTTGAACCCACGTCCACAAGGTTAAGAGCTTTGTGTAGGAGATATGCCCTAGAGGCAATAATAAATGTTATTGATTATCTCCCTGTTCATAATTATGTTTATGTTCCATGCTATAATTGTTGTGGTTCCCGAGCCCGTATATCCATAAAGGCTCTGGGGAGAACCCATATGCACGTGTGGAATAATAAACGGTAAAATGTATTCCTAGTCGTGCCTCTAAGACTAGCTCAAGTGTTGCATGATGATTATGTTTTCCCAATCATGGGCATGTCTATGCCAAGCAATTTTGAGGGCACAATGTCAGGAAGGACATTTGTGTTGAATCAACCCGAATTGATGTTATGCTATGAGATACATTCGTCACAAGTTAATGGTTTATAACACAGAGATAGTTAATGTTTGCATAATTCCTTAGACCATGAGAGTATCGAGTTTCTTCATGCTTGCTTCATGAACTTTGGGGTTTGTTAAACGTCATCCGTAACTGGATGGCTATTACGGCGGCTTACGGGTTCATGGGAAAGTATGTTAAGTGACTTGATAGCTCGAGATTGGGATTTGCGCCTCCGACGATGGAGAGATATACTTGGGCCCTCTCGGTGTTACGGTGTCCATCATCGTCTGGCCAGACACTTTGTGATTTGATCACGGGGATGCCGGAACACGAAACGAGAAAAGAGAACAAAACCGGTAACGAGGTAACTAGCATAGTGGACAAGTTGTTGATCCACGGGAATGCCAACATGTCTCACCTCGGGTATTTGTAACATATCGCGAAGCAACAGGAATAGCACACGGCAACTGGAGGTTCACTCGAATATTTATTCGTGTGGGTATAGGGGTCAATATGGGTGTCCACGGCTCCGATGTTGATCATTGATCGGAAGGGGTTCCGGGTCATGTCTATACTTCACAGAACCTATAGGGTCACACGCTTAAGGGTCATCTATCTGCTGAATACTAGACAAGGAGTCTGAGAGAAAATCACTGAAAAAGTTTCGGACACCGAAAAGTTTCGGACAGCGGAATCGTACCGCAGAGAGAGGTCACCGGATAAGTTTCGATGATACCGAAAAGTTGTTTCGGGATACACCATTAAGTCAAATTGGTTTCGGCACATGCCTGATAATTCTTGGAGGATGCCAGAATCATTCTGGAAGCTTTTTGGAATTTTCAGAAATAAAAACCGAAAATGTTTTGGAGCTGCCGGTACCGCTTTGGTTGTTTTTCGCAGATGAAATTCACTAATCTGAAATTGTTTCAGAACGAATCCAAAATCATTTTAGTGGGTACTGGAATTATTCTAAGACCCACAGAAATATTTTCGGATTTAATGGACGCGAAAAATTGTCTTCATGAATAGTGAAAACGCATTCTTGTTTGCTTTTCGCAGATGAAAATCACTAAACCGAAATTGTTTCGGAACGCGTTGAAAATTATTTTAGTGGGTACTGGAAATGTTCTGAGCCCACATAAATATTTTCAGTTCGAACGGACGCTGAAAATGTCGTCACGAATAGTGAAAGTGCTTTTTGCTTGGCTTCTTGGAGAAGCCACCTTGAGGGCCTTTTTGGTATTTCCCCCTTGGCTTCTTGGAGAAGCCACCCTTGGGCGTGGCCTATAAATAGGGGTGGAGGGGGCTGCCTAAAGGATCATCCCTTGCTCTTATACACATGCCATGCATTATCTGGCTTCTTCTCTCCCTCCCACGAAAAGAGTTTCGTAGAGCCGTAAGGCTGTCTGGGTTCCGGCAGGAACTAGTTCTGGACGGCGAAGCCCTGCCGGATAGATGACACCGTATGTGTGCAACTCTGTAGAGAGATCGTAGTTTCGGTCTTAGTTCGTGAGTGCCTCCCGAAGGGCTGTCCATGTGACCGTCCGAGTTTCGAAGGTCCTCCCGAAGGGCTGTCCGAGTGACCGTTCGAGTTTCGAAGGTCCTCCCGAAGGGCTGTCCGCGACACCGTCCGGGGGGTTGTTCGACCGCCTCCCGGAGGGCTGTCTGAGGAGCAGATGAGGGTTTACATCCTCGCGGTTGGGAGGTTGTAAATCCTAGCTGCGGGGATCTGCACCGCCGATCGTCATCGACTCTACTTCCCGCTGCGCTACGAGTCGGTAACGAAAAAGATCAAACCATGTATGCAGTCTCCATAGTGGTCCTGGGCTGGTGCGTAGGTCGGAAAATTTTTGTTTTCTGCTGCGTTCCCCTACAGTGGCATCAAGAGCCGTGCTATGCGTAGATGCAGGTTTCGATCTAGAATACATGGAGATTTATGGGTATTGCATAATATATTTAGGTAGTAGATGAGATCTATTGCTGAAAATTATTTATGCGGGTGACAGATGAAATCTGTTACCCGACGTTCTTGTTGCTTCCCTAGAATTTGCGTTTGCTCAATCTCGAGACAGCATGGTGGAATTTGACAAAGTTCTGGCAATCCGTGATCCTGATTGATCATGGAAGTGCTATCAGTTCTTTGGGTTCTGTCGTAGTCAAAAGAAAGATGAAATTCGCAGATGAAAGGGCATTGCAGATATGATCTGCACGGGGGTCATGCGTATGACGAAGTTTATTATGGGGCTCGAGATTTAATTATCTCGTGTTTCATACACCCCGAGATGTTAATCTAGCAACTTGAATAATCATACTTGATGAGAAAACGTTGGTAGCTGTGGTTTAAGTCAAAACCTTAGAAGCCACGTAAAATAAATTTTGCATAAACCGATTAGAGGCGTCTAACTTGGTTTTGCAGGATGTGCATGTGATGTGGTATAGCAGTGCTCATACTAATTCGATTATGTATGAGATGACTATATGATGTAATTTGATTAACATGACCTGCGTGTCATGATTCGGCATGATGGCTGGAGCCATATGATTGCACTTTAATGACCTGCGTGTCAAACTTAAGTAATGCATTAATTTTATACGCTATGGAGATAGCAATATTATCTGGTGCATCGACAAGGTGGTGGCAATCTTCGCGAAGGTGAACACCAACACGAATGCCGAAGACGAAGAAATGAAATACTTCTCCGTCAGAAAGGGCTATACCATATCATGCTATTATGAATTGCCTGAGATGTTTATCCCTTATGATGCACCCTTCTTGATTGCGCGGTAGTCGCTTTTTATTAGGGTGATCTCTCACAAAAAATACCAAGTAGTTAGTGTTCTCCCAAGTGTAGCACCGTCACGACACCTATCTTTTTGGGGTGCGCCGTGTCACACGGGTACGAACGATTAGAGAAGTGTGAGGCGGGTGAGTTGAGACCTCGCAGCGAGATCACTTGGTTGTCTTGACGTTCAGGCATGACCGTCATGATCTCGGAACACACGCATCGAAAGATGAACAAGAGTCACATAGAGATGTGATTGGCAAGTTGGCCTACCGGTTGAGATTTTTCGTCATCAGTGGTGTTACACCAATGGCGAACAATTGAAATGTGGGTCTTGTATCACTCACAATCAATTTTGAGAGATATTGATTTGAGTGGGAGCGCACTGTTGAATTAACATGTTTAATTCTCAATGCAATTAATTTTGAACACTGTCTAAGTGTGGTCTGCATAATAGTTGTAGAATAATGGCTCGCATTTCCACCTTCCCTATTAAAATTGAATAGCTGTTAAATATCTGGTTAAAACTTTACGATTGGTAACGTAATATGAGGATTGTCCTCAAAAGTGCCGAGAAGGACTTTGTCCTATCGCATGCTTTCTGTATCCTCCCGCTAATGCTATGGATCATGTGACTCTCGTCCTTCGATCCAAAAGCTAGAATTCTGTTACGGTCAAGTGGAATATGTTTGCTTCCATGAAACCCAAACTTCGAAAGTTGGGATAGTTATATGATATTCATGGAACTGAAAATTATTTTCAGATACAAACAAAGCAATGTTTGTTTGCAAGTATTAGTAAAAGTGTTTACTATGCATTTGACTGTTGCGAAAGGGATCCAGAAGAACGCCTGTCATATAATGAAAGGTGAATAAAACAACAACTTAAAGAGAAAGGAAGTGTCCAAAGGGTGTTAGTATGACTTACACGCCTAGGAAGTCCGGGGCTAATGCCACTCTTAAGTTGGGTGCTTCTTCTGATAGTAGGAGAAATACTAAAAGTTAAACTGTTAGAAGTATAAAGGCAAAAGGAAAGAAGACTGGAATATCCAGCTCATGTATGAATGTCATACAAGTTTTTGATGTATAGAAGGCTGGTCAAAGATATAGTTCTTGCGAATTATGGTTAAACATGTTAATTACTAATTCTTGGGTATTGTGAGTTCATCACAAAAATGCCCGCTCGATTGCATTCTGTTGCAACTCGATGTAAGAACTACTATGGCCTGAAAGACTAGCTAGAAATGAGGTTAAGGTATACACAGGGAACATAGTAAATGTTACTATACCTTCCATCGGTGTATTGCCGTCTGTATTTATTTTCATAATTCATTTAGAGTTTTACAAACTCTATCCCATTGCATAAGGTATCTTGCAAGAAGGTTGTTCATAAGAGAACTTTTTATGTTCAATGTTATGAATAACACAAGGGCCATACTTTCATTATGAATGAGATGTATGTTATGAATATTGATAATAATACAATACCTCTGGGTTTACTTTCATAATACATTTTAGAGTTTCATACACTCTAGCCCATTGCACAATGTTTGTTGCAAAAGAGTTGTTCATAAAAACAACAATTGTTGTTAAGTATTATGAATAACATAAGGGCCATACTTCCATCATCGATGGGACGTATGTTATGAATATTGATGGTAATATGATACATCCATAACACTGACGCTAAATGTCGCAAGACTAAAAGAATACCACACAAGTGTGGCACTACATTTGGTCACATTGGAGAAACCCGCATGGAAAATTCCATTATGATGGATTTTGAAGTCTTTTTGATTTTGAATCATCTGACACTTGCAACTTTCCTCCGAAAAGTGAAGTGACTAAAATACCGTTCACAGGCCATAAGGAACGAACAACAAACTTATTAGTGATCATACATTTGATGTGTGTAGTCCGATAAGTGTTGTTAGTGGTGGATTTATTTATCTTCAGAAATGACTCAAGTAGATATATGGATATTTACTTGATGAGACGTAAGTCTGGATCTTTTGAAATCATTCGAAAGGTTCTCAAAAATGAAGTAGAAGTTATTGTAACAAGAAAATTATGTTTCTGCAATTTGATTGCACAAAGGAATATTTGAGTTACATGTTTAGCGAATGTCTGATGAGTTGTGAAAGGGGTTTCATAACTTGCACCTCCCGGAACACCACTGCAAGTGGAAAGTCTGTGGAGATGTAATCAAACCATTTATGACATGGTAAGGTCAAAGATGACATAAATAAATTTGCCATTATCCCTTCTAAAGTGATGCTTTAGAGACTGCGGCTTTTACACTAAAAAGAGCTACATCGGGTCTGTTGAAATGAAGGCATGGTATGGTACGCCCAACCATGTTATATCTTTTCTTAACATTTGGAATATGGGGCTTGTGTAAAAGGTTACAAACCTATTCCAAATCAGACAAGTGCTACTTTGTAGGTTATACCAAAATGTTGGGTATTCCTCCCTCACTATACCGAGGCAAATAGTTTTGCCGCGAAACGGTGTGCTTTTAAAGAGAATGGTTCTTTCAGAAAGGTGAGTGGGAGAATAGTGCAACTCGACGAGATAAACAGTATCTACGTCATCAGATCAAAGGAAAGAGACCTTGGAAGTAATTCCAGAGTTTCCTACTGCGACTGATACGGAAGTCTCTACAATAAAATGTATGAACTTCGGTCGAACTTGCAGCTGAACCACGTAGGCAAGGCTCGTGCAAACCTCTCAGGTGCGCAAACGAGATATTGTTGTTAGACAACATTATACCTACGATACACAAGGAAGTGTTGATGGGCCCTGACTCCGGAATTGGCTAAATGCCAATACAACCCGAGTTAGTTTCCATATAAGTGATTCAAGATTTAAACCTTGATACACCTTTCGGAAGACTTAGAGTCTAACGAATATTTATGGAACTTAAAACTGATACGGATAAAAATGTTTTATCCATAAAGCTCGACTTGTTGAAATAACAAGTTCAAGAGTTGACTACGATGAGGTTGTTTTCATCGTAGCGATGCTTAAAGTCGGTTCGGGTTGAACTAGCAATTAATACATATTTCAATCATGAGATATGAAACGTGGATGATAAAAGGATTTCCATCTGATGGAAATGAAAGCTAGGACTTGTATATGATACAGTCCAAAGTAATTTGTCGATCCAGAGGATGCTAGTAGGTATGCAAACTTCAGAGTTCCAGCAATGGACAGAAGAGAGCAAAATGGAGTTGGAATCTTCGTGTTTTGATGAAATGGTCAAAGGGGTTTTGACTTCATCAATGGGTAACGAAGATGCTTGTAATTCAAGAAAGTAAGTGGGAGCGTAATAATATTTCTAAAAACCTTATGTGCTTGGCACATTGGTAATTGGAAATAAATTTCTTGACACGAATTAGGACTTCATTTGAAAATAGTTTTTCGATGAAGTGCTTAGGCTAAATAGCCTCAATATTAGGCATGATGATCTATGGAGATAGATTTACCTAATGGGGCTAAGCAATGAATACATATTGACAAGATGCTAAAACCTTTTAGCATTTAAAACGCCAAGGAGTGATTCTTGCCAAAGTCACATGGAAAGAGTTTTTGCAAGACTCGGTGTCCCAAAACACTGATGAGTAAAATACATGATGCAGATTCCACACACTTTTGTGTTTGGATTAATCATGTATTCCATGGTATGTAAAACAACCAGATATGTCCGATACTCCCAGGTGTTGCGAGTATGGATACCAAAGTAATCAAATTACTGATCATGGGACAACAGTGAAAGATGTCACAGAGTACTAGAGTAAGTACTGATGACATGGTTTTCTCGCAAGCAGAGATCATGAAGAGTTCGTTGTAAAATGTTACATCGATACAGTCTTCATCTTTTCTCCATGTGATTTTCGATTTAAATTAAGGGTTTTGTGTAACACACAATGTGGTGGCACAGTTAGTTGGAATTTGTTCAAACTAGTTACTGTGGCGAATTCTATAACAAGGGCTAAGTATGTTGACGCTTTAGAAGCGACAAAGAAGATGTTGAATCATATAGTTCATGCATGAACTTAGTATAGTTCCAAGATGGCTTTTGACAATGGGACACTACTGCAGGTAGTTGCTCCATAACTCAGTCTGAGGAATCCAGGTTCGACCTGTGATTCACATACATACAAAGCCAAGTCCACACAAAATATGAATTTTGTGAAAACGTGAAAACGCGAGGACATGCAAAGATACACACGGAGCTGAAGTCGTCAGATCCGTTGGACATCAGGCTATAACACAAGCGAAGCATATTTACACCGGTGTGCCACAGGTGTGAAGTGCATTAGCATAAGCTAGATTATTGTCTCTAGTGCAAGTGGGAGTCTGTAGGAGATATGCCCTAGAGGCAATAATAAATGTTATTGATTATCTCCCTGTTCATAATTATGTTTATGTTCCATGCTATAACTGTTGTGGTTCCCGAGCCCGTATATCCATAAAGGCTCTGGGGAGAACCCATATGCACGTGTGGAATAGTAAACGGTAAAATGTATTCCTAGTCGTGCCTCTAAGACTAGCTCAAGTGTTGCATGATGATTATGTTTTCCCAATCATGGGCATGTCTATGCCAAGCAATTTTGAGGGCACAATGTCAGGAAGGACATTTGTGTTGAATCAACCCGAATTGATGTTATGCTATGAGATACATTCGTCACAAGTTAATGGTTTATAACACAGAGATAGTTAATGTTTGCATAATTCCTTAGACCATGAGAGTATCGAGTTTCTTCATGCTTGCTTCATGAACTTTGGGGTTTGTTAAACGTCATCCGTAACTGGATGGCTATTACGGCGGCTTACGGGTTCATGGGAAAGTATGCTAAGTGACTTGATAGCTCAAGATTGGGATTTGCGCCTCCGACGATGGAGAGATATACTCGGGCCCTCTCGGTGTTACGGTGTCCATCATCGTCTGGCCAGACACTTTGTGATTTGATCACGGGGATGCCGGAACACGAAATGAGAAAAGAGAACAAAACCGGTAACGAGGTAACTAGCATAGTGGACAAGTTGTTGATCCACGGGAATGCCAACATGTCTCACCTCGGGTATTTGTAACATATCGCGAAGCAACAGGAATAGCACACGGCAACTCGAGGTTCACTCGAATATTTATTCGTGTGGGTATAGGGGTCAATATGGGTGTTCACGGCTCTGATGTTGATCATTGATCGGAAGGGGTTCCGGGTCATGTCTATACTTCACCGAACCTATAGGGTCACACGCTTAAGGGTCATCTATCTGCTGAATACTAGACAGGGAGTCTAAGAGAAAATCACCGAAAAAGTTTCGGACACTGAAAAGTTTCGGACAGCGGAATCGTACCGCAGAGAGAGGTCATCGGATAAGTTTCGATGATACCAAAAAGTTGTTTCGGGATACACCATTAAGTCAAATTGGTTTCGGCACATGCCTGATAATTCTTGGAGGATGCCAGAATCATTCTGGAAGCTTTTTGGAATTTTCAGAAATAAAAACCGAAAATGTTCGGAGCTGCTGGTACCGCTTTGGTTGTTTTTCGCAGATGAAATTCACTAATCTGAAATTGTTTCAGAACGAATCCAAAATCATTTTAGTGGGTACTGGAATTATTCTAAGACTCACAGAAATATTTTTGGATTTAATGGACGCGAAAAATTGTCTTCATGAATAGTGAAAACGCATTCTTGTTTGCTTTTCGCAGATGAAAATCACTAAACCGAAATTGTTTCGGAACGCGTTGAAAATTATTTTAGTGGGTACTGGAAATGTTCTGAGCCCACATAAATATTTTCAGTTTGAACGGACGCTGAAAAATGTCGTCATGAATAGTGAAAGTGCTTTTTGCTTGGCTTCTTGGAGAAGCCACCTTGAGGGCCTTTTTGGTATTTCCCCCCTTGGCTTCTTGGAGAAGCCACCCTTGGGCTTGGCCTATAAATAGGGGTGGAGGGGGCTGCCTAAAGGATCATCCCTTGCTCTCATACACATGCCATGCATTATCTGGCTTCTTCTCTCCCTCCCACGAAAAGAGTTTCGTAGAGCCGTAAGGCTGTCTGGGTTCCGGCAGGAACTAGTTCTGGACGGCGAAGCCCTGCCGGATAGATGACACCGTATGTGTGCAACTCTGTAGAGAGATCGTAGTTTCGGTCTTAGTTCGTGAGTGCCTCCCGAAGGGCTGTCCGTGTGACCGTCCGAGTTTCGAAGGTCCTCCCGAAGGGCTGTCCGAGTGACCGTTCGAGTTTCGAAGGTCCTCCCGAAGGGCTGTCCGCGACACCGTCCGGGGGGTTGTTCGACCGCCTCCCGGAGGGCTGTCTGAGGAGCAGATGAGGTTTACATCCTCGCGGTTGGGAGGTTGTAAATCCTAGCTGCGGGGATCTGCACCGCCGATCGTCATCGACTCTACTTCCCGCTGCGCTACGAGTCGGTAACGAAAAAGATCAAACCATGTATGCAGTCTCCATAGTGGTCCTGGGCTGGTGCGTAGGTCGGAAATTTTTTGTTTTCTGCTGCGTTCCCCTACACTTTGAGCTTTACCAACTGAGCAGTGGACCTTCCAATATAACGGTTTTAAGACTTGTGTACCTTGAATTGTTGACAGGAGCAATTGGTAGCCCCCAAGGGCCGGCTCATTATGATGTGATGAGTCGGGTCTTCAATAAGGCCAATAAAAATGACTTTGCATTAGTCCCCAAGTGTCATGGTGCATGCTTGCAGCGACATGAGACTTGCATGTAATCTCAATTTGAATAATGTAGCCCCCAAGTGCCGGGTCGTAAGCCTGCAGCGACTCGGGACTATTCCTTCCATTGTAGAATAAATCATATCCTTTGATAAAATAATAGCCATTGCGCTAAAGCGACTTTGAGAACCTCAATAATACCGGTTATTAATAATCATAATAAAATCCAGCCATGTTGGCTATTCAAGATAATATAATCCGGTATGAAAACCTTATTCATTCAATATCATAATGAAAATTCAGCCAAGTTTGGCTATTTGAATAATATAACCCAATGATTTATAAGCGCATGATTCCAATGGCGCAATCCAAATATATACTGGCGACTTATAGTCCAAAGCCAGGCCGGTTTAATAAACATCGGATAATTTCTCATCATATACTGGCGACTTATCGTCTTAAAGCCAGGCCGTTTTAATAAACACCGGATAATTTATCATCATACTGGCGACATATAGTTGAAAGCCAGGCCGGTTTAATAAACGCCGGTGATTTATAATCATGCTTTATTCAACTTGTTTCTACATGCAACAAGTTTAAAGTGTCCTGGCGGTTTACCGCCGGACGGGTCATAATGCCCAACATATAACCTGGGTTTATAACCAAGGCTGCACTTAAGAATAATCAAATATGAAATATATCATACCTGTGACATTGAATCACATCGTTGGTTTACCAACTTTTTGTAGTAAGGGTGATAACCCAAATTGTGAGTACTGATAACTCCTCCCATATTGTGCCGGTTTATGATAAAATCGTACCGGGTTGTGATAGACACCGGATTATCCGTATATAATACTGGTGCCTTTGAGTCAAAACTAGACCGGGCTGATAGTCTCCGGATTATAACTTGATCATGTACTGACAACTTGTAGTTGACAGCCTAACCGGGTTGATAAACACCGGTTTGAAAACATCACAAATCTTATCAAAAGAAAGAGAAACTTAGCAAAAGGCAAATAAAACCGTTGTAGTCGAGGCTTTTCACGGGCTGCCAGGCCCTAAATTCGACAGCAAAGAATCCCTAAGCAACATTTTGAGCTGTGCTCAGTGGGTGCCTATGTTTGAGCTGTTGTTTTACAACACTCTCTTTGGCCCCGGATTGATGTGGCTTTGAGCCGATCAAGAGGCATGACTGTGGTTCGGATACGACCAAGCCCCCAAGTGATGCTGTGGCATTGCGCCGATCAAGAGGTGTAGCTATGGTTCGGATATGACCAAGCCCCCAAGTGATGCTGTGGCATTACGCCGATCAAGAGGTGTAGCTATGGTTCAGATACGACCAAGCCCCCAAGTGATGTTGTGGCATTACGCCGATCAAGAGGTGTAGCTATGGTTCGGATACGACCAAGCCCCCAAGTGATGCTATGGCATTGCGCCGATCAAGAGGTGTAGCTATGGTTCGGATACGACCAAGCCCCCAAGTGATGTTGTGGCATTGCGCCGATCAAGAGGTGTAGCTATGGTTCGGATAGGACCAAGCCCCCAAGTGATGCTGTGGCATTGCGCCGATCAAGAGGTGTAGCTATGGTTCGGATACGACCAAGCCCCCAAGTGATGCTGTGGCATTGCGCCAATCAAGAGGTGTAGCTATGGTTCGGATATGACCAAGCCCCCAACTGATATTGTAGAAAGCTTTGATAAGCTGAATCAAGGGGTAAACCGGACGCCGCTTTATAAGCAGAATCCCCCATGTGATCAATAATATGACAGGCCAATAAGGCGGGATACCCATGTTTGAACCGCGCATCATGGCAACAGGTCCTCTTAGGCTACCTTTAACTTTTTGCAAGAGATAAATTCTTCTTGAACCGGGATTTTGAACCGGATATTGAGAGCTTCAAAGCTTTGTGGGAGACATCTTTCTCTTGAACCGGATTGTAAACCGGAATCTTTATTTTCAGCCGGAAATTTTCTGACGGCCTTTCAACTCGAACTTGCGAGAAGTTAATTCCTTTTTGAACCGGACATTTTTAAACCGGATTTGAGCGCTTCAGAGCTTTGTGGGAGAATAGATTTCCCTTGAACCGGATATTGAGAGCTTCAGTGAGACTGACTTCCCTTGAGCCGGATTTTAAACTGGAATCCTTTCTGATGACCCGGAACTTCTTCATTGAGCCGGGATTTTGTAACTGTCATATACTTTATAAGCCGGAAATTATCTGACGGCCTTTAAATTTTCATCAATATAATAGTAGCCTCCGGGACCAGGTTATCTTTCCCTCCATCGTCTTGGGGTTCTTGAATTCACCGAAAACTGGCAACACTTGATTAAGTCATATCATTGTAGCCCCCGAGTCTCAAGGCAACTCGAGGAGTTGGTTTGAGATTCTCCATATTTGACCGTGATATAATCCGGCATAACTTGTATATCATTGGTGTTGATAGCACGATGTGAATCCATAGAAGGTTTGAGGTGACTGTGGTGGGTTATAAATGATCCCGTATGAGCCGTGTCAGCAACTCGGCCAATGATTCCTTCCAACTGGCGATTTGAAGTTAACAAAACTGTAGTGGCGGCGACTTGTGCGCCTGACCATTGAGCCACCCAGTGCAGACGGCGGTTGATAGTATATGATATTTGCCTCCATTCTGTTGAAAGAAAACCGGGCTACCCAAGCTGTGACTTGCTCAAACAGCTCATGCAGACAGATGCGGCCCGGTGTGTTGATGTAGACCAGACCGCGGGGGCGGCGATTTGCGCATGTCCATTGAACAACGAGCAAACGCAATCCCAACAAGTCGATGTGGGCTGGACCGCAAGGGCGGCAACTTGTGTGCGTCCATTCATCATGTAATATGTCCCGGACTATCGCCAGGCGGAATATTATCATCCCGTGCTCCATACCCGTGATATAAACCACATTCGTAATGAATAGTGATCCTGTATATAAAAATATACAAATCAAAGTAATTTGTTCTTTGATAGAAACAATATATTCTAATAAAATAAGTTTAGAGAGATATCGCCTGATATATTCGGATAAACGATGATCCGTATATACCGTCCTTGGATAATCTGCATCTTTCTTGATAACTGAACTGCCATCACTTTAGTCGATCCTCGACTCATAATAACCATGCGTGCATGCGAGGTGGTTTCAATAATGGAGCGATGATGCGGAGGTGGAGCGAGTCATGGTGACAGCGGCGACTCGGCGGCGTGGATCGAGGGCGATGGAAGAACGACATGGTGGTACTGGGCCACGGAAACACGGCCGATGCAGGCCGGTTTGGTGACTTGACAATTGCTCTCTGTCAAATGAACCGGACGCTGCTGAAAGTGGATAAATACGTCTCCTCTGACTTTCCATGCAATAGTGCTGTTTTGGCTTTTGACAGAAGAATTGATCTTCCAACACGTCTCCTTTGGTCCCCTTGGAAATTGTGCCATGTTGAGAGGAGTAGTAATACTGGTTCTCTTGTTTTCAAGTGCCTAGGAGTATATAGTTGCTTTTGGCCTGCAAGTAGCACCTGACCATCAAATCTTTCGCGTGAGGAACGGCAAGATTGACTGATGGACCTTGCTTCCGCCCCACTGTTGCTTTTGTCCTCACGTGCATGTGCAGCAGATATTTCTTTATTTTCGTCATCATCAAGACATCCATGCAAATTAATAAACTAGTCTCTCCAGCGCGCGGACGGATCGCACAATGGTGCAAGCCAGCAGAAAACGCAGCCACAACCGGCCGTACGACGAGCCGGCGGGAGGTACGGCAGCGCCAGGCACCGCGCAAGAGCTGAGGCAAATACCACCAGCGGCTCGAGGGCAGCGCGCTCGCTAGGCCGCAGTCGCGGTGGACACCGTGACTTGGAGCGGCGCTTTACGACGCGGAAGCAGCGGGTTAAGGCTGACGCGCATAGCAGGAAGAAGGTGAGGGCCGGTTTAAGGCAAAGGCGAGGCCGAGCTAGGCCGAGTCATGTTGAGGTCGCAGGCTCGACAGAGACGGCGGCTTGAAGGTGAAGGCAACAACCGGGGAGGCGGGGCACAACGGAGTTAAATCTGTAGCAGCAAAAAGTGAACCGGCGGAAGCCAGAGCGGTTCACGGGAGACTCACGGACGCTCGAGGCGGTTCACGAAGCAAAAATGGGCCGGCGCCCAGCACGACGGCTTAGGGCATCATGAGGAAGACGGCGCTTAGCTAGGTGGAATTGCAATTTGCAGAGAGCAGATCAGTCCGGGGTAATTTTGTACGGCGGCGAGCTGGCCAGGCGACTCACGGCACAGGCGGTTTGAAAACAGGGACGTGACTCGGAACAGACGGCCGCTCGACGCACGCTGAAGTGACTCGGGGCCAGCTTGATCCGGTGGCGAGCTGCGGCGATAGGGCCGGCTCGACCCGGAGGCGGAGGCGGCTGATCGGGGCCGTGACCGCGGATGAGGACACGAACGGGAGGCGAGGCCCATCAGTGGCTCAATGGCGGAGGCGGCGCTCGGAGCGGTGAACCGGAGCCAGGTTGGAGGGCGTCATGGCAGGAGCTTGCCAGCGCCAGATGAGGCCGAGGGCGACTCGGAGTGAAGTCGCAGAGACGAAGGCGATTGAGATCGGGCTGGCTCCTTGGCGAGTTAAGCGACAACTGTGGCGTTTTGGAGTAGTAACTCGGAGCAGAGGCCACGGCTACGGAGGCGGGCTGAAGTGGAGTCGAAGCCTCGAGGCCGTACTAGCGGTCACGGGCTGTCCGTGGAGGCAGAGGCGAGGCACGACTGAACCAGCGGCGGTTCAGAACAGAGGCACGGCCTGCTCAAAAGCAAGGCGCTCGACGCACAGCCGGCGACCCGGAGGCAGCAGGCGGCTCGAGGCATGGAAACTCAGGCGTAGGAGTTGGCCTGAGGTGGCACCGCGGTGGTTGCGGATGTGACCACGGCGACCGGCAGATCGGCGTGAATCCGAGCGAGGGGTGGCCTGAGGCGGCAGGGCCGGCTCAACCCGGCGGCGGAGGTAACCCGCCAGCAACTCACACCCAGACCGAGGCGGAGAACGGAGACCAGGCCGGCAGCGACTCGGAACAGAAACCGAGGTGGAGACTTGAGGTCTTTCGGTCTAAAGCGGGCGCCAGGGCGAGGCCGTGAAGGTCGAATCCCATCATCTGACTTCACTAATCCAGCACAATGATGGATTGTTTGACCACGTGAGAGCTTCAGTCTTCTTTGGTAGTATATCCCGTATGAATTTCAAAAGGCGATTTTGATCTTGGTCGCCTCCACATGCGGCAGCTTTTGGTAAGTAAAAAATTTGGAGTTGTAGAACAACCTGACCATCACGTGGCAAAGCACTAATTGAAGAAGTTTGATTGTCACTGTTGTCTCGTACGAACAGAGGCGTCTTCAGGCAGCTGGACCGGTCCCTGTGCGTGTACCTCGCTTGGCCTGCTGGAGAAGAATAAAGGATTACGACGACTTGACCATAGTGCAGGATTGCTTCGAGTCGGCCTTGGTATATCCGTCCCGCAATCTGAAAAAGAAAAATTGCAGCGAAAAGCTTCATCTCGATCTCGGCGATTACCATGGCGCGTGAGGCAGCCGCACGACCTATAACCCTAAAACAATCTCAATCTCATATCCGCCGCCGCAGAACACTTTGTCACTCTTGATTGATGAACTCATCGTTGATATGAATTTTTCCATGCCGGCTTTTGTTGAGCCCGAAAATTGCGAACTTCTCTAACCCTAAAAAATATCCCTTCAAGAACTCAACACCACCATGCGCAGCCCCACGGTGGGCGCCAACTGTAGTGGAATTGTCACGGCAGATGTCCTAATGTGAGGACTTAGTCGTGAGGCCGCGCATCTATGCAGTAGCTTGAGAGGGGTTGATCCGAATCGAGAGACGCAACGCAAGACAAGGGTTTAGACAGCTTCGGGCCCCGGGAAACATCATCCGGTAACAACCCTACATGCTGTTTGTGGCTAGGTCTCATTATCATCACGAGGGAGTCGCCGGTAAACCGGCTCTTTGTATCTAGCCCTAGAGATTGTTTCTTCTTTTCCGTCCGTCTTTTGGGAGCCATGCCCCTCCTTATATAAGTTGAAGGGGCGGGTTACATGTGGAGTCCTATTAGGATTAGGACTAGTCTACCTTCTAATACAAACCGGATACAAGTCCGGGTCTTGACTCCTTGTAAGGGAAATATTCTTCACGCCTTTCCTCTTAAACCGGCCCACCATTAACATAAACCGGCCTTCTGGGCCTTGGGCCTTGTCATCCGTCTGACCCGCCCGCCGGGTCACCAGTGAGTCATAATGACCAGGCGGGTTGCTTGTAAACCGCCAGGTCAGGGCGGGTCGCCAGTGAATCGCCAAGTGTCAGTCAGGTCTCAAGTAAACCGCCAAGTCCGGCCGGGTTATACTTCCGGCCGGTTTACACCACGGGGTATATCCCCGACAATTCTCGTCGAGATCTATTCGATGTAATATTCTTTTGCGGTGTGTTTGTTGAGACCAATGAATTGTGGGTTTATGATCAAGTTTATCTATGAACAATATTTGAATCTTCTCTGAATTCTTTTATGTATGATTGGTTATCTTTGCAAGTCTCTTCGAATTATCAGTTTGGTTTGGCCTACTAGATTGATCTTTCTTGCAATGGGAGAAGTTCTTAGCTTTGGGTTCAATCTTGCGGTGTCCTTTTCCAGTGACAGTAGGGGCAGCAAGGCACGTATTGTATTGTTGCCATCGAGGATAACAACATGGGGTTTATATCATATTGCATGAGTTTATCCCTCTACATCATGTCATCTTACTTAAAGCGTTACTCCGTTCTTTTGAACTTAATACTCTAGATGCATGGTGGATAGCGGTCGATGTGTGGAGTAATAGTAGTAGATGCAGGCAGGAGTCGGTCTACTTGTCGCGGACGTGATGCCTATATACATGATCATACCTAGATATTCTCATAACTATGCTCAATTCTATCAATTGCTCAACAGTAATTTGTTCACCCACCGTAATACTTATGCTCTTGAGAGAAGCCACTGGTGAAACCTATGGCCCCCGGGTCTATTTTCTATCATATTAATCTTCCAACACTTAGCTATTTTTATTGCCTTTTATTTTACTTTGCATCTTTATTATAAAAATACCAAAAATATTATCTTATCATATCTATCAGATCTCACTTTCGTAAGTGACCGTGAAGGGATTGACAACCCCTTTATTGCGTTGGTTGCGAGGTTTTTATTTGTTTGTGTAGGTGCGAGGGACTTGAGCGTGGCCTCCTACTGGATTGATACCTTGGTTCTCAAAAACTGAGGGAAATACTTACGCTACTTTACTGCATCACCCTTTCCTCTTCAAGGGAAAACCAACGCAGTGCTCAAGAGGTAGCACTCACACCTCAAAAAGACAAATACTGCTCGAGCTGCTTGGTCCCAGCTGTCGGCTGCTCCTTGTGCAATTCTCTCGTTTATTGACTACATAGGTTGACAATAGTGTGGGACCGTGATGTCAGGAAACCAGGAGGAAGCAAAAAATATTACAGTTGTATATAATAAGGAGGCACTTGCGTACGTGCGGCTATGGCCTTGGTGGGTCCCCACTGTCATCCTCTCCAAGTAAAGTCATCTCCTCATTCCTCATGCCGTTGACCATGTTGACAACGCGAGACGGCGGCGCCACGGCGAGCGCAACAACTCAAAGGACGACGGAGAGGGCCTAGCGGGCCCTACGAATGGTCTAATACAGCGCCTGCTGCTCATTCAGGAAGCCAGGATCATAGGGCCACATGTCCGCAACGGCATTGTCGTTTACCTGTTCACCGGTGCTCGTTGAGGAGACGGAGGTTGCAGCACAGGTCCTCCTGCGCTGGCAGCTCTTCCGCCATTAGGGCTTCGAAGTGGGCCGCACCTGCTCTATGGTGAACACGGCATGAACCGGCTTGGACACTGGCGCCGGCTCCTGGTCGGAAGCTACGTCCATCGTCTGATTGTCGTCGCTTAGCTCGGCGAGCTCGCTGGCGAGCCAGCACGTCCCGGCTGCTGGACCGACCCGCTGCCAAGCACGAGTATTGTCGTGGTTTTGTCACGGCAGATGTCCTCGTGAAAGGACTTAGTCATGGAGCCATCGCTACGGGTTAGCTTAAAGGGGTTAAACCGGACAAGGGACACGAGAGTTTTATACTAGTTCGGCCCCTTACGATGAAGGTAAAAGCCTACGTCTAGTTGTGATAGAATTGCTGGGGTTTCGATGACCAAGGAGCGAATACGCTTTGCCTGAGTCTCGAGTTGTTGTCTATTGTCCTTAAACCGCCGCCGGGTCGTCCCCTTATATACATGGGTTGACGCTCGTCGGTTTACAGAATCCCGAGGCCGGCTCATAAACGTGTCCGGCTCAGCCTCTGCTCTTTTCTATCTTACAACACAAGTTTACATATTAATACCGGTTTATGTCTACAGGCCTTAAACCGGCTTTGGGCCCTGGGCCTTCATAAAGCGTCACCGTCTGTCTTCATGGGCTTCAGATATAATGAACTACTTATGGGGTTAACCCGTCCTATATTGGCCGGTTTACGCGCAGCGGTAATATCCCCAACAAGTCTGACTGCCCTGGCCCACCCAGACCGCCTCCCTCGCCCGCGCGCGCTTTCCGCCCGAAACGGTCAGTGCCGCCCGCCCCGCTTCCCAGTGCAGGCGATCGCTCCGGCTTCAAACGACACAAGTGCCATCCGTCCGTCAGTCTGCCGCCCACATTAATGATACGCGGTTGCCGAGGTGGCTACTCCGGCGCCACACGTCCGTCCCTCCGCCGCCCACCATTGCTATATAAACTGCTGCGCCGGCCATAGCCGCAGTCATCCGCCTCCGTTCCCTTTCTCCTGTCCACACCACTACTCCCACCATGGCTTCCTCGCGCTCCAGCGCTCTTCGGGACGGGCGGATGACGGACCACAAGGAGATGGAAGCCGTTGCTACTGACTGGCTGGCCGGCAGGCAGCCGGAGGGCGACGACGTCCCAATGGAGAACATGGTAGTCGATGATCCGGCGCCAACCCCCTCCCGCGCGCCATCCTCACCGGTGCATTGCACCATGACCATCGGCAAGGCCCATGCCCAATACATGGACACGGTGAGGCAGAAGCGTCCGGGGCAGTTCCGGGAGGCGCAGGCCGACGCCGCCTACAACCACCATCTCCTCCAGGAGCACCTGCAAGCGGAGGAGCAGATCCCCACGGAGCGGGCGGAGCAGGAGGCGCTGCTCGACTCGTACCGTTCCGCCCGCGAGGGCCGCCTCGAGCGCTGGCGGTACCACATGCGGGTGGCAGAGGCTGCGGCCGCCTACAAAGAGGGCGATGAAGCGGGCGAGGCGCTGTTTGCCGAGGACGAGGCAGAGGACAATGCCGGCTCCGACGAGTCCCCGCTCCGCTGGCGTCGACGAGGCCCTGCTCCGCCGAGGCCCCGCGGCACCAACAACGAGGCAGGGGGCACCGCCGAGGCCCCGCGGCGCCAACAACGAGGCAGAGGACACCGCCGGCTCCACCGAGGCCCCGCCCCGCCAACAATGAGGCAGAGGACATCGCCGGCTCAGCCGAGGCCCCACCCTGCCGGCAACGAGGGGGAGGATTTCCCCCGCTCCACCGAGGCGCCGCCCCGCCGGCAACGAGACAGAGGACATCGCTGGCTCCGTCGAGGCCCCGCCCCGCTGCCAATGAGGCCGCGCCACACGGAAAACGAGGAAGAGTAGAACACGGTAGGTCACCGCCGCTCGGGTCCAAGTAAGGCCACTGCTGCTACCCTCCTGTTGAAACCAAGCTAGGCAGGTTGACCATTGATGGCCGATTAGCTTCTTGGCGGCGACGTGGAGTCGGAGAGCTATTTTTGGGGAAGGATGCTGCTTCAGTTACTTAACTGCAGGTGCAGTTGGGTCACTGGCATGTGGGCCCAAGAGGCATCTAGTCCACATGTAAGTGACGCAACTTCACCTGCTGTTATGTCACTGAAGCTCAGTCCGCTGGAGAAGAAGCTTCTGTTCGGCTCAGCCGGACACGGGTGCTACGGTTAATTAATTATACCTCTAGCGCACCCCTTTTTAGTTGAATAATGTATGAAATGTAATGAAATCCGACATGTTTATATGAAATCTGGCAGTGTATGAATGAATTTAGTTCGATTTGTTTGAATTCTTGTATCACTGGCATTGGATGAACATGCAAAACAATACGTACTAGCATTATTCCCATGGTGATCACCTCGTTTGCAGCAGTTTCACATGTACTCCATCCGGTCCTTTTTAGTCTGCATATAAGTTTTGTCTGAAGTCAAAGTATCTCTACTTTGACCAATCTTATAGAAAAAAGTATCAACATTCACAATGTAAAATCAACTGACTTGAAAGAAATCTAATATGCGAAGTAAAAAGGAACAGAGGGAGTACAAAATTTAGCGTTCCTGTACATTGCAATCAACACACAGGCCTGGCAATTCATAGAGAACATTCAAAACAATCGATGATTATGCATCTCAGCGATTCACATGTCAGAGCCAATATTTACTTCACAACTAAAGAATAAAGAAAAATCGATAGATGCTGCTAACAGCAAAGGGCGACCCATTCAAAAATATCAAACACATGTCTTCTTGCTAACATCAATGAGCAAAATTTGACAAGGTTGTCCCATTCCAAAATGTCAAATGCGTGTTGTTTTGCATACATAAATGAGCAAACTTTGACAAGGTTTTCCCATTCCAAAATATCAAATGCCTACGATTGTGGAATGGGCAGGGTTTGCCATCAGTTCGGACATTGATATGGCACCTCGTGCTAAATAAACCAGCTGTTCTTTTTGTGCAGTTCCAAAATCAACCAAATTTGTGCGTAGCTTGTATGATTTCACCTTTATATGTTGCAACGCCTTGAACATATCGGCACCTCCTTTCTTGTGGTGGAAATGAATGATTCGAGAATATTCGTTGTATTCGTGAACATTTTGTGTAGTTCCCATTGAAATCAAGCTGAGCACCCCTGTTTGCATAAATAAAAAAAGTGATTAGTATAAAGCAAAATGTACTATGAATTGACAGTTTAAACAGTCAACCTACATGATCCATGCACAGCACACATTTAGAAAAATGGAACTCACCGGAAGGAATCGTAAAACAACATTGTACTGGCCATCACAGCAACAAAGATGGAGATCCGTGAGTCCTTCTGAGCTGAAGTTAGTTTGTTCTTGTGGGCAATAATGTAACCATCCTTCAACCGCTCCCTTCTTAAGAAGAGAGGCTTGGCTTCTTTATCCTGGCATAATCGGAACTAGGCACTTCATATACTCCATATTCTTCTTCAGAGGAGGATGATCCTGTTGTGTAAAGACAAGAGGACAACTAAATGCTAGCATCCCTGTTTTCTCGAAAAAAGGAAAGGAAATATTTAAAATAACACAGATGAAGCACTTCTCAAGGACAATACCACTTTCTCATGACAGTATCTAAACAATAACACAACACCAATAGAGATGAGAAAGCTCAATCATATGGATGAAATCCGCGGGCGAGTACCAACCTTTTTCAGGAGGCTTATTGTGTAGAGCATACAGATCAAGCACTTCTCTGGAACCATCTGTTGTTATCTACTATGGTTGCCATGCTTACTATATACTCCTTGATTAGTTTAATGTTTCCAACATCTTCTTGTGCAGTTCCACTAAAATATATGGTATCTTCAAGAGATCCCTGTTTGCACAAGTAGAGATAATTACATATTACATTAAGAGTGGCATCAAATCAGTGGCAAAACAATTGCTCGTTCCAGTCATAGCAATAAATTAAGATGCAAAACTATATCATTACTTGTGGCATCACAGTTCCAGTGCTCATTACAGCACCGGGAGTTGATTTTTGTTTTTCTTCCGCTTGTTCTTCCCCTTCATCACTTGGTTCAATAACAGACAAGCTTCGCCTTCAATGTAAGATTTGGCATGTCAATTAGGGAGCACAAGTATAATACTAAACAACGACGTTAATTTTCAGATGAAAGTGGCAAAATACAGGCCAATAGTTGTGAAATATCCTTATCTTACCTCAATGGGATATTACGGTGCACATACAGATTGGAAGTCTTGTCTCCATTTGTGCAGTTCCCTAAAATCAAGCAACATTAGCGTACAAGTAGCACAACATATGAAAGCACACTATACAATCATGTGAAAGAAGGCTAGTACTGACCTCTCATGACGCGAAATTCAAACAACTCACAAGAAGAAGATCTGAACCAAATTTGCCAACACGGATAGGAAGTAAGATCTCCTCTTGTGCAGTTCCACTAAGATCAAGCAATCAAGCAACGTTGTCAGTGTGACATTTTGGTTGAACTGCACAAAACACTCTTAAAACAAAAGTGTTTTGTGCAGTGCAACAAAAGGTCACAATAGCAACGAGGTGAAGTAGATAACCCTGTTTACACAGAGGTGCAAAGGAAACAACTAGTGTTCAATAACGGTGGATGACACAGAAGCTAACAAAAAGAAGCATCTAACTTATCTAAATGGGAAAGAAAGCAAGATAGTAGCATTTCTCAAACGGTGGCATTGATTAATATTAACAGAGAGATTATATTAACAATAAAATTTGTTAAACATGTAATTTGCTTTTAACTGTGGCATTGCATCAATTTTCCAGCGGCATTATTAGAGGGTGTTTGTTTACAGGGACATTTTGGTGCAGGGACTAAAAAAATCCGTGTCAGTCCCATCTAAACCAAACAGGAGGGACTTTTAGGGACTAAAGAAAGAAGACCCCGAGGGAAAGTCTTTTTGGGACTTTTTCCAACAGTTGCCCCTGCCACGCATCGCAGCTTGTCTCTATTAGTTCATTACTAGGGGTAACATGGTCTTTTAGCATGTCATTTAATAACCTCTAGTCCATGTTTAGTCCCTCGAACCAAGCAGGTTGGGACTAGGGAGTTTTTAACCAAACAGGGCCTTACAGGGCCTTAGATTAACAACAGCTAAAGAGTTGCATGAGACAGTGGACGCAGCAGCACCATGTGCATCTACCGATGTATGAAGGGGTGATGCACAGTCTGTTGCAACAAAGAACAAAAACAACCAAGGAGCATATTTGTGTTGGTCCCAATTTTGTTATCTTTAGACACCTTTCCCTATGTGAGCGCAGAAAATCTAGTCCCGCTCAAACTCTACAGCCTTGTCCCCCAAAACAAAAGACCAGTTCATTACAGATGTGCGTACTGCGTTTGTCATCGTTTCCCCTTTTCGACCAACGTAGGTGCTGGATAGCCAGTCTGTACTAGTACTTTCCCCCTTCCTTTCCTCTTTGAACCATGTCCTAGATTCATGCTATACAACTTTCCCCACTACTTTCCTGTTTGATCCAACACCTAGATTCGAGTGCAGAAGCGGAAAAATCCCACATGCAGCTAGAGCAATGCATGTGGAATAAGTAAATTATACCTTAAGGTTCTTGGGGTGGGGTTCGGTGGGCGACCGGAGGCCGTTCGGCCCACACTATGTACGGCGGCAAGGAAGAAGGGGTCGGAGGCCCTCCTGATAACCCACAAGTATAGGGGATCAATTGTAGCCTCTTTCGATAAGTAAGAGTGTCAAACCCAACAAGGAGCTAAAGGTAGAAGAAACATTCCCTAAAGTTTTATCGACCACCGATACAACTCTACGCACGCTTGACGTTCGCTTTACCTAGAACAAGTATAAAACTAGAAGTACTTTGTAGGTGTAAGGGGATAGGTTTGCAAGAATATAAAGAGCACGTAAATAAAAGCTAGGGGCTGTTTAGATAAAGACACAATAAAGTTAGTATAGCGAGTGTGGAAAAGTGGTGGTAGGAGTTGCGAAATTGTCCCTAAGCAATTGACTACTTTACTAGACCGATAGCAAGTTTTATGTGGGAGAGGCCACTGCTAGCATGTCATCCCTGACTTGGAATTCTATGCACTTATGATTGGAACTATTAGCAAGCATCCGCAACTACTAACGTTCATTAAGGTAAAACCCAACCATAGCATTAAGATATATTGGTCCCCCTTCAATCCTGTATGCATCAATTTCTATGCTAGGTTGAAGCTTCTATCACTCTTGCCCTCCAATACATAGTCCTATCAACATACAACTAACCCTATGGTGTGATCCACGTGCGTGCTCATATGATGGGCACCAAAGGACATCAACATAACCACAAGCAAATTAAACCAATCATAGCAATTCACCAATTACCGATAGGACAACGAAAATCTACTCAGACATCATAGGATGGCAACACATCATTGGATAATAATATGAAGCATAAAGCACCATGTTCAAGTAGAGGGCACAACGGGTTACGGGAGAGTGGACCGCTGTAGATAGATGGGGGAAGGTGATGAAGATATTGGTGAAGATGACGGAGGTCTTGGTGTAGATTGCCGTCACACGATGATGGCCCTGGCGGCGTTCTGGCGCCACCAGGAGAGAGGGGGAGAGAAGCCCCCTTCTTCTTCTTCTTCCTTGACCTTCTCCCTAGACGGGAGAAGGGTTTACCCTCTGGTCCATGGCCTCCATGGCATGGGAGGGGCGAGAGCCCCTCCGAGGTTGGATCTGTCTCTCTCTGTTTCTGCGTTCCTGATACTGCCCTTTCACCGTTTCTTATATTCCCGGAGATGCGTAACTCCGATTGGGCTGAAATTTGGACACGATTTTTATCCGGATATTGGCTTTCTTGCGGCGAAAGAAGGGCACCAACCGCCTTACGGGGTGGAAACGAGGGCCCAGGGCGCGCCCCTCACCCTCGTGGGCCCCTGGGGCATCGTCTCGCGTTGATTCCACTTCCCAAAATTCACATGTATTCCAAAAAAAATCTCCGTCAGTTTTTATCCCGTTTGGACTCTGTTTGATATGGATTTTCTGCGAAACAAAAAACATGCAACAAACAGGAACTGGCACTAGGCACTGGATCAACATGTTAGTCCCAAAAATAGTATAAAAAGTTGCCACAAAAGTATATGAAAGTTGTATAATATTGGCATGGAACAATCAAAAATTATAGATACGATGGAGACGTATCACCTCCCGCGCCGCTGCTGGGTGAAAGAGAACAGCTGCGCCAGTAGTGGATTCCCTTCCTCACCGATGGCGACAGCGTTAAGCCTCCTTCCCTTCCCGGCGGACGGATCCTGCCGGCTCTTTGACCAGCAGTGAGGGGAGAGAGAGAGGCCAATGAAGTCTTGTTTAGATCTGGAGAGGGTGAGAGAGTGTGAAGAGAGCAACTACAAGCGCTGAGGCTCCAGCGTGTATATATATTGGAGAGTGTGAAGAGTGCAAACCCTAGAAAACAAGCGCCGAGGCTGCAGCGTATACATGATGAGGTGATTATACGGTCACTACGAGATCGTATAGCTCCGTATCCATCCATTTTGACCAGTCAAAGAATCCTCCTGGCACCGCCCCAGATCACTTTCTCTCTCTGTCATGCGGGGCCTACCTGTCATTGGGTGGAAGAAAGAAGTCGAACAAAAACAAAATTATGCTCAAGTGTAGTTATCGAACCCGAGACCTCAAGTTTGATGAGCGAACAGGCTAACCAGCTACACCACCCCCACGTTATGTTTAACAAGAGGAAAATAACCTTTAATACATTCCTGCATTCGTGAGACAAGCATGCCGTGTTTTTTTTTGCG
The DNA here is from genome assembly GCF_002575655.3 of Aegilops tauschii subsp. strangulata. NCBI lineage: Eukaryota > Viridiplantae > Streptophyta > Magnoliopsida > Poales > Poaceae > Aegilops > Aegilops tauschii. The sequence goes on along the minus strand of NC_053038.3, from coordinate 349,909,254 downwards.
TGGGAGTCATTGGGATCTAAATCATAATCGTGTCATGTGGCTTTGGTGGTAAGGTCTTTTGGGATTTAAAGCAGTGTTGGTAGTACAGAAATAATGCAGCCTTAGTCACCTTACTTTTCTCCACGTAGTACGTTGGGTCCCACCAGTCAGAGGGTGAAACAAACAAATTAATAAGAAAAATTAAAAGCGCCAGCGGTGTATCTTACCTCACACATCTCGCTACTGCTCGTGAACACTGTCCAATTGATCCCTCTGTTCGCTCACGTACTATTCTAATGAATCTGTATTATAACATGTACAAAATTTTGGGCACATGTATTCGACCTAAGTCAGTGTGCCACCGTATCTCGTACTACTCCCTCCGTCTAGGTGTAATATGTCACGTTACAAGGTGCAGCGGGACCAAGGTGCAAGCAGATTATTTTTTCGAAACGAGGTGCAAGCAGATTGGAGGAGAAGGAGAAACTTGACCGGCCCTTCCTCCAATGAAAGCCCTGATTTCTGTCTCTAAATGCAACAATTAATCACAACAACTAAGAGATGCCGTTTTAGCTACCATGCAGGGCCACGTATTAACTCGCATGCATCAACGCGTAGTTGCGCTCCATGCATTGGGTTTCCGGTGGAGATAACAAGGCAGAGTAAGGAGCATTTGGTTACATTGCTAGGCTGGTCATAGTGGTGAGTAACTTGGACTAGTAACATGCATATGTTACTAGTCTATGTTACTACTTTCATAGTAGGTAGTAACATATGGATGGTAACATGTAAGTCTTCATTAATTGAGATATAGACTCAATGTACCTCTACGTGTGTGTGTGTGTGTTTAACAGCATGTGTGTGTTAGAGAGAGCGACACATCGACCTACTCCTACAGAGAGATGGTGTGTAGTGTACGATTTAGCCGCGAGAGTCGGTGCAGCCTCTCGTTTCCGGGCGTCTGGTCGGGACAGGCGGGACAGCTGCCACGCCCGCTCCTGACTAGCCTAGCCAACCCAAAGCCCCTCCATCGCCCGCGCGCGCTTCCCGCCCAAAACGGTCAGTGCCGCTCCAAAGAATTGGTGCCGCATTCATGCCCGGGCAGAGCGGACGCGACCTCGCACTGGCGCCTGCGTTGAAGGGAGAAGCGGATTCGAGAGTGATGGTTGCTTCGTCCGTCCAACTTACTACTGGGTCTATGTGATTTGACGGCTCATTGGTCATTATTACTAAGGTGGTAGGACTGCTGGATGTCCCACGCTTTTGGTGAAAGGATGTACTACTAGATTACAATTTTCTCCATTCTCAGCGGAGGAGTGCGAGAGCAGCGAAAACACGCAGGCTCAGTGATTACATGGCCCACCTCACACTATCACCATATTTTCTGGACACCGTGCGACACCTAACTCTTTACATAGTACTACTATAGTACGTACTGTAATTTATCAGCGAGATAAATTTGTACAATGCTATGAAGCTTCCAGCTTCTGTTTCATGTATCTTGCGTCCAAGGTTGCCCGTTGCAACATTTCATCAAATACAAAGGAGACTAACATGCATGCTATTGCATCTCAATGATTGACAGATCATAGCCAATATGTACTCCCTCCGTTCCAAAATAAGTGTCTCAACTTTATGCAAACTTTAGTACAAAGTTGTACTACTACTAAAGTTGACACTTATTTTGGAACAGAGACAGCTAAAGAAAAAAGGATCCATGCAGTCCCTAGCCCTTGAACCGTAAACCCTAACCAGACTTTAATTTGCTGGCAATGTTGGAGCTTCCGAAGAAATGAAGTTTGCAACCCTTTGACCGTCGGATCATTTTGTGCAGTTTCACCAAAATCGAGATGAGCATCCCTATGGCAAAGAAATTGAAGAAGCGTGATTAGAATAATATTACTGGGACTAGTTGATGAGACATAAACTCATCACAAATACAATACGTAGAAGCCAGTAGAGGTATGTGCGGGGCAAAGAAGTAGAGAAATATCCACATGGAGTGATGTGGGCAGCTGGAGCAGTGGTGCAAGCCGGCTGTAAAGGGAATTGTACCAGAGGGATGTCGGGACATAGCTCAACCTAGAGGAGGGTGATACATCTCCAACGTATCTATAATTTTTGATTGTTCCATGCTATATTATATTCTGTTTTGGATGTTTAATGGGCTTTATTATACACTTTTATATTATTTTGGGACTAACCTATTAACCAGAGGCCCAGCCCAAATTGCTATTTTTTTCCTATTTCAGTGTTTCGAAGGAAAAGGATATCAAACGGACTCCAAACGGAATGAAACCTTCGGGAACGTGATTTTCGGAACAAACGTGATCCAGAGGACTTGGAGTCTATGTAAAGCAATCAACAAGGAAGGCACGAGGCAGGGGGCGCGCCCACCTCCCCCAGGCGCGCCCTCCACCCTCGTGGGCCCCTTCTTGCTCCACCGACATACTTCTTCCTCCTATATATACCCATATACCCTGGAAACATCATATACGGAGCCAAAACCCTATTTCCACCGCCGCAACCTTCTGTACCCGTGAGATCCCATCTTGGGGCCTTTTTCGGCGCTCCGCCGGAGGGGGCATTGATCACGGAGGGATTCTACATCAACACCATAGCCTCTCCGATGATGTGTGAGTAGTTTACCTCATACCTTCGGGTCCATAGTTATTAGCTAGATGGCTTCTTCTCTCTCTTTGGATCTCAATACAAAGTTCTCCTCGATCTTCTTGGAGATCTATTCGATGTAATCTTCTTTTGCAGTGTGTTTGTCGAGATCCGATGAATTGTGGGTTTATGATCAAGATTATCTATGAACAATATTTTAATCTCCTCTGAATTCTTTTATGTATGATTGGTTATCTTTGCAAGTCTCTTCGAATTATCAGTTTGGTTTGGCCTACTAGATTGATCTTTCTTGCAATGGGAGAAGTGCTTAGCTTTGGGTTCAATCTTGCGGTGTCCTTTCCCAGTGACAGCAGGGGCAGCAAGGCACGTATTGTATTGTTGCTATCGAGGATAAAAAGATGGGGTTTATATCATATTGCATGAGTTTATCCCTCTACATCATGTCATCTTACTTAAAGCATTACTCTGTTCTTATGAACTTAATACTCTAGATGCATGCTGGATAGCGGTCGATGTGTGGAGTAGTAGTAGATGCAGAATTGTTTCGGTCTACTTGTCACGAACGTGATGCCTATATACATGATCATACCTAGATATTCTCATAACTATGCTCAATTCTATCAATTGCTCGGCTGTAATTCGTTTACCCACCGTAATACTTATGCTCTTGAGAGAAGCCACTAGTGAAACCTATGGCCCCCGGGTCTATTTTATATCATATTAATCTCCCGTCAACAAGCTATTTCTGGCGCCGTTTATTTTGCTTTCTTTACTTTTAGTCTTTATTATAAAAATACCAAAAATATTATCTTATCATATCTATCAGATCTCACTCTCGTAAGTGACTGTGAAGGGATTAACAACCCCTTTATCACGTTGGTTGCGAGGTTCTTATTTGTTTGTGTAGGTGCGTGGGACTCGAGCGTGGTCTCCTACTGGATTGATACCTTGGTTCTCAAAAACCGAGGGAAATACTTACGCCACTTTACTGCATCACCCTTTCCTCTTCAAGGGAAAACCAACGCAGTGCTCAAGAGGTAGCAAGAAGGATTTCTGGCGCCGTTGCCGGGGAGTCTACGCACAAGTCAAGACATACCAAGTACCCATCACAAACTCTTATCCCTCGCATTACATTATTTGTCATTTGCCTCTCGTTTTCCTCTCCCCCACTTCACCCTTGCCATTTTATTCGCCCTCTCTTTTCTGCTCGCCTTTCTTTCGCCATGTCGGAATCAAAAAAGGTTGGGGGTTCTCTCCCGAGTTTTAGTACTTTGGATAATCCTTCTATTATCTCTAAACTCATAAATAATGATGCTATGGAAAGACCTACTGGAGTTATCAATGAGAATCTTAATAATTTTGATGAAGATGATTCCGGAATTTTTCGTTATTTACTCGATGAATCTTTGAAAGATGCTTGGGATAGACTATTAAGGATCCGGGCCAGCTATGTGCCCCAATACCAAATTGAAATTTACTTAAAGAGCTTTTATGTTGCCCTACCTTCTTCGTTTAAGCATGTCTTAGATTCTATATTTGAAGAAGGTTTTCTTGAAGGGGATGCCGTAGATACTTATGAAAATATGAAAACCATATTTGGGCACCCCATGAATGAGAAGGTTGAATCTACATCTCTTTTGCTCTCCTACCAAAACGAATCTATCAAAGAGATGAAAGCTAGCTTAGATGCAAATTTCCGTAAAATGCTTAATCTTTATTCTACCATTAACAGCCATGTGCTTTATCAAAATAGAAAGATTAATGCCATAGATAATAAGTTTGCTCTTTTCTTCCCTAAAACCAAACATGGCAACACCTAGATCTATCCTTGCTTTTATGCCTAGCTAGGGGCGTTAAACGATAGCGCTTGTTGGGAGGCAACCCAATTTTATTTTAGTTTTTTGCTTTTTGATTCTGTTTAGGAATAAATATTTGATCTAGCCTCTGGTTAGATTTGTTTTTATGTTTTAATTAGTGTTTGTGCCAAGTTAAACCTATAGGATCTTCTTGGATGATAGTTATTTGATCTTGCTGAAAATTCCAGAAACTTTCTGTTCACAAAAACAATTGTTTAAAATCACCAGAACGTGATAAAATATTGATTCCAATTGCAGTAGATCAATAAACAAATTTTCTAGGTCGTCCTATTTTTGTAGAATTTTTTCAGTGCCAGAAGTTTGCGTTAGTTACAGATTACTACAAACTGTTCTGTTTTTGACAGATTCTGTTTTTCGTGTGTTGTTTGCTTATTTTGATGAATCTATGGCTAGTAAAAGAGTTTATAAACCATAGAGAAGTTTAAATACAGTAGGTTTAACACAAATATAAATAAAGAATGAGTTCAATACAGTACGTTGAAGTGGTGTTTTCTTTTCTTTCGCTAACGGAGCTCACGAGATTTTCTGTTGAGTTTTGTGTTGTGAAGTTTTCAAGTTTTGGGTAAAGATTTGATGGATTATGGAACAAGGAGTGGCAAGTGCCTAAGCTTGGGGATGCCCATGGCACCCCAAGGTAATCTAAGGACACCAAAAAGCCAAATCTTGGGGATGCCCCGGAAGGCATCCCCTCTTTCGTCTTCGTCCATCGGTAACTTTACTTGGGGCTATATTTTTAGTCACCACATGATATGTGTTTTGCTTGGAGCGTCTTGTATGATTTGATTCTTTGCTTTTTAGTTTACCACAATCATCCTTGCTGTATACACATTTTGAGAGAGACACACATGATTTGGAATTTATTAGAATACTCTATGTGCTTCACTTATATCTTTTGAGCTATATAGTTTTGCTCTAGTGCTTCACTTATATCTTTTAGAGCACGGTGGTGGATTTGTTTTATAGAAACTATTGTTCTCTCATGCTTCACTTATATTATTTTGAGAGTCCTACAAAACAGCATGGTAATTTGCTTTAATCATAAAAATTAGTCCTAATATAATAGGCATCCAAGATTAGTAAATTTTTTTATGAGTGTGTTGAATACTATGAGAAGTTTGATGCTTGATAGTTGTTTTGAGATATGAAGATGGTGATATTAGAGTCATGCTAGTTGAGTGGTTATGAATTTGAGAAATACTTGTGTTAAAGTTTGTGATTCCCGTAGCATGCACATATGGTGAACCGTTCTGTGATGAAGTCGGAGCATGATTTATTTATTGATTGTCCTCCTTATGAGTGGCGGTCGGGGACGAGCGATGGTCTTTTCCTACCAATCTATCCCCCTAGGAGCATGCGCGTAATACTCTGCTTTGATAACTTGTAGATTTTTGCAACAAGTATATGAGTTCTTTATGACTAATGTTGAGTCCATGGATTATATGCACTCTCATCCTTCCACCATTGCTAGCCTATCTAATACCGCGCACTTTTCGCCGGTACCATACACCCACCATATACCTTCCTCAAAACAGCCACCATACCTACCTATCATGGCATTTCCATAGCCATTCCGAGATATATTGCCATGCAACTTACCACCGTTCCGTTTACTATGACACGCTCCATCATTGTCATAATTGCTTTGCGTGATCATGTAGTTGACATCGTATTTGTGGCAAAGCCACCGTTCATAATTCTTTCATACATGTCACTCTTGATTCATTGCATATCCCGGTACACCGCCGGAGGCATTCACGTAGTCATAATTTGTTCTAAGTATTGAGTTGTAATTCTTGAGTTGTAAGTAAATAAAAGTGTGATGATCATCATTATTAGAGCATTGTCCCAAGTGAGGAAAGGATGATGGAGACTATGATTTCCCCATAAGTCCGGATGAGACTCCGGACGAAAAAAAAGAAAGGCCATATAAAAAAAGAGAAGGCCCAAAAAATGAGAGAAAAAGAGAGAAGGGACAATGCTACTATCCTTTTTCCACACTTGTGCTTCAAAGTAGCACCAAGATCTTCATGATAGAGAGTCTCCTGTGATATCACTTTCATGTACTAGTGGGAATTTTCCATTATAGAACTTGGCTTGTATATTCCAATGATGGGCTTCCTCAAAATGCCCTAGGTCTTCATGAGCAAGCGAGTTGGATGCACACCCACTTAGTTTCTTTTGTTGAGCTTTCATATACTTATAGCTCCAGTGCATCCGTTGCATGGCAATCCCTACTCACTCACATTGATATCTATTAATGGGCATCTCCATAGCCCGTTGATACGCCTAGTTGATGTGAGACTATCTTCTCCTTTTTTGTCTTCTCCACAACCACCATTCTATTCCACATATAGTGCTATATCCATGGCTCACGCTCATGTATTGCGTGAAGATTGAAAAAGTTTGAGAACACCAAAAGTATGAAACAATTGCTTGGCTTGTCATTGGGGTTGTGCATGATTTAAATATTTTGTGTGGTGAAGATAGAGCATAGCCAGACTATATGATTTTGTAGGGATAACTTTCTTTGGCCATGTTATTTTGAGAAGACATAATTGCTTAGTTAGTATGCTTGAAGTATTATTATTTTTATGTCAATACTAAAATTTTATCTTGAATCTTTCGGATCTGAATATTCATACCACAAATAAGAGAATTACATTGAAAATTATGCTAAGTAGCATTCCACATCAAAAATTCCGTTTTTATCATTTACCTACTCGAGGACGAGCAGGAATTAAGCTTGGGGATGCTTGATACGTCTCCAAATTTTTTGATTGTTCCATGCTATATTATATTCTATTTTGGATGTTTAATGGGATTTATTATAGACTTTTATATTATTTTTGGGACTAACCTATTAACCGGAGGCCCAGCCCAAATTGCTTTTTTTTGCCTATTTCAGTGTTTCGAAGGAAAAGGATATCAAACGGAGTCCAAACGGAATGAAATCTTCGGGAACGTGATTTTTGGAACAAACGTGATCCAGAGGACTTGGAGTCTACGTAAAGCAATCAACGAGGAAGGCACGAGGCAGGGGGGTGCGCCCACCTCCCCTAGGCGCGCCCTCCACCCTCGTGGGCCCCTCGTTGCTCCACCGACGTACTTCTTCCTCCTATATATACCCATATACCCTGGAAACATCAGATACGGAGCCAAAACCCTATTTCCACCGCCGCAACCTTCTGTACCCATGAGATCCCATCTTGGGGCCTTTTCCGGCGCTCCGCTGGAGGGGGCATTGATCACGGAGGGCTTCTACATCAACACCATAGCCTCTCCGATGATGTGTGAGTAGTTTACCTCAGACCTTCGGGTCCATAGTTATTAGCTAGATGGCTTCTTCTCTCTCTTTGGATCTCAATACAAAGTTCTCCTCGATCTTCTTGGAGATCTATTCGATGTAATCTTCTTTTGCAGTGTGTTTGTCGAGATCCGATGAATTGTGGGTTTATGATCAAGATTATCTATGAACAATATTTGAATCTCCTATGAATTCTTTTATGTATGATTGGTTATCTTTGCAAGTCTCTTTGAATTATCAGTTTGGTTTGGCCTACTAGATTGATCTTTCTTGCAATGGGAGAAGTGCTTAGCTTTGGGTTCAATCTTGCGGTGTCCTTTCCCAGTGACAGCAGGGGCAGCAAGGCACGTATTGTATTGTTGCTATCGAGGATAAAAAGATGGGGTTTATATCATATTGCATGAGTTTATCCCTCTACATCATGTCATCTTACTTAAAGCATTACTCTGTTCTTATGAACTTAATACTCTAGATGCATGCTGGATAGCGGTCGATGTGTGGAGTAGTAGTAGATGCAGAATTGTTTCGGTCTACTTGTCACGAACGTGATGCCTATATACATGATCATACCTAGATATTCTCATAACTATGCTCAATTCTATCAATTGCTCGGCTGTAATTCGTTTACCCACCGTAATACTTATGCACTTGAGAGAAGCCACTAGTGAAACCTATGGCCCCCGGGTCTATTTTGTATCATATTAATCTCCCGTCAACAAGCTATTTCTGGCGCCGTTTATTTTGCTTTCTTTACTTTTAGTCTTTATTATAAAAATACCAAAAATATTATCTTATCATATCTATCAGATCTCACTCTCGTAAGTGACCGTGAAGGGATTGACAACCCCTTTATCACGTTGGTTGCGAGGTTCTTATTTGTTTGTGTAGGTGCGTGGGACTCGAGCGTGGTCTCCTACTGGATTGATACCTTGGTTCTCAAAAACCGAGGGAAATACTTACGCCACTTTACTGCATCACCCTTTCCTCTTCAAGGGAAAACCAACGCAGTGCTCAAGAGGTAGCAGAGGGCGGCGGGAGGAGGCAACTTCCCACGTCGCGGCAGTGAGCAATGGACGAAGGCAACCTCATCGGCTTTGTGAGAGAGAACGGCGGGGACCCCTGACCGGGACGTGCCGACAGTGGGTTTTCACCGTCGGCGACGGCGACCGCATCTACACTAAGCATCCACCCCTTCCCCTGGCGGACGTGATCCGCCGGGATGTTAGAGATGTGGCCACAGTCGTTTTGTGCGAGAGAGTGTGAAGACTGAAGAGAGCAACCCCAGCAAGCAACCGTGTAGGCTCGTCCTGCCTATGTATATAGTGGAGCGGTTTCCTTTTCTCTCCATATGAACATATTTATATTGCGTACGTGCCACTGAAGAAAAAAATTATTTATAAATGACACGGCACCTACTACTCGTTCTCCTATAAACCTTGCGCTTGACATCTCCAAAATATTAACCTTGCGATTGGCTCTTCGCCTCTTCGGGAAGTCGAGCAATAATGGTACCGCAGTATTTATCCTTCTGGCTATATGAGATCGAATGAATTGCTGCACGTCCACCACGTGGGCGAGGGTCGAGGGGCGAGGGAGAGGGCGTACTATTACGTCCATTTCAATATGGACTACATACGGAGCAAAATGAGTGAATCTACACTCTAAAATACGTTTATATACATCAGTGTTTGGAGTATGTACTAGTAGTTCATATTGAAATCTACTAAAGGACATATATTCCAAACAATATGATAATCTCTCTAACCAAGGTAGGGACGAGGAGTAAACGGAGGGAGTAGTAAAATTTTCTCCTCGTCCTGTGAGCCACCACGCGCGTGGGCGAGGGAGCGGGCGTAAGGCGTACTAGTAAGCAAGCTTCACCTCATCCTGCGAGCCACCGCGCCCGTGGGCGGGGGAGACGGCGTACTAAGCAAGCTTCTCCTCGTTCTGTGAGTTGACGGGACACATCAAAAGTACTCCAGTGTATAGAGCCTTGCCTCTAAGGTAGGCCCCACATGGTTTGCCTCTTTTTTAACATAACGCGTCAAGTCGCAATTTGTTTGTTCACCCGTGGTAGACGATCCTCCATCAAGTGGACAACCAGTACACGTGTCAAATTACCACGTGGGCTGCCTTTTCGTACAGAAATGAGCTCCACCGTGTACTCGCGCGGGTGTGGTTGGGAAAGAGACGGGAGTACATGCGCCGTGCGTGCACCTCTTCTCTTCGTGCACGTCCCCGCCTATGTGGGTGTGTGTAAGAGAGATACAAATCTAGACAGATGGCGTGCGCGTTCGTGAGTGTTTTTTGTTTTTTTGGGTGGTGATTTCATGAATGTATTTGTGAGAATATGTGTCGATGACATTTCAAACAAAATTTTGCATGCAATGTGTGTGAAATAGAGGCATATCCATTTAAAACAATACAGAGGCTAACCAACTCGCTTGGAGAAGGCTCCCCCGATTTCAGCCTTCGTTGGCCGTCGGATGCTGGTCAACAGCGTCGTCTGCGTGCTGCTTCCCGTTGGATCATCGCGTCTTGCATCACGTCTCGTTTTGACCGGCCGATGAAAACAATGAGGCGAATGACGTGTGGGCTCATGGCGAAGGGCGATAGGCTGGGTCAAACGTTTCTGGGCGTTCGCGCGGCCTCTCCAAATGCGCCGCGTGCGCCTGCGCGCGTCGGGCGCTCCCTCTTTTGCCGTTCGCTCCTTTGGCTGGTTGGCAGCCGCATATGAACCCGTTTCTGCACCCGCGGCTGTGTTGTACCGATGATGGGTGGGCATGTGCTGCCCTTGGTCCCGCTCATCATCTGCATTAGCTGCATGTCACACGGTGTGGTTTAGTTTCCGTGGGTCAACCATTTTTGATGGGTCGTTCCCCACGCCTTGCGCACGTCGTGTGTTGTGGCGATAGAGCGGAGGGGTCAGCCGGTGCGTGTGCACCCGGCTTCTGCGCCTGCGGATTCTTTCCACCGTATGACTTGTGGGCCAGGTTCATCTATGGTCCTACACGTTGGTGAGTGGTGTTCGTTCGGTCCGTGTCCAGTCGCTTCGTCCGGGTTGGAAGGAGTTGTTGCGCTGCACTGTGGGCTGCTTGGTGCCTAGCTGACTCCTGCGCTAGGTCATGTCTCATCCTGTGGTGTACCATTGGCCATTGCCATTCTCTCTGGTCTTTTATCACCATTTTTTTTGCCGCACGCCGCTGCTCAAGGGCCCGTGTAGACGGACGGTCCCATTTGTCTGTTGGATGGGTGTATGCTGCATGCGTCTGCCCCTCCCTCGCTGCCGGCGTACTGCGGCTGATGCACGACTGGACCACACCGACGTGCGAGCGCTGCGGCATGGTCGCGCGCGATAGGGCCCCTGAGGACGAGGCGTGCGCGTCCACGATCCTGGTGACGACTGGAGGGAAGCCCCGGGAGCTGCCGTTCGCGCTGCTGGCGGAGCGGTGGATGGGGGTGGCCTTGGTGGGGGCCACCATGGAATGGGGATGAACGCGGTGGGGGCGCCGCCGGGGGGCGGATCGGGGCGGCGAGCGAGCGGGAGAACACACTGCTCTCCTTTGGCCGCGCTGCCGACCACGCGGCCGTCGCCATGGTCGAGTTCGACGTCCAGGTATATACAGACACAAATGAAGCTAGCCTCCGCTTGAATTTCCCATCATTAGTTCGCAATTGATACGCTGTTAGCTTGTTTAAGCTTGGACTCTCGTCGGCTCGTCTCGCTTCCTTCGACTGTACTCTGCTGCGATCTATTGTGGTGACCCTTGTTTGCTTGATGGGCGACGCTGGTTCAGGTTCGTCCTGCTCGTCTTCTTGTGTTTTTCACCTCACCTCTCTCTTTGCTTCGCCTACTAATCTCGCATGCTTGGGCTCGTTTCGTCCATGCGCAGTTTGTTTCGACTTGCCGTTGTCGCCTGCGTCGACGCGTGTGTCTTTCTGTCCTTCGCGTTCATGTTTGTGCACGCCACTTCTGCACGCCTATAACCTGTTCGATGAAATGCGTTTGTGCTAACATTTGTTCTTCGGTTTAGTCTGTTTTCTTCGTTTTCTTCCTTCCTAGCTCTGGTAAATAGGTTGTTCTTTTCCTTTTCTGAACCACGAGTGTTTCTTGCTTGCATCTGCATCTTTGCATGCCGTGGTTGTTTTCTGACCGGTTCTTTTCTATATTTCGTAGGTTGTACGATCTCGCCCGTTGCTGCGTCCACGTTCTGCTCGTTGCTTCGTCTCTGTTTTACTCATCAAGGTTTGCTGATCTCCCCTCTGTCTACCTTCCTATTCTGCTTTCTTTATGTACTATCATGTTGGCTATCCTACTGGTTGTTTCTGTATGTACTATCATGTTATCTTAGCCTACTAATCGTTTGAATATATTTAGCTATCTTTCTAACAATAGCCCATCAAGCTAGAAATATTTCATAAGCAACACTTATTATACTAGAGATTGACGAGTATGATATAAATAGTTTAATTAAATAGCTGCCGTGATATGGAAAATTCATGTATTTTCTGTTGCTGTTCAAGAGTATGCCTGTTAAGAGATTCAGTTGCCATGGTTCCCTGGGCAAGATTCAGTTTTACATGGATTATTCTAGATAAATTCAAGTTATTTGCGTTGGGACACCTAAGCTAACATTTACACCTTTCTATTTAGGAGATGGCAGCAGTATATACAAAGTATATCACTAATTATTTGTAGAGTTCATTCTTGATAGGAACAGAACTGTTATAGCTGATGTCAACACGTCAAGGTGAGTTTCCAATCCTTCTTCACTCCTCTCTCCCTCTCTCTCTCACTCTGCAACTCTACAAGCTTATGTAGTGTGCTCTGCTCCAATGATTTTTAATTGTTGTACATAAATATCTCTTTTTCATTTCCTATGCTGAAAGGAATGGTAATGCTTATGTTTTACTATTTGTAAAATTAACATATGCCAGTTGGCTTCTTCAGGTGGCTTATTGTTGATTTTATTTTCTTGTCCGCCTCTATGAATTTTTTGAAGGACTTGTCAATCCAATGGATTATGATGCACGATGTTGAATTAGATATGGCTGCCAGTATGCAGGCCATCTTGAGTGTCTCATCTAGATCAATGGGAACAAGAAAGTACACATATTAGGAAACTGAAATGTGACAACACTTATTTTTGTCTAGATGACTGCCAGTATGCACGATGTTGAATTTTTGTCAGAATAGCGTACCTAAACAGTTGGTTGTTCGTCTACATTAAACACCCAGCTATAAGAATGGGTTGACAGCATTGGTTGACTCTATTGGCACTTCAATGTTGTCCCGATTCATCATTTTTTTGCCATTGATTTTCCAGATGGTATTTCAGAGGCTTCTTATTAGTGTCTTCCAACTTCCATACGAAGCATGAGTGAATTTCTTGTTTCAAATATTGATTTGTTGATTACGGACACTAATTGACACTATGACCTTGATGCTTGATAGAATTGCATCAATGAATTTCTTCTTTTCTTGTTGCTTTGCTCAATGTATATCTTGGTCTGTTATTGCGTGACTTTGCAAATGTAAAACTGAGGCTTTTCGGCCTTGGTAATTTTGATTCTTGTCATGTTTAGGATTCAGACGGTTCTGAAACCACATTTATAGTTTTTATTTAGGTTTGAGTTGCACAATAACAAAATCGATGATTGTTTACTTATGGATGGTAATATATTTACTTTCATTGGTTTTGAAGTTATAAGAAGGTCACCATGACAATTGATATTAAGGTTTAGTAGTTCTACTCATTTTTATTCTTTGAGATACTCCTCCAATGCAATTTATTTTCATCGGTTTTGAAGTTATAAGAAGGTCACCATGACAGCTGATATTAAGGTTTAGTAGTTCTACTCATTTTTATTCTTTGAGATACTCCAATGCAATTTTGATGCAACACTGGATATTTCCACAGCTTTAACCTTATGCCACAATTGCTTTTGTCTTATTTCAGTGTGTTTATTTGCCATCTTATGTGCTCAGGACCAAAAGAATTGCTAATCTTGCAGTTTTAATAGACGTACATTCTACAACATGGTAAAAAATAAGGGGAGCTTTTAGACGGCCTGTAGGTTATCATATGAAATCCGGTTAAATTTTAGGAAGGTTTAGGAGTATCTCCCTTTTTTGTATAAATTTGGCTCCACAATTTCTTAAACAATAGCTAGGTTCTAGAACAAACCTGCTATGAATAATTGCATTGTTACTTCAGTGAAAAGTTCCCGGGCATTCTATGTGTTCCTCTGGACTTGGTTGAAAGTATTCCTTTTGTTATCCAGTTTCTCACTAAGCATGTTACCTTTGTTGCTGAATTTTGCCTACAGTTTATGTATATTAGACTCACATGATTACTTGATGGTTGATGTGGATTCTACAACTTGGAAAACACATCTAGGATATTCAAGTTGTGTGTGGCGCCCGGGAGAAAGCTTGCTAATCCATTCAACCACTTACATGAGAATCCAGTGCCGCAGGTGACTCATTCATGCAAGAACTGTTGTTAAGTTTTTCCTTTTCTCCTTTGATTCTACAAGCCGCAAAGGAGTGAAGGGTAGAAAATATTTCCATTCTCGTTGAATTGGTGGGATTGTCACCAAGTAAGTGCTCTAGATGTTTCTATTTTAGAGCAAGAAGCCAAATCCGCTTGTTCATTGTAAATCTTGGAAAACTTGTTGTTTATTGTCACTTCCATATCTGTTATAAACTTTTGTTGCTGGTGTGGTATTTTTCAATCTTGGTTAGCCCATCCATTGCAGCAATGTGCTTGTTTCTTCACTTGATTTCTTGTTTCATGTTTGCACCTCTATTACAGTAGAAAAACTTGTCATAAACATTGTTTGACCAGTTCCCTTCAAAAAAGAAGAGATGGCTATAGAGAGTGGCTCCATCGCTGAGAGATGACAAACGCAGTGCAAGGCATTGTTTCTTCAGCTACTTTAAAAAATGAAGGAATTACAGTGCATCAGACCTATAAAGGGGATGTGTAGGATAAAATGCTATGGTTCCAGACAAGTGAGAGGGGAGAGACAAAGCGTGACTTGGATTCCTAAGTTCCAGCCAATGTAGCAAAATTGTAGAGAATGCCCGCATTTTGAAAACTTGATCACATAGTTTGAGGCTATGTTTCTTTCAAATTTTGTGGACGGGGTGTCGACCCGTTGGCTGGGCAGCTAAGGTTGCTGCCAGCCCATCACCCGAGTTCAAGTCCTGACTTGGACACGTGGTGCTCGCGGAGTTTCTCCTATAAAAAAATGCCAACGAGGGTTAGCCCTTGGGTTGGTCTTTTTTTTTCTTCAAATTTTATTATTAAGAGGATCCTTATTATTGTCAAACTGTCTAGCATTTTTTTTCAAATAACTCTTGGTTTGAAATGGGACCTTGCGCCATGCAACAAGTAATGTTATTTTAGCATTATTACTAAACAAAACCAACAATAGAAACATTGAATAAACAAGAATAGACCTGAGTTAATGTGTCAGCATGCTAATCATATTTTCAACTAAAAAATGTTTTCTTAACTGGTCTATACATGTTACACAAATATGATTCTTTTTTCAACCTCATATTTCTCAGCATGATAAACATATTTTCAATATAGCATGATTTAACACATGGGCTTTCTACTACCAATATTGAATATGTCTTTGCAAAATAAAACTATTTTCATCGACAACATGTATTTAGCGGGTCTCTGCGCCATTTGGCGCAACGGGTCAACTAGTATCATATAGAGAGGGCCTGAGGGGGCGATCCACGAGAAGAGAGGGAGGGGTCATAGATATCGATAGAGTCGAAGAGAGGATCAAGTGGGTGGGTGCGAGATGGATGAAGAGAGCCATCGAAATTGTGTGTGTGCAAGTCAAAGATATAGGGCGACTGACCTACCAGAACGTCAGAGGCAAATAAGGCCCAGCGAGACGGATAGACAGAGGTAATGGAGCTAGGAGGTGGTGCGAGAGGCCGAGCTACTAGCTAGATAGGGGGAGGAGTGTGCGGTTGTGAGATCGATGAAAAGAGGGGCGAGAGTTTACATGTGTGTGGGACCGTATGAGAGACACAAGGCATAGACACAGAAAGGAGGAGATGGAAGGTGCATGTGTACGTATGTTGTAGGCAGACGCTGGAGAGGTTTATCGATCGGTGTGTGTCGGAAAGGAGTTGTGGAGACACTGGAAGAACGACCTAAAGAAAAAAAATGAATGTGCGCGATGGATAGAATGCTGAGGGAGGGGGAGGGCGAGGAGGGCGTGTGCATGCACGAGAGAAAGTTAGTGCTAGCTACAAAGGTTAGAGGATTGTGTGGGTGTAAGAGACTAACAAAGATCATAATTTGATATGAAAGTGGATTCATATATTTGAATAGGAGATCATAGTGTTATAAACATATGCATGCATGAATATAGCGGTGATACGCGTGCTGTGGTTTCGCACATGTTATACCATAATGTGATAATGGATGGCGTTTGCAACTCACAGCTAAATGCCGAACAATCTAAACTATACTATATACCGAACAATCTCACATTTTATTTGAATTTGTGATAATGTGTGGCGTTTGCAGCTTACAACTAAATATCAAACAATCTAAACAATACACTACTGGAATTAGCTTATTTGCCGTCTGCCAGTTCTTTGCCGTCCGCTTACAAAAAACGGACGGCAAAGAACTGGCTGATGGCGCCATCAGCCAGTTCTTTGCCGTCCGCTGGCTGACGGCAAAGAGAGAGGTGGCCCCACTTACGAGCTGATTAGATAAAACTTAACGGCTCCCCTCTTTGCCGTCCGCTAGCGGACGGCAAAGAGAGAAAAATAGCGGACGACAAAGAACGGCAGACGGCAAAGACCTAACTTCACTAACCTAACTAACGGCCGAGCCCCCCACCCCCTTCCTCTATGTTTCTCTCCACGACCAGATCGACCCCCCGCCGCCCCCCCCGCCGCCCGACGCCGCCCCCCCACCCGCCGCCGCCCCCGCCACCGCCCCCCGCCACCTGCCGCAGCCTGCCCCGTCGCCCCACCACCCCGTCACCGCCACCGCCCCCGCCACCGCCCCCAGCACCCGCCGCCGCCCCCGCCACCGCCCCCAGCACCCACCGCCGCCCCCGCCACCCGCCGCAGCCTGCCCCGTCGCCCCCGGCGCCACCGCGGCCCCGCCTCCCTGCCGGCTCCCCCTGAGCTCCACCGCCCCGGAGCTCCGCCGCCCCGGAGCCCTGCCACCCCCGTCGCCACCGCCACCCTGCCGCCCGCCGCCCCCGTCGCCACCGCCACCCCCGAGCTCCGGTGAGTTATTTTTTTTCTGTTTTTTCTGTTTTTGCTGTTTAATTGTTTGTGTTAGATTTAGGTCTAGATATGTGTTAGTGTTAGTGTTAGATTTAGTGCTGGTGTTAGATTTAGGTTTAGATATGTGTTAGTGTTAGTGTTAGTGTATGTAACATCCCAAAATTTCAATGTGGAATGTTTTACAATTATTAGTTAAGCATCTATGCATTTTGTTTGAATTGTGTGGCATTTGGAAATTTTCAGAGGCATTTGAGTTTTATTTGAATTTGAATTCAACTTGGCATTCGAAATTTGTTTCAAATATCCCTGACAAATACTTGTTTAAAAGTATGAGAGGAGCTAACATGACAATCCAAAAAAAATGTCAGAAGAAAATATTGCCAAAAGGTTGAATTCAAAATTTCAATTTTATTTGCAATTTGCAGAAAATGTTTTTATTTTTGTTTCTGTTTTGCCTCTGGAAAAATGTTCACGTTGTAGGATTTATTTTTTCTGTTTTTATTGATATATATTTCCTATATAAAAATATTATAGGTTTCTTTATAATTAGTTTTCTCTCTCTGCCTTAATTCAAAAAAAGGGGAAAAGCCCCGAGCTGGCCAGGCCGACGGCCCAGCCAGCAAGGCCGCAGCCCAACCAGCGCCAAGGCCGCCAGCCCAGCGCGGCACACGCCCGAGCCGCCTCTACTTCGGTCGCCCGACCGAACCCTCCTCTCCCTCTCTCACCGACGCCCCGGCCCCACCCCTTCTCTTTCCTCCTCGCGCACGCAATGCCGTCCGGAGCGCGTCCAGAGCGCGCCGCGGTTCCGATCCTCTCGGGATCGTGATCCCGAGTCGACCCCTCGCCCACGCTTATGCCCTATATAAACCCCTCGGCCTCCTCTCTCGACCCCCCTAAAACTCTAAGCTCAAATCCACCCGTAGCTCGCGCCCTCGCCAAACGCATCTCGCCGCCGCCGCTGCCACCGGTGAGCATTCCCCTTGCTTCCAAGCTACACCACCCGAACCCCCTGTTCGTTCCTCATCTCTTTGACATCCTATCGTCGCCCAGGAATCGCCGAAGCCGTCACCCCGAGCTCGTCCGCCACCCGCCGGAGCTGCAGAGCACCGGGCTCTGTTTTGCCTCGCCCTCGACATCCGCGCCGTCCCCGAGCTCCAACAACTCCACCACCACCTCCACCTCGCTCCGCCACATCGCCCCGACGCCACCGCCTTCTTCCCTGACGACCGGAGCCGCTGCACCGCCATCGCCCGAGTCGCCACCATCGTCTCCGTCCGTCGCCGCCGTCCGCTGTAAGCCCGAGCCCCCTCCACCGTTGGATCTCGCATGTACGGCTTAGATTAGATCCGCGAAGGGTTAGATTATTTTCAATAGATCGGTTTAGTTTGCGGTTTATTTCTGGTTTAGTTCCTGGTTTAGTTAGACCGGCCCGATTGGTTTATTTCTGTTAGCCCGTGGACGCATTGGTTTATTAAATGCTTAGGCGCTGTTTAGTTTTAGAATGCTCACTGTTTCGGCCCGTTAGCACGTTAGTTTTTTTTGTTTTATTTTTTTCGTTTCTGTTTTAAAACAGAATAGTTCCAATCTTGAAAAATCTATATCTTTTAGGTTATTTATTATTTTTAGTTGATTATTTTTTTGTTAGTCTACAAATTTCCTATGGCTTCTGTAGAAAATAGATTCGGCCATGTTTTAGTTTTTAAAAATTGGTTTACATTAGTTTTAGTCAGATTAGTATTTCTGCTATAGATTGAGCTAGGATTGTTCTTTTTTAGTGATTCTTTTTGTCACTGCTTTGTTTTGACCTTGCCTAGCAGTAGGAATTTATCTGGGTATTTTTTTCTTTATTAAAATTATTTTTAGTCAAAATCAAGCCTTTCTAGTTTTATTTAGCTTGCTGCTGTTTTCTGCTGTTCTAGTTATTTTAAAATTTTATTTTACCTCTGTTATAATTTATTTTAGATTAGTTTCTGTAGTTACAGAGGGTGAACTTTTATTTACAGAAAAGAAAATGTTTATTTTATTTTCTTGCTAGTTGTTAGCTTGGAGTTCTTCGAGTTTTCTTTGGTTTTGGTTTGATTGTTTTTGTGTGATTTATGTTAGCATGATGTTATGTTAAGTGATTGTATGTTTGTATGCTTATATGATTATTGTTTGCTTCGAATAGAATTCCCGGAGTGCGAAGCCTGCTATTACGAGTCGCTAGCTTTCGAAGACCGTCAGCCAGGCAAGTCATTTGATCATGTTTTACAATACCTATGATTTTGTTGCATTAGAATTATTCCTCCCCACCATGCATGCCGTAGGAGAATTTTTAGTTATGTTCTTGAGTAGTATCATGAGGTAGGATGAACCCAATTCCCCTTGTTACCATTGCCCGGGACGATGTAGTTTATTTTGCTATGCTCGTAGATGGGGTTGGTTGAGGGATTCATAAGGGAGATGTGAGAGTCAAGATGATGACAACCCCATGACTTCAAGCTCAAGATGGACTTCAAATTCACTACTGGGTGGAGGACGGTTGACGGGCACCTTGGAGAAACCAGCGGATGGCCGGGATGCATGGAGAAGCGCCATGACATCTTGCGGAAAGCTTCACCCAGCCACGAAGAGACGGATGGATACACCTTGACCGGAAGCTTACCTGTGCAGCCGCAAGCCATTATGGGCTCTGGCTGGGTTGACCTTAGGCGTGACTCTGGACGGACGGTGCCAGCAGATGTAGAAGAACGGTAGGACATGGATGGGCACCGGCAGTGCCCAGAGAAACTCTATGGAAGACCCTGTTTCGTTCATCCCGTCTTCAAACACCAGGCAATGCGCGGACATAAAGGAGGGACAAATCTTGCGGGTAAAGTGCACAAGACTCTGCAGAGTAAAAAACCTAATCGATTAGCCGTGTCCCCGGTTACGGACATTTGAGCCTCTGGAATTGGAGTATTTCGGAAATCTCAACACCGAACTTACTAAACTAATTGAGGGGTTATTTAATAATTGGGAATGAGACATTGGTTGGCGGAACCATCTCAATAACAACCAACATTTTGTAGTAATTGCAAGCAAGTCCTTTGTTGTAGGGAAAAACTGGCTTTTTCGCAAAAACATAAAACTTAGAGCCCCGCAGCCAAATTGCATATAGTGTTAGCATTATTATTGTTCTTCTCTCTATGACTTGCCGGCATAGTCAAAATGCTGACCTACACGGCTGCAACGTCTTATGTTGCAGAGGAGTTTTCCGACCAAGAGTGAGGCTACGATCCACGCTTGGCGATTGCCCTATGGAGTCGGATGGACTCGCTACTCTTCTACGCTTCCGCAGCTTTATTTAGTTTATTTCTCATGAGTTGGCCTTCGGCCGAATTTATTATGATGTAATAAAGACTCGATATGAGAATCGTGTAATAAATTCAGGTGTGATTGAACTTTGAATCTTTTCATCAATGTACTGTGTGTGCCAGCATGATCTTGGGATGGTACAGCTACACAGAGACTTGACCGATTTCGGGTCGGGTCGCTACAGAGATGGTATCAGAGCACACGCTGACCGTAGGACGTAACCCCTAGGATCGGAAAGCCATAGGAAGAGACTATTTTATTTTATATCCTTATCATTCCGTAATCCTCCCCTGTTCATTTCTGACTTCTCTCCAATTTTCAACATTCTAGATGGCCGCCGAGTTCACCCCAGTTCTGCTACCGGAGTTTTGCCAGCCAGATGAGACGATGCTTCTCGGCAAGAAGCTGTTTCAGATCGTGAAGAAGCTAAAGATTGCTCTGCCGTCAATCACCGGGAAGCCTACCAATGCACTTTCGACAGATACCCGCTACAGGATTAAGGTGCACATTCCAGGGAGGACCTTCGGAGGACATTCAGAGCCCATTGACTTTGAGTTTACCGATTTCACTTGGATACTCGGAAGAGACATGGCGATTTATCGTGCACTTGGACATCTCCGAGAAGAGTACATGGCCGAGCTCGACCCATCAGACCTCGCCATGATTTCTCGCAGAGCTAGGAATGGAGATATCATCCGTACCGTAGAGGACGACTCCATTCTTTCATATGTCTAAGACTTGGAGAGTCTCATCAGGAACCGGGAAATCCAGACGCGCCGAAACTCGAAGGTACACATGAGGCTGTTGTTCCGTGAACTGGAACTGGAGGAGAAGGCACGCGCGGACTTCCTTGAACATGAAGAAGAAGTCAAGGATTTTATGGATAGAATCGAGGACCGGGATAAATATATTGCCACACTGGAGGAGAAAATGGACCTGGGAGAAGACCTTTTTTCGAGTGGAGATGATGGACCCCTCGTGAGCAATGACCGGGATTATGAAGAGAGCTCCACCGAAGGAAGCCGCAAGAGGAGGCGCCGCACCGGAGGACGCCGCACCAGAGGACGCAAGGATAATTGATGAAGATATTTAGTTGACCGCCATGTTATTTTATTTTTCGTCGATCAGTTAGGCCGTTATTTTTTCGATTAGTCATGAGATTTTTGTAATCCGAGATTGAACCTTGTTTGAGATGAATGAATAAATGATTGGTGTGATTATGATTGTGCATTCATATGGGTAGTGCTATTTACTCATTAGACCCTTGTTCTATTCTAATTTCTCATCCACTCCAAAACACCAGATGCCTCCGAGACGTGACCCCGGTTTCAACTTTCTGCCGGAGCTCACCGAGCTGATCCAGCAGCAGAATGCCCTGATGCAGATGCTCATCCAGAACCAGAACAACAACAACAACAACAACAATCCACCGCCACCACCCCCTGTTGACAACTTGACCCGCTTCCTAAGGCTGAATCCGCCAGTGTTCTCTAGCAGCACTGAGCCGATTGTGGCCGATGATTGGCTCAGCAAGGTCGGAAGGGAGTTAGCCACTGCTGGATGCACAGATGCAGAGAAGGTGCGCTTTGCCGCACATCAGCTTGATGGACCTGTGGCCTCTTGGTGGGAGAACTACACCACCACTTATCCGGTCGCCACCATGACATGGGATCAGTTCCAGCAGGCTTTCCGCACCGCTCATGTCTCAGCTGGAGCCATGAGTCTGAAGAAGCATGAGTTTCGCAACTTATGCCAGGGGAACCGTACTGTGGGGCAGTACGTGGATGAGTTCAACAAATTATCTCGCTATGCCCCAGATGATGTGGCCACAGATGCCGCAAAGCAGGAGAAGTTTCTCGAGGGACTCAATGATGAGCTGGGAATGCAGCTAATGGTGGCTACCTTCAACAACTACCAGTAGCTGGTAGACAAGGCTACCATACTTGAAGGCAAGCAGCAGCAGATTGATAGCCGCAAGCGGAAATATGGCCAGGGAAAGTACAACTCCGGAGCTCAGCAAAAGCCCCGCTATGCCCCATACTCGGGAGGACATACCCATCACACCCATGGAGGACATAATCATGGAGGACATAACCATGGAGGGAATGGGAACAATCGCAACCACGACAACAACTCCAAGTCAGGCAATGGAGGCAATGGCAACCAGCACCGTCCTGCTCCGGCTCAGAAGGATCTGAGTCATATCACCTGTTTCAAGTGCCAGAAGACAGGACACTATGCCACCGATTGTCCGGAGGCCAAGCAGAGGAATGGAAATGGCAACGGCAACGGAAGCTCAGCAAAGAAGCCCAACCCTTTTCCTCGTGCTCAGGTGAATCACCTTGATGTGGAGGACGTCTATGATCAGCCAGACACTGTGGTTGGTAAGTTTTTATTAAATTCACATCCAGTATTGGTACTCTTTGATTCCGGTGCAACGCATTCATTCATATCAAGGGTAGTTGTGGAAAAGTACGGGTTGCCCACTAGAACCCTTAGAACCCCGCTTCAGGTCACTTCCTCAGGAGGAGAGATGACGACAGGCTTAGGCTGTCATTCGACCCTCAACATTGGAAATCATGATTTTCCCGCAGACCTCATAGTATTGGAATCCCAGGGATTGGACGTAATCCAAGGCATGGATTGGTTGACCAAGTTTGAAGGAAACATCGACTGTGCCCGCAAGACGATTTTGCTCATCACCCCGGAGCAGAAGAGGATCAAGTATGTATCCAGATGCACACCGATGAAGAATCGGGTGAATTCCCTCACGGGTGTTGTTCAGGAGGAAGTGCCCGTAGTGCAAGATTTTCCCGATGTGTTTCCAGAGGAATTACCAGGAATGCCACCGGACAGAGACATTGAGTTTTTGATTGAGTTATTGCCTGGCACAGCCCCAATATCCAATAGACCCTATCGGATGCCCCCGAATGATTTGGAAGAGATCAAGAAGCAAATTAAGGAGCTATTGGAGAAGGGATATATTCGGCCAAGCTCGTCACCTTGGGGAGCCCCAGTTCTTTTGGTAGAGAAGAAGGATGGAACCCTGAGAATGGTTGTGGATTATCGTTCATTGAACGATGTGACCATCAAGAACAAGTACCCTCTGCCGATGATTAATGATTTATTTGATCAGCTAGTTGGAGCCAAGGTATTCTCCAAGATCAATCTTCGATCAGGGTATCATCAGTTGAAGATTCGTGAACAGGATATACCCAAAACAGCTTTCACCACCAGGTATGGTTTATATGAGTATACCGTCATGTCATTCGGATTGACTAATGCCCCTGCGTATTTCATGAGCATGATGAACAAGGTATTTATGGAATATCTGGACAAGTTTGTCATGGTGTTCATCGATGACATATTGGTTTTCTCCAAGAGCGAGGAAGAGCATAAGGAACATCTGCGTCTAGTTCTGGAGAAACTCCGAGAACATCAGTTATATGCCAAGTTCAGCAAATGTGAATTTTGGCTGAAGGAAGTTGGATTCCTCGGACATGTTATTTCAGGAGAAGGAATAGCAGTCGACCCCACCAAGGTCGAATCGGTCACCAACTAGCAGTCCCCCACCTCAGTCAAGGAGATCCGCAGTTTTCTCGGACTTGCAGGGTATTATCGGAGATTTATTGAGAATTTCTCCAAGATTGCTAAGCCCATGACGGAGCTGTTGAAGAAGGAAACTAAGTACGTTTGGACCGAGGATTGTGAAGCCAGTTTTCAGGAGCTGAAGAAACGTCTGGTTACAGCCCCAGTGCTCATTTTGCCGGACATACACAAGGATTACCAGGTATATTGTGATGCTTCTCGTCAAGGACTCGGAGGAGTGCTCATGCAGGAAGGAAAGGTTGTAGCTTATACCTCCAGACAGCTACGACCTCACGAGATGAATTATGCCACACACGATTTGGAATTAGCAGCCGTAGTGCACGCACTCAAGACCTGGAGGCATTTCCTTGTCGGAAACAGTTGTGATGTTTACATGGATCATAAGAGCCTGAAGTATATTTTCACGCAGAAGGAATTGAACCTTAGGCAGAGGAGATGGCTTGAATTGATCAAGGACTATGACATGAGATTGCATTATCACCCTGGGAAGGCAAATGTTGTAGCAGATGCCTTGAGCCGTAAAAGTTATGTGAACACCCTCATAGCTGGAGGATTACCTCAGGAATTAGCCGACGATCTCAGAGAGCTCCGACTGGAGATGGTACCGAGAGGATTTGTCGCCACCTTGGATATACAGTCCACTCTGACCGAAAGAATTCGGGAAGCCCAGAAGACAGACAAGGAAATTGCAGAGATAAAGGAAAAGATGAGTAACGGAAAGGCTAAAGGTTTTCGTGAAGATGAGCATGGAACTTTATGGTTTGAGGATCGCATCTATGTGCCTAATGACCCAGAGGTCAGGAAGTTAATTCTTCAGGAGGCCCATGATTCACCGTACTCGATTCACCCAGGCAACACCAAGATGTATCTGGGTTTGAAGGAAAGTTTCTGGTGGACAGGTATGAAGAAGGATATTGCCGAGTACGTAGCAGTATGCGATGTTTGTCAGCGAGTAAAGGCGGAACATCAGAAGCCGGCAGGGTTACTTCAACCTTTGCCGATACCCGAGTGGAAATGGGAAAAACTTGGAATGGATTTTATCAAAGGATTACCGAGGACCCGTTCAGGTTATGATTCTATCTGGGTAGTGGTTGATCGCTTGACCAAGGTAGCTCATTTCATTCCCGTGAAGACCACATATACCAGCGCTAAGTTAGCCAAGATATACATGACCAAGATCGTATGTCTGCATGGAGTTCCGAGGAGTATCGTGTCAGATAGAGGAACACAATTTACCTCAAAGTTTTGGAATCAGTTGCATGAAACTTTGGGTACGAGGCTGGAGTTCAGTACAACTTTTCATCCGCAGACAGATGGACAAACCGAGAGAGTCAACCAGATTCTGGAGGACATGTTGAGAGCTTGCGCGCTAGACTATGGATCTAGCTGGGATGACAATCTGCCATACACAGAGTTCTCGTACAACAACAGCTATCAGACCAGTCTGAAGATGGCCCCTTTCAAAGCTCTATACGGAAGGAGGTGTAGAACACCATTGCTGTGGGATGGTGTTGGAGACCGAAAACTTTTTGGTCCCGATCTTATCAGAGACTCCGAAGAGAAGGTCAAGCTGATTCGAGATAGACTCAAGATAGCCCAGTCGAGACAGAAGAGTTATGCCGACAGTAAACGCAAGGAGATAACGTATGAAGTTGGAGATCGAGCATATCTCCGTGTGTCCCCACTTCGAGGAATCAAGAGGTTCGGTGTTAAAGGAAAGTTAGCACCCCGGTTTATAGGCCCCTACAAAATCCTCGAACGCAGAGGAGAAGTTGCATACAAGCTAGAATTGCTAGAAGGATTGTCAGGAGTTCACGATGTCTTCCATGTTTCCCAGCTGAAGAAATGCCATGCTGAGATGTCTGATATTCCTTTGAGAGACACAATGCCCCTAGAGGCCATACAGCTCGACAGTGATCTGACTTATGAGGAGAAACCCATCAGAATTCTCGAGACTGCGAACAGAGTTACCCGCAGCAAGACCATCAAGTTTTGCAAGGTTCTGTGGAGTCATCACTCCGAGGAGGAAGCCATCTGGGAGCGAGAAGATCTCTGCCGAGACCACCCGCACCTATTTGCTAGCCAACCCGAATCTCGAGGGCGAGATTCATCTTAAGGTGGGTAGGTTTGTAACATCCCAAATTTTCAATTTGGAATGTTTTACAATTATTAGTTAAGCATCTATGCATTTTGTTTGAATTGTGTGGCATTTGGAAATTTTCAGAGGCATTTGAGTTTTATTTGAATTTGAATTCAACTTGGCATTCGAAATTTGTTTCAAATATCCCCGACAAATACTTGTTTAAAAGTATGAGAGGAGCTAACATGACACTCCAAAAAAAATGTCAGAAGAAAATATTGCCAAAAGGTTGAATTCAAAATTTGAATTTTATTTGGAATTTTCAGAAAATGTTTTTACTTTTGTTTCTGTTTTGCCTCTGGAAAAATGTTCACGTTGTAGGATTTATTTTTTCTGATTTTATTGATATATATTTCCTATATAAAAATATTATAGGTTTCTCTGTAATTAGTTTTCTCTCTCTGCCTTAATTCAAAAAAAGGGGAAAAGCCCCGAGCTGGCCAGGCCGACGGCCCAGCCAGCAAGGCCGCAGCCCAACCAGCACCAAGGCCGCCAGCCCAGCGCGGCACACGCCTGAGCCGCCTCTGCTTCGGTCGCCCGACCGAACCCTCCTCTCCCTCTCTCACCGACGCCCCGGCCCCACCCCTTCTCTTTCCTCCTCGCGCACGCAATGCTGTCCGGAGCGCGTCCAGAGCGCGCCGCGGTTCCGATCCTCTCGGGATCGTGATCCCGAGTCGATCCCTCGCCCATGCTTATGCCCTATATAAACCCCTCGGCCTCCTCTCTTGATCCCCCTAAAACCCTAAGCTCAAATCCATCAGTAGCTCGCGCCCTCGCCAAACGCATCTCGCCGCCGCCGCCTCGGTTCGCCGCCGCCGCCGCCACCGGTGAGCATCCCCCTTGCTTCCAAGCTACACCACCCGAACCCCCTGTTCGTCCCTCATCTCTTTGACATCCTATCGTCGCCCAGGAACCGCCGAAGCCGTCACCCCGAGCTCGTCCACCACTCGCCGGAGCTGCAGAGCACCGGGCTCTATTTCGCCTCGCCCTCGACGTCCGCGCCGTCCCCGAGCTCCAACAACTCCACCACCACCTCCGCCTCGCTCCACCGCATCGCCCCGACGCCACCGCCTTCTTCCCCGACGACCGGAGCCGCTGCACCGCCATCGCCCGAGTCGCCGCCATCGTCTTCGTCCGTCGCCGCCGTCCGCTGTAAGCCCGAGCCCCCTCCACCGTTGGATCTCGCATGTACGGCTTAGATTGGATCCGCGAAGGGTTAGGTTATTTTCAATAGATCGGTTTAGTTTGCGGTTTATTTCCGGTTTAGTTCCTGGTTTAGTTAGACCGGCCCAATTGGTTTATTTCTGTTAGCCCGTGGACGCATTGGTTTCTTAAACGCTTAGGCGCTGTTTAGTTTTAGAATGCTCACTGTTTCGGCCCGTTAGTGCGTTAGTTTTCTTGTTTTATTTTTTTCGTTTCTGTTTTAAAACAGAATAGTTCCAATCTTGAAAAATCTATATCTTTTAGGTTATTTATTATTTTTAGTTGATTCTTTTTTTGTTAGTCTACAAATTTCCTATAGCTTCTGTAGAAAATATATACGGCCATGTTTTAGTTTTGAAAAATTGGTTTACATTAGTTTTAGTCAGATTAGTATTTCTGCTATAGATTGAGCTAGGATTATTCTTTTTTAGTGATTCTTTTTGTCACTGCTTTGTTTTGACCTTGCCTAGCAGTAGGAATTTATCTGCGTATTTTTTCTTTATTAATTTTTTTAGTCGAAATCAAGCCTTTCTAGTTTTATTTAGCTTGCTGCTGTTTTCTGCTGTTCTAGTTATTTTAAAATTTTATTTTACCTCTGTTATAATTTATTTTAGATTAGTTTCTGTAGTTACAGAGGGTGAACTTTTGTTTACAGAAAAGAAAATGTTTATTTTATTTTCTTGCTAGTTGTTAGCTTGGAGTTCTTCGAGTTTTCTTTGGTTTTGGTTTGATTGTTTTTGTGTGATTTATGTTAGCATGCTGTTATGTTAAGTGATTGTATGCTTGTATGCTTATATGATTATTGTTTGCTTCGAATAGAATTCTTGGAGTGCGAAGCCTGCTATTACGAGTCGCTAGCTTTCGAAGACCGTCAGCCAGGCAAGTCATTTGATCATGTTTTACAATACCTATGATTTTGTTGCATTAGAATTATTCCTCCCCACCATGCATGCAGTAGGTGAATTTTTAGTTATGTTCTTGAGTAGTATCATGAGGTAGGATGAACCCAATTCCCCTTGTTACCATTGCCCGGGACGATGTAGTTTATTTTGCTATGCTCGTAGATGGGGTTGGTTGAGAGATTCATAAGGGAGATGTGAGAGTCAAGATGATGACAACCCCATGACTTCAAGCTCAAGATGGACTTCAAATTCACTACTGGGTGGAGGACGGTTGACGGGCACCCTGGAGAAACCAGCGGATGGCCGGGATGCATGGAGAAGCGCCATGACATCTTGCGGAAAGCTTCACCCAGCCACGAAGAGACGGATGGATACACCTTGACTGGAAGCTTACCTGTGCAGCCGCAAGCCAATATGGGCTCTGGCTGGGTTGACCTTAGGCGTGACTCTGGACGGACGGTGCCAGCAGATGTAGAAGAACGGTAGGACATGGATGGGCACCGGCAGTGCCCAGAGAAACTCTATGGAAGACCCTGTTTCATTCGTCCCGTCTTCAAACACCAGGCAGTGCGAGGACACAGAGGAGGGAACGAATCTTGCGGGTAAAGTGCACAAGACTCTGCAGAGTAAAAAACCTAATCGATTAGCCGTGTCCCCGGTTACGGACATTTGAGCCTCTGGAATTGGAGTATTTCGGAAATCTCAACACCGAACTTAATAAACTAATTGAGGGGTTATTTAATAATTGGGAATGAGACATTGGTTGGGGGAACCATCTCAATAACAACCAACATTTTGTAGTAATTGCAAGCAAGTCCTTTGTTGTAGGAAAAAACTGGCTTTTTCGCAAAAACATAAAACTTAGAGCCCCGCAGCCAAATTGCATATATTGTTAGCATTATTATTGTTGTTCTCTCTACGACTTGTCGGCATATTCAAAATGCTGACCTACACGGCTGCAACGTCTTATGTTGCAGAGGAATTTTCCGACCAAGAGTGAGGCTACGATCCACGCTTGGCGATTGCCCTATGGAGTCGGATGGACTCGCTACTCGTCTACGCTTCCGCAGCTTTATTTAGTTTATTTCTCATGAGTTGGCCTTCGGCCGAATTTATTATGATGTAATAAAGACTCGATATGAGAATCATCTAATAAATTCAGGTGTGATTGAACTTTGAATCTTTTCATCAATGTACTGTGTGTGCCAGCATGATCTTGGGATGGTACAGCTACACAGAGACTTGACCGATTTCGGGTCGGGTCGCTAGTGTTAGTATTAGGTTTTAGATAATTAGTTATATTATTAAAAGATGTAGAAAAAGATGAAAAAAGAAGAAGAAGAAAAGAAGAATATGTAGAAGGGGAAGAAGAGAAGGAAAGAAGAAGAAGAAGAAAGGAGACGTCCAACTGACGTCATTCGGCGGACGGCAAAGGCCGGATGCTCTTTGCCGTCAGCGGCGGACGGCAAAGGCTGCCGTTAGCCGCCTAACGGACTAACAGCGCATTTATTGCCATCGACTTTCTTTGCCGTCAGCCACTGATAGCAAAGGCTCCCTTTGCCTTCTGCTTCAAAAAGCAGATGGCAAAGAAGCTCTTTACCGATGCCTACTTTGCCGGAGCCTTTTGCCGTCCGCCATCCTTGCCTTTGCCGTCTGCCGTGGCAGACGGCAAAGTAGCTGATTCCTGTAGTGATACTATATATCGAACAATCTCACATTTTATTTGAATTTGTGGTAATGTGTGGTGTTTGCAACTCACATCTAAATACTTGTAGGCGTATGGGGCGGGGCACCATACATTACGTGATAAACACATTATACATATGAGACATGGTTTAGATTATGAAGATCTAGCTAGAGGTTGAAATGTACTATGATTTGAAATCAACATAAAGTGGATTCAAAAAATCGAGTTCGAGTTCATATAGTACACATAGTTCATAACTAACTCGAGAGTAATCATGTGGTGTGCTGTGAAGATAATACACAAACAATGGTTTAACTTGACAATAATGATGATTGTAGATCTTATTAAAATAGAGAAACGAATTCAAATGGTTTGACTTCACAATAATCATTATTGTAGATCTTATTCAAATAGAGAAACGAATTCAAATTTAGTTCATATTGAAGCGGTAGTATATACGTTTGGAATGCACTAAAACGTTCATTTGAGAACAGGTTGCATGCATTATACACGTAGCGAAATATTTTAATTGAACATAACATGAATTCAAAGTTTTGAATGACATTTGTAGTGCGAATTGATTTGGTACAGTACACGGGACTAGACTCTCTTGTGTGCTGCGAATTGATTTCTTTTTGTTTTTTCGTCGACGGAAGTGCAAATTGATTTCGTACAGTACACGTTGGGCTTGTCCGGAAATTTCAACCCGTGCCTTGTTACCCCAAAATATTTAAGATATATCTTTGTCTCGTTGTGCTCCGACAACTCTCTCCATCTCAACCCGCCCCTTGCTATTCCAAAATTACAACACGCACGAAAACTCCCACCTCCTGTGAAATCCTAACACGCGAAATGCCCGTGATACCCCTGAACCGAAAGAACCGCCTAGCTCAAATCATTGGCGGTAATTTTGTAACTTACCCCACATTTCAGACAAGCGCGTCCCTAAGCCATGGTTCCCTACTCCCATCCTATCCTCCCACCTATTCGTACACCGGGGCCGCGAAAACCCGCGAAGCCCCACACCCTCCTCCGTCCGCCACCCAGCCGGAGCCTCTTCCCCGACGACGTCGTCCACAACAACACCTCGATGTCCCTCATCCACCATACCGGATGAGGATCCGTCGTCGATCTCGTCATCCCGCCTGTTCAGCCACCCCGTCCTCCACCTCCAAGGAGCTGCCCCGACGTTCCCCTCGTCTTTCGCGCCACCTCCATTCCCACACTGCCGTCTTCACCTGCACCACCGGAAGAGCATCATCATCACCATTTCCTCGGATGAAGCTGAGGCCTAATCGGCGCCACCAAAGAGGTTGTACACTAATCTCCGCATTTTCTTCTTGATTTGATCTCACGGTGCTGCCGGCGCTCGGTCCCGAGCCGACACGGCGCGGCTCCATCCACAGCGGCGTCGCCGACCACTTCCTCCACGACGTCGCTCCCTCGGTGGTGACGTCCACATCAGTAGGAGCTGTTGCTGCTTTAGCTCTCGCCCGCGCTGCTGCTCTACTCTTGCTCTCGGTCCCCTGCTTGGTCTGCTCTTGCTATTGCTCTTGCTCTTGCTGCTGCTCTCGCTCTTGCTCTTGCTTGCGATGCTGCTCCGATTTAGCTACACTTCAGTCGACTGAATCGACTTTTGGGTCAGTCGATTTGCAGGGGGTGGGGGGGCTCGCCGGAGTTAAGGAAGAACCAGCCGTAGCGGGGAGGGGGGCTCACCGGAGAGGTACCCCACTATCTATCTTAGGGTTCAGGGTGGGGGCGGTGGTCGCCGGCGGTGGTGGGGCGGTGGCGTGGGGATCGCCGGAGAAAAAGCTCGGCACGTGGGGCCTAGAGGGATGGCCGGGGCGGCGGTGGACTAGCGGTGGGGAGTGGTTTCGGTGCGGGCGGGGCGGCGCACCGCCGGCCACGGGCGACGGAGGGCGGCGGTTTGGTCGGTGGTGGCTGGCGGCTCAGGGGGGTGGAGGTTGAAGTTGAACTGCAGGCCCTTGATTTCATATCCAACGGCTGGAAAATCGACTGACCAGAGATGAAAAATGCAGTCGACCGACTCTCGCACGCGCTGCTGCTGCTACTACTTTTCTGCTACTAGCTAGTGCGTTCAGTTTCGACAGTAAAATTCAGTTTTAACAGTAAAATTCAGTTTCGACAGCAAAATTCAGTTTCGACAGTTAAGTTAGTTTCGACAGTTAAATTCAGTTTCGACAGTTAAGTTCAGAGATGAGCGGCTGATGTATTTTACATCTAGCACTTTGTGGTTATGTATTTTACGTCATCTATTGGAGATGCTATTAGAATTCCACTCAGGTTAACGTTGTCTCTCCTGTCCTGCTTCAGGCTCGGCGTCATACAACTCACCGGAGCTGCTCCAACGACGAAACCCTCCATCACATCGGAGCAGTACCCCGGGATCCATCTCAAGATGCCTAAGATCTTCTTCCCCTCCTCCGACAGCCAAGTAAGCCGGATCATCCTCACCGACCAACCCAATCATGCTGAGATCGACATGGCTTCGCCAAAGAGGTTGTACACTTGTTGCATCTCTTTTTTACTCTACATGTTATATATATTGTCCACTGAGCACATGCAGTAACGTGAAATACGATTAGTTTCTCCTACTATATGACAAGTAGTGAGGTACCAGGCAACTTAGCTATCCGTGATGGACTCTCTTGAACGCCATCATTATTTATCTCTGCGTGTTTGAGCTGTGCATTTGTCGATGGGCCTGGGAGTTGAGCTAGTAGGGCAGTGGCCTGGGTCCAAAGTAGTAGAAGTAGGCAAGTAGCACGAAAACATTTTTTGAGTGTAGCTTTTCCTTGCTCAAGCCTGCCTACTAGAATTGCTAGTGCTTGAAAGGAAAAGTGAAGGCAAAACATAGGAATTGGAAATTTTCCTATGGTACTACTATTCATGAATTTGGTTTAAAGGAATGGAGCAAAGGAAAACTGTAGGATTTGTTCCTTTAGTGTCTCCTTGAAAGAAAAACTGTACGGATTTTAATTTCCACCTGTCCTCCTTTTCAAATTCCTATTCATGAAGCACAAGACTAAGAGATAGTAGCATAATAGCATTATAACCGTACATTTTCTTGTGGTTTGACTTAATCTCACCATGCTTCTTTGCATCTTGTGATCTTCCAATTCTTGTGAACCAAACACCCAGATTGGCAGAAATCCTGTGTTTTTAAATTCTCTATTTTGCACGTGCATTCCTATCCTATTACTATGTATTTCCTATCCCTGCGTTGTTAGAATCCTCCAATTCAAACGAGCCCTTACAGAATTACTTCTCTTACAGATAGTTGTCAAAGAAAACCTTGTGTGGTTTGTCCCGCTCCTGCTGCACCATCGTCCACCCAAGCTCAGCTGCTCCAATGACAGAAGGGTCCAGCACAGCAGTGATCCGGCCTCCAGACTGTCTTTCGCCGCCTCAGATCTTCTTCCCCGCCGCCGGCAGCCATGACAGCTGCATTACCATCATCAACCGAGTAGATGACCTCGAGGACTACACGGGTCCGCAAGAGAGGTCGCACTCTTTCGTGTCTGCTTACGTTATGCATCCCTTAATATTACATGCTAGTTTATCGTTCTGTTCACCGATTAGACTCTGAGTCAGCTCCAAACTAATGGTCAAACTTGAGTTTTTAAATGGTTGTGGGGTACATATCGGGGCCGCAATCAATAGTATCTATCTACTGTCTGGTTAATCTCTGGTGTCTAGTATGAGTTTCATGTTGGCTGGGAAAAAAACAGTAAAGAAGCCATTATCTGTATTTTTTAACTGAAGCCATTATCTGCCTGCTATCATTGGTTTTTGGTCTATCCGCAGGTTGCTACCATCACTCTGGATTTCTGCATGCACTCCTTACATAATCTCACTATGTTTTATTCCTATGCATGTCAGTTATTGTACACAATGGAACTGAACATGTAGAGCAAAAGAGACGGGCCTTGCGTGGTAATAAAATTTCATGCAGACGTCGCTCCATGGTAGGCGCAAAGGCAGCCCCCCTCCACCCATTTCGGATTGTAATCGAGAGGAAGATATCTGTTCTGAGGGGGATTCAGAAGGAGAAGACCACTCCTATTTACCCCCTGAGGTCTTCGCTCTAACTTGGCATGCCGATGTTGGTTATATCATGCATATGGTGCCTTGCATTGCTTACTTTATACATCAAATATGTCAACTGCTTAGTTTAGACATGCTTTGTGTGAATGCCATCTGTTTAGTTTATTCATCGTTTATGTGAATTATGCAACTCCATCTTGTTTAGCCAGGCATCATACGTGTGAATTTTGCAATGCCATCCTGCTTAGCCAGTCATCTTATATGTGAATTATATCAGACCATCATTTTTTTGTTGCGTATTACATTTGTCAACAATGTTAGTACATTCAACTACTCTTCGTGTGCATCAGCCATTTGACACGATGATGGAAACTTCTGGAGTGAAAACAAGGTCTTCAGAGCAGACTATGCTATCTGACAAAGCGCATATCTCGCTGGTTATAGATAGCTCCTCAGAGGAGGATTCAGAGACAGATGACTAGTCCTATTCCCCCCGAGGTGTATGCTCTAAGTTGGCAGGGTTATGTTGCTCATATCGTGCGCATGGTGTCTTGTATTGCTATGTCATTTGATTAGTTTAGACATGCTTTGTGTGAATGCCACCTGTTTAGTGTCTAATTACCATATATGTGAATTATGCATTGCCATCTTGGTGAAAGACATTATATATGTGAATTATGCAATGCTATCTTGTTGCAAAGGCATTATATATGTGAATTATGCAATGCCATGCTGTTGAGCCAATCATCATGCATGTGAATTATATCATGCTATCATTTTTTTGTATTACGTGTTCCATTTGTCGATAATGTTTGTATATTCAACTACTCTTCCTGTGCATCAGCCATTTGAAGCGGTGATGGAAGTATCTGGAGTGAAAACAAGGTATTCGGAGCAGACAATGCTACCTGCTGAAGCAGACATCTTGCTGGATACAGAGAGCTCCTCAGAGGATGATTCAGAGACTGATGACCAGTCCTATTTCCCCCCTGAGGTCTATGCTCAAACTTGGCAAGGTTATATTACCCATGTCATGCATGTTGTCTTGCATTACTTA
The DNA here is from genome assembly GCF_002575655.3 of Aegilops tauschii subsp. strangulata. Classification (NCBI taxonomy): domain Eukaryota; kingdom Viridiplantae; phylum Streptophyta; class Magnoliopsida; order Poales; family Poaceae; genus Aegilops; species Aegilops tauschii. The sequence continues at coordinate 349,874,175 of NC_053038.3, read as the reverse complement.
GTTTTTACATCATATATGGATTGCCATCTGCTTACTTGCTTACTATATAAATCATATATTTGAATTATATCATGCCATCATGTTTACATACACAACATCTATCTGAATTATGGCATGGCAACCCATTTAATAAAGACATCATATAGTTATATCATCTCATCCTGTTTAGTGTTTACAGTCATCATATTTTGAATTATGTCATTCTATCCGGGAATTATATCATGCTATCATGTTTCCATAGGCAGCATGTATGTGAATTATGGCATGCCAACCTATTTAATAAACACATTATATAGTTATATCATGTCATCCTGTGTACATAGTCATCATATTTTGAACTATGTCTTTCCATCTTTTTTAGTTAGCCATCATAATGTGAAATTGTGTCATGCTATCCTGTTTAGTTAGCCATCATATATGTGAAATTGTGTCATGCTATCCTGTTTGGTTAGACAACATAAATGTGAATTATTTCATGCCCTCTTTAATTCCCCACTATCCATTGCACCTGTCTATCATACAATGTCTGTACATTCAATTACTTTTCTTGTTTATCAGCCATTTGAATTGGAGAGGGTGATGGCAGTATCTAAGGGAGTAACAACACGGTCTTCAGAAAAGATAGTGCTACCAGTTGATGCAGATAGAACCACGGTTGTACTTGCCCAAGAACCAGCCCCACCACACATAACCCAGACTCTCACAGACTGTACCCCTACCCAATTGGACAGAGAACCGGCTACACCCCTTCTAACCCCAACCCCAGCAGATAGTAACCCAATTCCAGTTGACACAACACCGTTTCCACCACAGAGCACCCAAACACGAGCAGTTAGTAAGGGAACTTCAGTGCCCAAAGCACGAGGACCACCACTTCGAATCCCAACTCAATGCTTAAAGGAGAAGAAGAATTGTTCTCAGGTCAGGTTCTGTAGCTATGGTTCATACTCCTTTGCTCTTGCATCACTGTATTTACTCAGACCAACTATTTTCAAATTTGAAGGATGGAATTGAAACTCCAATGGCGCAACATGTATTTTTAAACCTGTTTCTTTAACTGGTTTGGTGTTGTAACTTGCTCTATGTTGATTTCAGTTTCAATTGAAGAAACAGTTATGTTCTCATGTCATGCACATTACATGTGTTGTTATTGCTCTATAGTTTCCCACACTTATATTCTGTCTATTCTGCTTTGTCTTGAACAAATATTATTTGAACTGTGTCTATCTTGATTTGGCAACAAAAACTAGAATGATATAGACCATAAAGTGACCATGGTACATAGATATATGTTTGTTTCATGTTGTTATCCTGTGCACTTTACTACTGAACTGATTTACCAAAATGAGTTTCATATACAACATGGTAAACCTGTGATGTGTCTGCTTGTTTCTCTTTTAGAATGCGGACAAAATATTGGAGAACAATACCCCATTATGCAATGGTAGAGGAAGTAATGTAGATAAGGTTCAAGATAGTGAGACATCCCTGTTGGTCTCCAAGAAAGCTGATAAAAACTACCTTGACGACAGCGAGAGAACCCAAAAGTCTTGTCTTGATGTAGTGTTCGAGTTACTCGCCACTACTGCTGGCACAAGCTGTTCAAATTCGCTGCCTGAATCAGTTCGTCTTCTTGAGTCTCAACTTCAAGTTGAAAGACATCGATCATATGTGCTGCGACAGGAAGCTGAAGGACTGAGGAAGTCCCTGCAGAATTCAGATGCATACTTTCTGGTGCAACAGCAAGCGCTGGAGGATTTAAGCGCCAAACAAGAGAAAGTTAATAAGCTTGCTAAGCATCTTGCCAGCATTATGAGTACCCAGGATATTGTTTCTTGAGATCTTCTGAAGTGGTTTCAGTTCTGGACTTGTTTTGCTGCGGCGTTTATTTGCACTGGTCGCCAACTTTGACAACCAGTGTATATGATATGCTGCTTTGTTCCCTATATTTGCACTGGTGGCGAACTTTGATGCCCAGTGGATGTAATATGTGTAATAGCCGTGATAGCCTAGCGTAAGTTCCTTGCTTATTTATTTCCTTGTTGTCTTGTTTATTTGTTTGCTTGTAGTCAGTGCTGTTCTTTTTCCGCGGTTTGCTAGTGGCCGCAATAACCTATTTTTTAAAACTAGGCTACAATAACCATGGGCTACATATTTACTGTAGTTACCATGGGCCTCCTACGGGCCGTAGAAACAATGGGCCTTCTTAGGGCCGTAGAAAGAATGGGCCTTCTACGGGCCGTAGCATCAATGGGCCTTCTACGTGCCGTATGATCGATAGGCCAAACATGGGCCAATAACAGACCGCATTATGGGCTGTAAACGGGCTAGATTTGGAATCTTCCGTTCATGGGCCGACAATAACAGGCCGTCGTTAATCAGCCGTATTTGATGACGTTATGAAAATGGCCCAACGGAGTAACAAGCCGCAAACGGGCCGATTGTAACCGCGGGCTGAATTTGGCCCATAGGCAGAAAAGGCCAATGACGGGCCGTAAGTAACTGAATGCTGGAAATGAGCCCAAGAATAAATGGGCCCTGAGAAGGCCGAAAGATAACACGGGTTGGAAATGGCGCAATGGAATAATGGGCCGTTAATGGGTATAAAGGGGTACACTGTTCATTGCGGGCTAGATTTACGACGGGCCGTTAATGGGCCAAGAGTTACAAATGGTCTCGTATGGGCCTGATGTCTACTACACAACCTACTTCTTGTAGACGTTGTTGGGCCTCCAAGTGCAGAGGTTTGTAGGACAGTAGCAAATTTCCCTCAAGTGGATGACCTAAGGTTTATCAATCCGTGGGAGGCGTAGGATGAAGATGGTCTCTCTCAAACAACCCTGCAACCAAATAACAAAGAGTCTCTTGTGTCCCCAACACACCCAATACAATGGTAAATTGTATAGGTGCACTAGTTCAGCGAAGAGATGGTGATACAAGTGCAATATGGATGGTAGATATAGGTTTTTGTAATCTGAAAATATAAAAACAGCAAGGTGACTAATGATAAAAGTGAGCACAAACGGTATTGCAATGCTAGGAAACAAGGCCTAGGGTTCATACTTTCACTAGTGCAAGTTCTCTCAACAATAATAACATAATTGGATCATATAACTATCCCTCAACATGCAACAAAGAGTCACACCAAAGTCACTAATAGCGGAGAACAAATGAAGAGATTATGGTAGGGTACGAAACCACCTCAAAGTTATCCTTTCTGATCTATCTATTCAAGAGTCCGTAGTAAAATAACACGAAGCTATTCTTTCCGTTCGATCTATCATAGAGTTCGTACTAGAATAACACCTTAAGACACAAATCAACCAAAACCCTAATGTCACCTAGATACTCCAATGTCACCTCAAGTATCCGTGGGTATGATTATACGATATGCATCACACAATCTCAGATTCATCTATTCAACCAACTCAAAGAACTTCAAAGAGTGCCCCAAAGTTTCTACCGAAGAGTCAAGACGAAAACGTGTGCCAACCCCTATGCATAGGTTCATGGGCGGAACCCGCAAGTTGATCACCAAAACATACATCAAGTGGATCACGTGATATCCCATTGTCACCACAGATAAGCACGGCAAGACATACATCAAGTGTTCTCCAACCCTTAAAGACTCAATCTGATAAGATAACTTCAAAGGGAAAACTCAATCCATTACAAGAGAGTAGAGGGGAGAAGCATCATAAGATCCAACTATAATAGCAAAGCTCGTGATACATCAAGATTGTACCACCTCAAGAACACGAGAGAGAGAGAGAGATCAAACACATAGCTACTGGTACATACCCTCAGCCCCGAGGGTGAACTGCTCCCTCCTCGTCATGGAGAGCGCCGGGATGATGAAGATGGCCACCGGTGAGGGTTCCCCCCTCCGGCAGGGTGCCGGAACAGGGCCCCGATTGGTTTTTGGTGGCTACAGAGGCTTGCGGCGGCGGAACTCCCGATCTATTATGTTTTCTGGAGGTTTCAGTATTTATAGGATTTTTTGGCGTAGGTCTCACGTCAGGGGGGTCTCCGAGTTGTCCACGAGGCAGGGGCCCACGCCCAGGGGGGTGGGCGCGCCCCCACCCTCGTGGGCAGCCCGGGACTCTCCTGGCCCAACTCTTTTACTCCGGGGGCTTCTTTTGGTCCAGAAAAGATTATCTAAAATTGGCACGTCCATTGGACTCCATTTGGTATTCCTTTTCTGTAAAACTGAAAAAGAAGGAAAAAAATAGAAACTGGCACTGGGCTCTAGGTTAATATGTTAGTCCCAAAAATCATATAAAATAGCATATAAATGCATATAAAACATCCTAGAAGGATAATATAATAGCATGAATACTTCATAAATTATAGATACGTTGGAGACGTATCAGCATCCCCAAGCTTAATTCCTGCTCATCCTCGATTAGCAAAATGATAAAAGAAATAATTTATGAAGTGTCAATTCTAGCAGGTGCACAAGTTTGATCAATGATAATTTCAATCACCTTTTCTAGCATCATTATATGTCATAACACTAGCTCATATCATAAAGTTTCTCATGATCAAGTAACAAGCTATTCACATGTTAAAGTATAGATCATAAACTTTCTTGAAAACTAACAAACCGCATTCTCAGTCATCAAACAATTGCAATTCATCTTATTTTCAGGAAGGGTCTATGTAAGAGGTTTGATTTAGCAAATCCCACATACTCAACTATCATATAGTCTTACATGATTGCTACCACTCAAAGCATATTTTTAGAACAAATAGCATCCATCGAACACAGAGAAAGATAGGGGCTTAATGTTTCGCCTCCCAACTTATTTATCATATAGATAATTGTCAACAATAATAATTCATGATCAAATATATTTGAATGGCCATATATGCTTAGATCTTTCTCCACCACATGATGCTTGCCAACTAAAAAGTAGGTTGGAATGAGAAGGAATACTACTGACTCTTGCATAAAAGTAAAAGATAGACCCTTCGCAGAGGGAAGCAGGGATTGCAGAGGTGCCAGAGCTTGAAGCTAAAACAGAGATGAAAATAATTTTGAGAGGTATGCTTTCATTGTCAACATAACGACCAACATTTCCCAATATCTTCCATACTAGATACATTATAGGCGGTTCCCAAACAGAAAGGTAAAGATTTTACTCCCCCTCCACCAACAATCACACTCCACGGCTTGTCCGAAACAACGGGTGCCGTCCAACTTTCAACAATCCTGGGGGAGTTTGTTTAAATTATTTGCGAATTTGTTTTTGATCTTTTGATCATAGGACTGGGCATCCCAGTTACCAGCCATTTTCTCGTGAATGATGAGTGGAGTCCACTCATCGTGAGAATAACCCACCTAGCATGGAAGATACTGACATCCCCTAGTCGCTACATGAGCGATTCGGGCATACAAAACAGATTATTATTTGAAGGTTTAGAGTTTGGCACATGCAAATTTACTTGGAACGGCAGGTAAATACCGCATATAGGTAGATATGGTGGACACTCATGGAAGGAACTTGGTTCAAGGATTTTGGATGCACAAGCAGTATTCCTGCTTAGTACAGATATTTTGGCTAGCAAAGGATTCTAAATAGCAAGCACCACATGTTTATCCATAACAATATAACTTATACAAATATACCCAAACATAACTCATTAAGTTGTCTTCCTTGTCCAACTTCAACTAATTTGATCAAGTTTGAAAATAATTAATGGGGATCACAATCATAGAAGATGTCCAAGATAGTATATTTATATGTGAAATCTCTCTTCCTTCAATATTCTTTCATGAATTGTTCAAGTGACCAATACAATGTTCGCTAACCCTCAATTTTTTTACCACCTCTAGTTCTTATATGTGAAGGTATTACTCCCCATGGGAAAGGCATATGAAACATATATAATTTCAGATTTATGACATTCAAATCATTCAACCATTTACTCATAGGATATAAGTGAAGCACACGAGTAAATGACAAACTACTCCAAAAAGATATGAGTGAAGATCAACGAGTAGTTAAATAATTATGTAGCTTTGTGAAGACTCTCTCTTATTTAAGAATTTCAGATCTTGGGATATTATTCAAACAGCAAGCAAAACAAAATAAAATGACATTTCAAGGATAGCACTCATCATGTGAAGAAGCAAAAACTTAGGCTCAACCGATACTAACCGATAATTGTTGAAGAAGAAAGGTGGGATGCCTACCGGGGCATCCCCAAGCTTGGATGCTTGAGACTTCTTAAAATATTATCTTGGGGTGCCTTGGGCATCCCCAAGCTTGAACTTTTGCGTCTCCTTAATTCCTTTTATATCACGGTTTCCTAAATCTCGAAAGCTTCATCCACACCAAACTCAACAAGAACTCGTGAGATAAGTTAGTACAAACCAATGCAAAAACCTTATCATTTTCTACTATAACAAATCACTAAAATTATTATTCAACATTGCATACTAAATGCCTCTGCATATTTAATACTCCTATCCTCAAATAGAATCATTAAACAAGCAAACATATGCAAACAATGCAAACATAACAGCAATCTGCCAAAACAGTACAGCCTGTAAAGAATGCAAGATTCATCATACTTCCCTAACTCCAAACATTATGAAATTCTACCATACTGTAGAAAATTTATCAGAGCTTAATATGCAAAAAGTTTCAACATTTTATCATATTCTGACTTTTCTAGGGAATTTTTGCAACAACGGTAAACTTTTTGTTTTGAAACAACAACATGTATACTTGCAAAATAAGCATGGTAAAGGCTATCCTTGACATTTTTATTGAAAATAAAGATGCAAAACATTATTCTAAATAACAGCAAGCAAATACTAGCAAAATAAAATTACACTCCAAGCAAAACACATATCATGTGGTGAATAAAAATATAGCTCCAAGTAAAGTTACCGATGAACGAAGACGAAAGAGGGGATGCCATCCGGGGCATCCCCAAGCTTAGGCTTCTGGTTGTCCTTGAATATTACCTTGGGGTGCCTTGGGCATCCCCAAGCTTAGTCTCTTGCCACTCCTTATTCCATAGTCCATCGAATCTTTACCCGAAACTTGAAAACTTCACAACACAAAACTTAACAAAAAACTCGTAAGCTCCGTTAGTATAAGAAAATAAATCACCACTTAGGTACTGTTGTGAACTCATTCTAAATTCATATTGGTGTAATATCTACTGTATTCCAACTTATCTATGGTTCATACCCTCCGATACTACTCATAGATTCATCAAAATAAGCAAACAACACATAGAAAACAGAATCTGTCAAAAAACAGAACAGTCTGTAGTAATCTGCATCAAACGCAAACTTCTGGAACTCAGAAAAATCTGACAAAACAGGAAGACCTAGATAATTTGATTATTGATCTACTGCAATTGGAATCAGTATTTTATCACTTTCTGGTGATTTTTAACAATTGTTTTCGTGAGCAAAAAGTTTCTGTCCTTTTCAGCAAGATCAAATAATTATCATCCAAGAAGATCCTATAGGTCCTACTTGGCACAAACACTAATTAAAACATAAAACCACATGTAACCAAAGGCTAGATGATTTATTTATTACTAAACAGGAACAAAAATCAAGGAGCAAAAAGTAAAATTGGGTTGCCTCCCAACAAGCGCTTACGTTTAATGCCCCTAGCTAGGCAGGATGATTTCAACGATGCTCACATAAAAGATAAGAATTAAAACATAAAGAGAGCATCATGAAGAATATTACTAGCACATTTAATTCTAACCCACTTCCTATGCATAGGGATTTTGTGAGCAAACAACTCATGGCAACAAGAATCAACTTGCATAGGAAGGTAAAACAAGCATAACTTCAAGATTTTAAGCACATAGAGAGGAAACTTGATATTATTGCAATATGTAGAAGCATATGATCCTCTCTCATAATAATTTTCAGTAGCATCATGAATGAATTCAACCATATAACCAGCACATAAAACATTCTTTTCATGATCTACTAGCATAGAATTTTTATTACTCTCCACATAAGCAAATTTATTCTCATCAATAGTAGTGGGAGCAAACTCAACAAAATAACTATCATGTAAAGCATAATCCAATTGAAAATTAAAATCATGATGATAAGTTTCATGGTTATCTTTATTCTTTATAGCATACGTGTCATCGCAATAATCATCATAAATAGGAGGCATGCTTTCATCATAATAAATTTGCTCATCAAAACTTGGGGGACTAAACATATCATCTTCATCAAACATAGCATCCCCAAGCTTGTGGCTTTGCATATAATTAGCATCATGGGTATTCAAAGAATTCATACTAACAACATTGCAATCATGCTCATCATTCACATATTTTATGCCAAGCATTCTATGTAATTCTTCTTCTAGTACTTGAGCACAATTTTCCTTCCCATCATTTTCACGAAAGACATTAAAAAGATGAAGCATATGAGGCACCCTTAATTCCATTTTTTTGTAGTTTTCTTTTATAAACTAAACTAGTGATAAAACAAGAAACTAAAAGATTCGATTGCAAGATCTAAAGATATACCTTCAAGCACTCACCTCCCCGGCAACGGCGCCAGAAAAGAGCTTGATGTCTACTACACAACCTACTTCTTGTAGACGTTGTTGGGCCTCCAAGTGCAGAGGTTTGTAGGACAGTAGGAAATTTCCCTCAAGTGGATGACCTAAGGTTTATCAATCCGTGGGAGGCTTAGGATGAAGATGGTCTCTCTCAAACAACCCTGCAACCAAATAACAAAGAGTCTCTTGTGTCCCCAACACACCCAATACAATGGTAAATTGTATAGGTGCACTAGTTCAGCGAAGAGATGGTGATACAAGTGCAATATGGATGGTAGATATAGGTTTTTGTAATCTGAAAATATAAAAACAGCAAGGTGACTAATGATAAAAGTGAGCACAAACGGTATTGCAATGCTAGGAAACAAGGCCTAGGGTTCATACTTTCACTAGTGCAAGTTCTCTCAACAATAATAACATAATTGGATCATATAACTATCCCTCAACATGCAACAAAGAGTCACACCAAAGTCACTAATAGCGGAAAACAAACGAAGAGATTATGGTAGGGTACGAAACCACCTCAAAGTTATCCTTTCTGATCTATCTATTCAAGAGTCCGTAGTAAAATAACACGAAGCTATTCTTTCCGTTCGATCTATCTGTTGGGAATCGTAGCATAATTTAAAATTTTCCTACGCTCACCAAGATGCATCTATGGAGTCTACTAGCAACGAGGGGAAAGGAGTGGATCTACATACCCTTGTAGATCGCGAGCGGAAGCGTTCCAATGAACGTGGATGACGGAGTCGTACTCGCCGTGATCCAAATCACCGATGACCGAGTGCCGAACGGACGGCGCCTCCGCGTTCAACACACGTACGGTGCAGCAACGTCTCCTCCTTCTTGATCCAGCAAGGGGGAAGGAGAGGTTGATGGAGATCCAACAGCACGACGGCGTGGTGGTGGATGTAGCGGGTCTCCGGCAGGGCTTCGCCGAGCTTCTGCGAGAGAGAGAGAGGTGTTGCAGGGGAGGAGGGAGGCGCCCAAGGCTTAGATGTTGCTGCCCTCCCTTCCCCCCACTATATATAGGGCCAAGGGAGAGGGGGGGGCGCAGCCTTGCCCCTTCCTTCAAGGAAGGGTGCGGCCAGGGGGGGAGTCCTTCTTCCCCAAGGCACCTCGGAGGTGCCTTCCCCCTTTAGGACTCTCCCTTCTTTCTTATCTCTTGCGCATGGGCCTCTTGGGGCTGGTGCCCTTGGCCCATATAGGCCAAGGTGCACCCCTTACAGCCCATGTGGCCCCCCCGGGGCTGGTGGACCCCCTTGGTGGACCCCCGGACCCCTTTCGGCACTCCCGGTACAATACCGATAAAGCGCGAAACTTTTCCGGCGACCAAAATAAGACTTCCCATATATAAATCTTTACCTCCGGACCATTCCGGAACCTCTCGTGACGTCCGGGATCTCATCCGGGACACCGAACAACTTTCGGGTTTCCGCATACATATATCTCTACAACCCTAGCGTCACCGGACCTTAAGTGTGTAGACCCTACGGGTTCGGGAGACATGCAGACATGACCGAGACGCCTCTCCGGTCAATAACCAACAGCGGGATCTGGATACCCATGTTGGCTCCCACATGTTCCACGATGATATCATCGGGTGAACCACGGTGTCGAGGATTCAATCAATCCGTATGCAATTCCCTTTGTCAATCGGTATGTTACTTGCCCGAGATTCGATCGTCGGTATCCCAATACCTAGTTCAATCTCGTTACCGGCAAGTCTCTTTACTCGTACCGCAATGCATGATCCCGTGACTAACGCCTTAGTCACATTGAGCTCATTATGATGATGCATTACCGAGTGGGCCCAGAGATACCTCTCCGTTTACACGGAGTGACAAATCCCAGTCTCGATCCGTGCCAACCCAACAGACACTTTCGGAGATACCCGTAATGCACCTTTATAGTCACCCAGTTACGTTGTGACGTTTGGCACACCCAAAGCACTCATACGGTATCCGGGAGTTGCACGATCTCATGGTCTAAGGAAAAGATACTTGACATTGGAAAAGCTCTAGCAAACGAAACTACACGATCTTTTATGCTATGCTTAAGTTGGGTCTTGTCCATCACATCATTCTCCTAATGATGTGATCCCGTTATCAATGACATCCAATGTCCATAGTCAGGAAACCATGACTATCTGTTGATCAACGAGCTAGTCAACTAGGGGCTTACTAGGGACAGGTTGTGGTCTATGTATTCACACATGTATTATGATTTCCGGACAATACAATTATAGCACGAATAATAGACTATTATCATGAACACAGAAATATAATAATAACCATTTATTATTGCCTCTAGGGCATATTTCCAACAGTCTCCCACTTGCACTAGAGTCAATAATCTAGTTACATTGTGATGAATCGAACACCCATTGCGTCCTGGTGTTGATCATGTTTTGCCCTAGGGAGAGGTTTAGTCAACGGATCTGCTACATTCAGGTCCGTGTGCACTTTACAAATATCTATGTCTCCATTTTGAACACTTTCACGAATGGAGTTGAAGCGACGCTTGATATGTCTGGTCTTCCTGTGAAACCTGGGCTCCTTCGCAAGGGCAATAGCTCCAGTGTTGTCACAAAAGAGAGTCATTGGGCCCGACGCATTGGGAATCACCCCTAGGTCGGTAATGAACTCCTTCATCCAGACTGCTTCCTGTGCTGCCTCCGAGGCTGCCATGTACTCCGCTTCACATGTAGATCCCGCCACGACGCTTTGCTTGCAACTGCACCAGCTTACTGCTCCTCTATTCAATATATACACGTATCCGGTCTGTGACTTCGAGTCATCCAGATCTGTGTCGAAGCTAGCGTCGACGTAACCCTTTACGACGAGCTCTTCGTCACCTCCATAAATGAGAAACATATCCTTAGTCCTTTTCAGGTACTTCAGGATATTCTTGACCGCTGTCCAGTGTTCCTTGCCGGGATTACTTTGGTACCTTCCTACCAAACTTACGGCAAGGTTTACATCAGGTCTGGTACACAGCATGGCATACATAATAGACCCTATGGCCGAGGCATAGGGGATGACACTCATCTGTTCTATATCTTCTGCCGTGGTCGGGCATTGAGCCGTGCTCAATTGCACACCTTGCAATACAGGCAAGAACCCCTTCTTGGACTGATCCATACTGAACTTCTTCAATATCTTGTCAAGGTATGTACTCTGTGAAAGACCAATGAGGCGTCTTGATCTATCTCTATAGATTTTGATGCCTAATATATAAGCAGCTTCTCCAAGGTCCTTCATTGAAAAACACTTATTCAAATAGGCCTTTATACTTTCCAAGAATTCTATATCATTTCCCATCAATAATATGTCATCCACATATAATATGAGAAATGCTACAGAGCTCCCACTCACTTTCTTGTAAACACAGGCTTCTCCATAAGTCTGTGTAAACCCAAACGCTTTGATCATCTCATCAAAGCGAATGTTCCAACTCCGAGATGCTTGCACCAGCCCATAGATTGAGCGCTGGAGCTTGCATACTTTGTTTGCATTCTTAGGATCGACAAAACCTTCCGGCTGCATCATATACAACTCTTCCTTAAGGAAGCCGTTAAGGAATGCCGTTTTGACGTCCATCTGCCATATCTCATAATCATAGTATGCGGCAATTGCTAACATGATTCGGACGGACTTCAGCTTCGCTACGGGTGAGAAAGTCTCATCGTAGTCAACCCCTTGAACTTGTCGATAACCCTTAGCGACAAGTCGAGCTTTGTAGATGGTCACATTACCATCTGCGTCCGTCTTCTTCTTAAAGATCCATTTGTTTTCTATGGCTCGCCGCTCATCGGGCAAGTCAGTCAAAGTCCATACTTTGTTTTCATACATGGATTCTATCTCGGATTTCATGGCTTCTAGCCATTTGTCGGAATCCGGGCCCGCCATCGCTTCTTCATAGTTCGAAGGTTCACCGTTGTCTAACAACATGATTTCCAGGACAGGGTTGCCGTACCACTCTGGTGCGGAACGTGTCCTTGTGGACCTACGAAGTTCAGTAACTTGATCTGAAGCTTCATGATCATCATCATTAACTTCCTCCCCAGTCGGTGTAGGCACCACAGGAACATTTTCCCGCGCTGCGCTACTTTCCGGTTCGGAAGGGGTGACTATCACCTCATCAAGTTCCACTTTCCTCCCACTCAATTCTTTCGAGAGAAACTCCTTCTCTAGAAAGGACCCGTTCTTGGCAACGAAGATCTTGCCTTCGGATCTGAGGTAAAAGGTATACCCAATAGTTTCCTTAGGGTATCCTATGAAGACGCATTTTTCCGATTTGGGTTCGAGCTTTTCAGGTTGAAGTTTCTTGACATAAGCATCGCATCCCCAAACTTTTAGAAACGACAGCTTAGGTTTCTTCCCAAACCATAATTCATACGGTGTCGTCTCAACGGATTTAGACGGTGCCCTATTTAAAGTGAATGCGGCAGTCTCTAAAGCATAACCCCAAAATGAGAGCGGTAAATCGGTAAGAGACATCATAGATCGCACCATATCCAATAGAGTGCGATTACGACGTTCGGACACACCATTTCTCTGAGGTGTTCCAGGCGGCGTGAGTTGTGAAACTATTCCACATTTCCTTAAGTGTGTACCAAATTCGTGACTTAAATATTCTCCACCACGATCTGATCGTAAGAATTTTATTTTCCTGTCACGTTGATTCTCGACTTCACTCTGAAATTCCTTGAACTTTTCAAAGGTTTCAGACTTGTGTTTCATTAGGTAGACATACCCATATCTACTTAAATCATCAGTGAGAGTGAGAACATAACGATATCCTCCGCGAGCCTCAACACTCATTGGACCGCACACATCGGTATGTATGATTTCCAATAAGTTGGTTGCTCGCTCCATTGTTCCGGAGAACGGAGTCTTGGTCATCTTACCCATGAGGCATGGTTCGCACGTGTCAAATGATTCGTAATCAAGAGACTCCAAAAGTCCATCTGCATGGAGCTTCTTCATGCGCTTGACACCAATGTGACCAAGGCGGCAGTGCCACAAGTATGTGGGACTATCGTTATCAACTTTACATCTTTTGGTATTCACACTATGAACATGTGTAGCATCACGTTCGAGATTCATCAAGAATAAACCATTGACCAGCGGGGCATGACCATAAAACATATCTCTCAAATAAATAGAACAACCATTATTCTCAGATTTAAATGAGTAGCCATCTCGAATTAAACGAGATCCAGATACAATGTTCATGCTCAAAGCTGGCACTAAATAACAATTATTGAGGTTTATAACTAATCCCGTGGGTAGATGCAGAGGTAGCGTGCCGACGGCGATCACATCGACCTTGGAACCATTCCCGACGCGCATCGTCACCTCGTCTTTTGCCAGTCTCCGTTTATTCCGTAGTTCCTGATTTGAGTTACAAATATGAGCAACCGCACCGGTATCAAATACCCAGGAGCTACTACGAGTACTGGTAAGGTACACATCAATTACTTGTATATCACATATACCTTGGGTGTTGCCGGCCTTCTTCTTGTCAGCTAAATATTTGGGGCAGTTTCGCTTCCAGTGACCACTTCCCTTGCAATAAAAGCACTCAGTCTCAGGCTTGGGTCCATTCTTTGACTTCTTCCCGGTAACTGGCTTACCGGGCGCGGCAATTCCCTTGCCGTCCTTCTTGAAGTTCTTCTTACCCTTGCCCTTCTTGAACTTAGTGGTTTTATTCACCATCAACACTTGATGTTCCTTTTTGATCTCCCCTTCCGCTGATTTTAGCATTGAATATACCTCGGGAATGGTCTTTTCCATCCCCTGCATATTGTAGTTCATCACAAAGCTCTTGTAGCTTGGTGGAAGCGACTGGAGGATTCTGTCAATGACCGCGTCATCCGGGAGATTAACTCCCAGCTGAGACAAGCGGTTGTGCAACCCAGACATTCTGAGTATGTGCTCACTAACAGAACTGTTCTCCTCCATTTTACAGCTGAAGAACTTGTCGGAGACATCATATCTCTCGACCCGGGCATGAGCTTGAAAAACCAGTTTCAGCTCCTCGAACATCTCGTATGCTCCATGTTTCTCAAAACGCTTTTGGAGACCCGGTTCTAAGCTGTAAAGCATGCCGCACTGAACGAGGGAGTAATCATCAGCACGCTGCTGCCAAGCGTTCATAACGTCTTGGTTCTCAGGGATTGGTGCTTCACCTAGCGGTGCTTCTAAGACATAATCTTTCTTGGCAACTATGAGGATGAGCCTCAGGTTCCGGACCCAGTCCGTATAGTTGCTGCCATCATCTTTCAGCTTGGTTTTCTCTAGGAACGCGTTGAAATTGAGGACAACGTGGGTCATTTGATCTACAATACATAATGTAGAGATTTTAGACTAAGTTCATGATAATTAAGTTCATATAATCAAATTATTTAATGAACTCCCACTCAGACAGACATCCCTCTAGTCATCTAAGTGAAACATGATCCGAGCTTAACTAGGCCGTGTCCGATCATCACGTGAGACGGACTAGTCAAGATCGGTGAACATTTCCATGTTGATCGTATCTTCTATACGACTCATGCTCGACCTTTCGGTCCTCCGTGTTCCGAGGCCATGTCTGTACATGCTAGGCTCGTCAAGTCAACCTAAGTGTATTGCGTGTGTTCCGAGGCCATGTCTGTACATGCTAGGCTCGTCAACACCCGTTGTATGCGAACGTAAGAATCTATCACACCCGATCATCACGTGGTGCTTCGAAACGACGAACCTTCGCAACGGTGCACAGTTAGGGTGAACACTTTCTTGAAATTATTATAAGGGATCATCCTACTTGCTACCGTCGTTCTAAGCAAATAAGATGCAAAAACATGATAAACATCACATGCAATCAAATAGTGACATGATATGGCCAATATCATCATGCTCCTTTGATCTCCATCTTCGGGGCACCATGATCATCTTCGTCACCGGCATGACACCATGATCTCCATCATCATGATCTCCATCATTGTGTCTTCATGAAGTTGTCACGCCAACGATTACTTCTACTTCTATGGCTAACCGTTTAGCAACAAAGTAAAGTAAATTACATGGCGTTATTCAATGACACGCAGGTCATGCAAAATAATAAAGACAACTCCTATGGCTCCTGCCGGTTGTCATACTCATCGACATGCAAGTCGTGATTCCTATTACAAGAATATGATCAATCTCATACATCACATATATCATTCATCACATCTTCTGGCCATATCATATCACATATATCACTTGCTGCAAAAACAAGTTAGACGTCCTCTAATTGTTGTTGCAAGTTTTTTACGTGGTTTGTAGGTTTCTAGCAAGAACGTTTTCTTACCTACGTATGACCACAACGTGATTTGCCAATTTCTATTTACCCTTCATAAGGACCCTTTTCATCGAATCCGTTCCGACTAAAGTAGGAGAGACAGACACCCGCTAGCCACCTTATGCAACTAGTGCATGTCAATCGGTGGAACCTGTCTCACGTAAGCGTACGTGTAAGGTCGGTCCGGGCCGCTTCATCCTACAATGCCGCCGAAACAAGAAACGACTAGTAGCGGCAAGAAGAATTGGCAACATCAACGCCCACAACTTCTTTGTGTTCTACTCGTGCATAGTAACTACGCATAGGCCTGGCTCATGATGCCACTGTTGGGAATCGTAGCATAATTTAAAATTTTCCTACGCTCACCAAGATGCATCTATGGAGTCTACTAGCAACGAGGGGAAAGGAGTGGATCTACATACCCTTGTAGATCGCGAGCGGAAGCGTTCCAATGAACGTGGATGACGGAGTCGTACTCGCCGTGATCCAAATCACCGATGACCGAGTGCCGAACGGACGGCGCCTCCGCGTTCAACACACGTACGGTGCAGCAACGTCTCCTCCTTCTTGATCCAGCAAGGGGGAAGGAGAGGTTGATGGAGATCCAACAGCACGACGGCGTGGTGGTGGATGTAGCGGGTCTCCGGCAGGGCTTCGCCGAGCTTCTGCGAGAGAGAGAGAGGTGTTGCAGGGGAGGAGGGAGGCGCCCAAGGCTTAGATGTTGCTGCCCTCCCTTCCCCCCACTGTATATATAGGGCCAAGGGAGAGGGGGGGGCGCAGCCTTGCCCCTTCCTTCAAGGAAGGGTGCGGCCAGGGGGGAGTCCTTCTTCCCCAAGGCACCTCGGAGGTGCCTTCCCCCTTTAGGACTCTCCCTTCTTTCTTATCTCTTGCGCATGGGCCTCTTGGGGCTGGTGCCCTTGGCCCATATAGGCCAAGGCGCACCCCTTACAGCCCATGTGGCCCCCCCGGGGCTGGTGGACCCCCTTGGTGGACCCCCGGACCCCTTTCGGCACTCCCGGTACAATACCGATAAAGCGCGAAACTTTTCCGGCGACCAAAATAAGACTTCCCATATATAAATCTTTACCTCCGGACCATTCCGGAACCTCTCGTGACGTCCGGGATCTCATCCGGGACACCGAACAACTTTCGGGTTTCCGCATACATATATCTCTACAACCCTAGCGTCACCGGACCTTAAGTGTGTAGACCCTACGGGTTCGGGAGACATGCAGACATGACCGAGACGCCTCTCCGGTCAATAACCAACAGCGGGATCTGGATACCCATGTTGGCTCCCACATGTTCCACGATGATATCATCGGGTGAACCACGGTGTCGAGGATTCAATCAATCCGTATGCAATTCCCTTTGTCAATCGGTATGTTACTTGCCCGAGATTCGATCGTCGGTATCCCAATACCTAGTTCAATCTCGTTACCGGCAAGTCTCTTTACTCGTACCGCAATGCATGATCCCGTGACTAACGCCTTAGTCACATTGAGCTCATTATGATGATGCATTACCGAGTGGGCCCAGAGATACCTCTCCGTTTACACGGAGTGACAAATCCCAGTCTCGATCCGTGCCAACCCAACAGACACTTTCGGAGATACCCGTAATGCACCTTTATAGTCACCCAGTTACGTTGTGACGTTTGGCACACCCAAAGCACTCATACGGTATCCGGGAGTTGCACGATCTCATGGTCTAAGGAAAAGATACTTGACATTGGAAAAGCTCTAGCAAACGAAACTACACGATCTTTTATGCTATGCTTAAGTTGGGTCTTGTCCATCACATCATTCTCCTAATGATGTGATCCCGTTATCAATGACATCCAATGTCCATAGTCAGGAAACCATGACTATCTGTTGATCAACGAGCTAGTCAACTAGGGGCTTACTAGGGACAGGTTGTGGTCTATGTATTCACACATGTATTATGATTTCCGGACAATACAATTATAGCACGAATAATAGACTATTATCATGAACACAGAAATATAATAATAACCATTTATTATTGCCTCTAGGGCATATTTCCAACACTATCATAGAGTTCGTACTAGAATAACACCTTAAGACACAAATCAACCAAAACCCTAATGTCACCTAGATACTCCAATGTCACCTCAAGTATCCGTGGGTATGATTATACGATATGCATCACACAATCTCAGATTCATCTATTCAACCAACTCAAAGAACTTCAAAGAGTGCCCCAAAGTTTCTACCGAAGAGTCAAGACGAAAACGTGTGCCAACCCCTATGCATAGGTTCATGGGCGGAACCCGCAAGTTGATCACCAAAACATACATCAAGTGGATCACGTGATATCCCATTGTCACCACAGATAAGCACGGCAAGACATACATCAAGTGTTCTCCAACCCTTAAAGACTCAATCTAATAAGATAACTTCAAAGGGAAAACTCAATCCATTACAAGAGAGTAGAGGGGGAGAAGCATCATAAGATCCAACTATAATAGCAAAGCTCGTGATACATCAAGATCGTACCACCTCAAGAACACGAGAGAGAGAGAGAGAGAGAGAGAGAGAGAGAGAGAGAGATCAAACACATAGCTACTGGTACATACCCTCAGCCCCGAGGGTGAACTGCTCCCTCCTCGTCATGGAGAGCGCCGGGATGATGAAGATGGCCACCGGTGAGGGTTCCCCCCTCCGGCAGGGTGCCGGAACAGGGCCCCGATTGGTTTTTGGTGGCTACAGAGGCTTGCGGCGGCGGAACTCCCGATCTATTATGTTTTCTGGAGGTTTCAGTATTTATAGGATTTTTTGGCGATAGGTCTCACGTCAGGGGGGTCTCCGGGTTGTCCACGAGGTAGGGGCCCACGCCCAGGGGGTGGGCGCGCCCCCCACCCTCGTGGGCAGCCCGGAACTCTCCTGGCCCAACTCGTTTACTCCGGGGGCTTCTTTTGGTCCAGAAAAAATCATCAAAAATTTGCACGTCCATTGGACTCCGTTTGGTATTCCTTTTCTGTAAAACTGAAAAACAAGGAAAAAACAGAAACTGGCACTGGGCTCTAGGTTAATATGTTAGTCCCAAAAATCATATAAAATAGCATATAAATGCATATAAAACATCCTAGAAGGATAATATAATAGCGTGAATACTTCATAAATTATAGATACGTTGGAGACGTATCAGGGCCGAAAGACATCATGGGCCATACATGGGCCGAAAGTTACAACGGGCTGGAATCATATTGGAAGGCCCAGATGAAGCTAATGGGCTTAATTCGTATAGGCCGTAATGGGCCGTGAGTTAGCGGGCCGTAAATGGACTATATACGAACATGCCGTTAACAGGCTTTCCGTGGGCCAGCCCGTTACCTTTTGACCATGTCAAACGGGCCGACCTTTTCACCGGAATGGGCCTCTATTGGGACGTGCCACGTGTCGACGTATCATAGGCGCCTACTGTCCAATGAATGGATGACATCTGTCCCAACGGTGAGCCAACATGTGTTTCCTCCGGCCAATGAGAATTTTACACGTGGAAAATCCTCATTGGTCCAGGCTGTTAGCGGGTTATCGAATCCAAAACCGGACCCGATAGCTTAACGGCGTTCCGTTACGGTGGATGCCACGTGTCGGTCACCCTTAACGAAAGCACTTCCATGACGCGCGATTTATCGTCATGGAAGTGGACACTTCCGTGATGATAATTTTGGTAATGTCATGGAACACTTCTACGACAACACAAGTATGACTATCTTGATTCTGTCATAAATTTGTCATGGATGTACATGCATGACAGAAAACGTCACCTACTGTGACAAACACGTATCATCACGAAAGTGTCTTTTTTTGTAGTGATGTATTTGACATGAAGAAAGCAATAGCAATAAAACTGAACGATCATTATGCTAAGCTAACGGGTGGGTCGTGTCCATCACATCATTCTCCTAATGATGTGATCCCGTTATCAAATGACAACACATGTCCATGGTTAGGAAACCTTAACCATCTTTGATCAACGAGCTAGTCCAGTAGAGTCTTACTAGGGACACGATGTTTGTTTATGTATTCACACATGTATTTAGGTTTCCGATCAATACAATTCTAGCATGAATAATAAACTTTTATCATGAATAAGGAAATATAAAATAACAACTTTATTATTTCCTCTAGGGCATATTTCCTTCAGCTTGTGGCTCCTACTGGATTGATACCTTGGTTCTTAACCGAGGGAAATACTTATCTCTACTTTGCTGCATCACCCTTCCCTCTTCAAGGGAAAAATCAACACAAGCTCAAGAAGTAGCAGCACCGGGTCAGGGACTCGGCTCGCCCTCAAGGAAGAAAAACCCATGTACGAGGAGATGGACGGTGTGAATGGGCCCCACAACGGTGGCGCCTCATCGATACAGATGAGGACCGCGCCGAGAAGGTCCTCCGTGAAGCAGATGAGGCAGGCCATGAGTGCGACCGCCTCTTGGAGCGATTTGATGAGCTCCGGGAGGTAGCTCGCCGCCAAGTGGTAGACATGCATCGCGAGCTCAACCACATCGCGCAAAGATTCGAGGAGCTCCACCACGCAGTCGCCGAAGTGGAGATCGACGTGACCTACAAGATCTCTAACGTAACAGCGTGCGCCGAGCAAACCACATGCGACGCAGACCGCGCCGTTGAAGAGGCTCTCATGCCGCCGGCATCAAGATTTCCGCGGCCATGTCGTACGCGGAAGACAGTGTCCGCTAGACATCATCAAATGTAGGACAATGAACGAAGCGTTGATGGCCGGTGAGGAGGGCAGCGACAACGACTGGGATGACGATAGCGATGAGTCGGACAACGGCAAGGAAGGACGACGGCGACAAGGATGACGGTGGCGACAAGGAGGACGACAACGATGACGATGAATAAATTTAAGTAGTTCTGTTAGGTTCTAGAATTATGCATGTTAATTATGTATGAACTTGTGCATATCTTGTAATGATAGTAAGTATTGTCTTTATATTTTATGAAGTTGTCTATTGAATCCTATGATCTCTAGTCAGTTTCAATCTAAACCGTGACAAGCACTACCATTGCATCCAGTTCAGGTGGTGACCACGCCAGCGGCATGCTAGTTGAACGGTCACCACGACATTGGCATCGGTTCCTTGGTCGAATCCAGGGGTTCAATTGTTTTTTTCTGCTAATCTATTATTTCTGTTCCTGTCAAGTGGCCTCACACAAGGAAGACGATAAGTGTAATCACAAGTATATATTTTGTGATTTGGCGACACAGGGGATTTTTATACTATAAGCAATTGAGATCTCAAAACTTATTTTCTGTGACACTACAAATCATCACAGAATATGCACATGTCTAATGATGGTCGAATGTGTCGCCAAAAATAAGGCTAGAATGTCACCAAAGTTGCCGAGGGCACTGTCTAAGATCATTTTCCTGATGGACGATCGTCACGAGCTGTTTCCCGTTCGGGTTTCCTGTTCCGTCACGAGGGTTTTTGTTACAAAATAGCACATGTTTTGTAGTGACACTGCAGGAATCCACCCCTGGTGGAAAACTCGCATTCTTCATTTTCCTCGGCCTAACGCCTTGGTCCGAGCAAGGCAAACCCAAGAAGACTAAAAATATTGGGGGTACAAATAAAGCTGTGACGATTTCGAAGGTTGCTCGATGAAGGATGAAGAGAGGTTCAATGACTCATTTTATAGGCTCAGATTATCAGTGTGATGGCGAAGAAATAGGGCAGGGATGATGGACGAAAAAATTAGACAAAAACATCAGATATAAAGAGCATCTCGCGTGTGGTTTCAAGCACTTTCGGCGCAAAGGGAAGATGCCTTCCTACCAACTGACAGGAGTGCTATCGCGTCACGTGCAACACGTACAGTGACTGCTGCCACGCCCCATGGTGGCATGTGTCACGTCGCCCACCCCGTTCCATTTTTGTTTATTCCAGCGCATGAAACCTGTTATGCTTGCGGCAGACCCTGCTACCTTCGGTTGTGGTGGCAGGTGCCACGTGTCGGCTGCTGGGCCTGTTGCCACGTACTTTTGTCAATACTGTTTGAAGGTGGTCCTTTCGGTCATTATGTTCGGGTAGGCGGTCTAAAGTGACAAAAATTCTGCGCCTCGATGGCTCAAAACGTCTTCAAAGGGCCAACGCCGAATTTATTTTTCATATCCCAAAGAAAAGATCGTCTAATACGAAGCATATCTTGGCTTTAATGCAACCAACAACATGGCGGATATGCTTTCCTCGAACTTCGTCCCTCCAAGTCAATGGTCGTTTGTCGTCTCCACGGGTAAAGGGGCTTTCATCCGTCCCTACAAGTCAATGGTCGTTTGTCATCTTCACAGGTAGGGGGGTTTTCATCCATCCATACAAGTCAATGGTCATTTGTCGTGTACTTGGGTAAGGTGGCTTCCAACTGTAAATCGACCAAAGGGAGAAATTATATCAGTGCTTCGATGACCGGGTAGAGGAGTACCCGGTAGAAACATTCTACTTACAGTATTAACCAATTTCAGGAATGGCACATTTTACACGTATTATTGAATCTTAAAAAGGAAAATTATGGGCGAGGATGCATATGGTCCGTGAAACACGTTTGTACGTTAACCATTCCCCTGTCCATTAACACTATTTGTTGGAGCAACATGGCAGCAATTATTGCGCTTCTGTCCAACAAAATTGTGAAATCGCTAACGATCCTGCCGTCCGTCAGTTCTCCTACCAACGGGTCTAGCTTTCTTTCCTTCTACGTATATATATGGACAATATATTTGTGAGAGAAAACAAAAGTCCGGAGCAGGCGGAAGAAACGCGAAACGGAAACCACGTGGTTCGAGGGTGCGCGCACGCGGAAGGCCTGTACCCGTTAAAACCCCGGCAAATCCCCTCCCATCTCTCGCGCCGCCTCTCTATTCTCCCATCCCACCGCTCACCATGGCCGCTATCGACGAGGCCTCTGGCCGCCGGGCGGCCAGCTGCTTCTTCGAGGTCGGCCAGCGCGAGATCGGCTCATCCAGCTCCCGCCGAATCAGCGGCTCCGAGGTGCTCCTTTCTCAATTATTTCCATTTCAGTGTGATCTCCTGTACTTTTCTGATTCGGTTGGTTTCTCGAGCGGATCGAGCATCGCTGACCGCGGATATCGTTAGGGAATAGGGAACCTTCTGCATATTTCCGTCGGCAGGGGTGAAATACTGGAATAGGATAAGCATGTTCGTAAGGCGGCAGCTTGGTCTTGCTCTTGGCTTATTGAGGTTATTTAGTTGCATATATGCCTTAGAGCATCTATAGCAGATCCCGCAAACCGCGGTCCTGCAAATTTCGTTTATGGTCGGTGGTACTCCATCAGCGAGTTGGAGACGACGAACGCCATGTCGTACTCCTTCAACGCCGTCACCCGTGCCGCTGCAGCTTCATCTCCGGCGGCGGCCGCCTCCTTCGCATCAAACCACACGCGCTCCGCTGCCCAGAGACGCTTGAGCGCGGGCGAGAAGGTCCGGTCCAGCCGGTCGAAGTTGCTCCAGGCCCGGCTGCCGCCGCTGCGGGAGAGGGCGCCGCGCACACGCGCCTGCACCTTGCGCCACTCCTCCATCGCCGGGCGGAGGGAGGAGCTACCCACCTCGTCGTCATGGCAGCGCTTGCGAGGCGGCTAGCAGCCGCGGCCACCCCTCCCAACGACCCGCGCTCGACATCGGGGCGAGGTTCGGGTGGCTACCTGTGCCGCCAAAGGCTACCGGAGGAAAGGGGATTTGTCACTGGAGATGATGATTTGCGGCGGAGGGGGATATGGGAAATGCCGAATGCGAACCCTAAAACGGGGAGCTCCGGTATATGTGCAGGAACCGGGGGCGGTTTATGGGCTGCCCGTAAACAATTTACTGGCCGGGCCGTTTTTACAGGATCTACCCGGGCCTGTATTTTGACACGAACCGTAAATCCGCCAGGCCGGTGAGCTTTTAAGGGATATGCTATAGATGCTCTTAGTCCTGTCTTTGCTTTTTATTTTTTAGAGAAAACGCGAGGCCCGACTTTATAAATAAAGCCATGAGGCAGAGAGATGTTCTTAGTCCTGTCTTTGCTTTATGTACTTTGTACCGTAAAGCTCAAATCTCTGATCACATGGACACAGGTGTTCACTGTAGCCCAGAGCCCCAGACCATTATTTAAATACGGACATACGGTCATACCGTCAGTGACCCGGGGCTCTCTTTTTGACATGTTGGATTGTCATAACTCTGTTCTGGACAATATTTACCAAGTTCCAGTAGCTTGATAGTTTTGTACATGTTGGAATGTCATAACTCTGTTCTGCAATTGTGGAATTCTTTCGTTTCATGCTTACTGTTTGCTATTTTCATCTTGTCCTTGTGAATAGGGCCTAATTTTGCGGATGAACCAATATGGAAAGTTGCGAGGTCATAGTGGCTGTGTTAATACTATAAGCTTCAATCCTGCTGGTGACCTCCTTGTGTCTGGTTCAGACGACACAGACATCATACTATGGGACTGGCTTGCTAAAACTGAAAAACTAACTTACCCTTCTGGACATCAACAAAATGTCTTTCATGCTCGTGTGATGCCATTTACAGATGACAGCACCATTGTGACCGTTGGTGCTGATGGCCAGGTGTGTCTCTACCCACGCTTGAGTTTTTCTCTTGCTGTATTAGTAGTATTAGTACTAATCAGATATTCACAAGTATCCCAATGAGTATGTACTGTTTTTTATGTGACCAATATCACCCTTAGGAAACTCTAGAATAATAGCACCATACATAACTAACCAAAAGGTCACCTGTAAGCCATGTCTTCAAAAGCTATCTTCATAAGACCTTACAAGTAAAAAATATTCGATATTGGTTATGTATGGAATGTTTTTTCTGGCTATCAGGTGTCTGCAGATTCATTAAATTTACCATTCTGTTCTGATAGTCATTTCAATCCCACCACTTGTCCTCAGGTTAGGGTGGGACAACTGAAGCAGGGTGGTGGATTCACAACCAAACAAATTGGGGAACATCATGATCGTGCGCATAAGATGGCTCTCGAACCAGGAAGTCCTCACATACTTTACAGCTGTGGAGAGGATGGCTTGGTACAACACGTATGTCACTGCTCCGTTATATGCTAGTATTAAAGCAACAATTATATTGCTTCACACATTTGGATTGAATATTTGTTTCTTACAGTTTGACCTGCGCAGTGATTCACCAACAAAGCTTCTCACCTGCTATTCATTCTCAAATAGAAGGCGCCGTGTAAGACTGAATACCATTGCTATTGACCCACAGAACCCTAATTATTTTTCGATCGGTGGCTCCGATGAGTATGTACGGCTGTATGATTTTAGGAAAATAAACTTGGACTCTTCAAGCAATATGAACCTACCAGTTGATACCTTCTGCCCTGAGCACCTTCTTATGGGTGGGAAGGTCCACATCACTGGTATTGCATACTCTTATTCAAGCGAGTTACTTGTCTCATACAATGACGAGCTTATCTACCTGTTCGAAAACTATATGGGTCTTGGTCCGAATCCTGAATCAACACAGCCAGAGCATTTGGACAAGCTCGAGCAGCTACAATCATACTCTGGTCACAGAAATTTCAGAACTGTTAAAGGAGTCAGTTTCTTTGGACCCAATAATGAATATGTTTTGAGTGGGTCAGACTGCGGGCATGTGTTCATTTGGAGGAAAAATGGAGGTGAATTGATGAGGATCATGCGCGGCGATAAACATATCGTTAATTGCATCGAACCCCATCCGCATTTTCCCTTCCTAGCTACTAGTGGGATAGACAGCACCATTAAGATTTGGACACCTTCGTCAAGCAAAGTGATGCAATTGCCTCAATATGCAAATAAAGTAAGTCTTATGTTTTGTTGGTGTTGCACTCGGTTCGTACAGTTGACCGTGTACTTGCTCTTGTTGTTGCAGTGAGTTTGTATTTTACAGTAATGTTTTGTTGCATGACAGGTAATAGCTTCAAACGCGCGGGAGAGGCAATTCTATGCCTCCCGAGGAGAAATGACACTTTCAGCTGACGTCATGATGCGTATCTTAAGATTGCAAAATACACAATCTGAACTGTACGCAAATCATGAACCATCTGCTGCCGATTTCGCAACTGGTGGTGATGAGACTTTCTTCATTGGGCTTGGTGATGGTGATGGGAACCAAAGATCGAACTCTGATCCCAGGGAACGCATTGTGACATGAGGCCATGTTTTTTAGGTTGCAACTTCACATTCAGTGATATTTTAGTGGCGGAAAACTGATTGGCAGTGTGTCACAACCTGCTACTTGTTTTTTCTGTTATCGTGTTATTAGTATGTTAGTATGTTCAAATCTGTACTCGGTCTATTAAAATAAAGGCGTTCCTCGCGGTTTTTTGAAAAGAAGGATGACCCCGGCCTCTTCATCTGGGAGATGCATGCAGTCACTTTATTAATTATTCACAAAGACCTTACGAAGTAGTACATCAGGTAGTCTGAAGCCATCATCTTAGAGCATCTTTAGCTGCGCCCCCAACAGCCCTCAGGCGATTTTTTAGCGCTGCGCCCAAAAATCGGCCCACTCGCGCCCCCAGGAGCCTATTTTTCGCTGGTTTGGGCCGAAAATGGCGTCGGCGGACCCAGGCCGAACACGGCGCGCTAGGGGGCGCCGGGGCAATCATTTTTGGCGCGAAAGAACGGCGGGCCCGCCGAGTCAGCGACCCCCGCGCCTCGTCGTCCTGACCGCCTCGGTTTCCCGCGGGGAATCAATGCAAAGGTTGCCGCCGGTCAGCCTTTCATTGATTCCTCATGAGCGGCGCGGCGCGGCGACGCACCATCTCCCGCCACGCGTACACACGGCGCCCACACCCCCGGCTGCTATATAAGTAGCACCTCCCCTCGCCTGTGGCCGCACCCCGCCCACAGCTCTCTCTCTCTCTCTGTCCCCGTGCGCCGCTGCCGCCGACGTTCCTCCCCTCTCTCCCCGTGCCGGGCCGCGACGATGGGCGAGAGGTTTCCCGGCGATGGGGTGGCGGCCAATGGCTTCGGCCGCCGCTCGTTGCACGAGTGGGAAGCCTACCTCCTGTTCGAGGCCAACGTCCCGGCGCCTCCTGACATGCGCGCGCCGGGGCGGTGGAAGCTCAGCGCCGGTGGTGTCCTCATTCCCCCGCTGCCTGACGTCACCGCGCGCGTCAACTACTTCGCCGACGAGGTCGACCGCGTGCGGGTGCCGCTGACGGAGGAGCAGCGGGCCCTCCGGCAGTACGCCGCCGGCAACCACGAGGCCTGGGTGGCGTACTTCCAGCGTCGGCAAGCGGAGCGGCTGGCCTCCAGCAACGGGGCGCCGGTGGTGCAGAGGACCAAGAACAGCGAGGGCCGCCGCCTGTGGTGTGGCGCCCCCCGCCGCACTCTCCACGCCGTCCTCCAGCACCTCGAGGGCGGCAACGATTCGCCGATGACGTACCCTGCCGCCCCGGTCCCCCGCGGGAGCGGCGGCCAATGGATGCCGAGGAGGATCGGCTCCTCTTCTTCCTCCTCCCGCTCCTCCTCCCACTCCTCCGGGTCGTCGGCGTTGTTCGGCGTCAAGGCCGAGCCCACGGAGACGCCGCTCGGCCGGCGCACCCGCAGCGCCGGCATCGTCATCAAAGAGGGCGGGCGTGCTTCCTCCTCGGCTCCTCCCCGCTTCGTCAAGCCGAAGATGGAGCCGGGGCTCGCCACCATGAAGACGGAGCCCGGGCTCGCCGGCGTGAAGACGGAGCCAGGGCTCGACGACGTGGCGGCCTTGAAGTGGGCGCGCGAAGACTAGGAACGGACGGAGCTGGAGTGCCAGTGCCGCGCCTTTGAGCAGTTCGCCGCTCGGCGCCGTGGCCGCTACGAGGGAGGCGCCGTCGTCCTCGACGACGACAGCGATGACGACTTGCCGCCACCGGTCCACTAGGGTGACCCCGGGAAGGGGTCCAGCAGGGGCGGCCGCGTGAAGGAGGAGAAGGACGACGAGGACAACGGCGGCGGCGACTTCGCCTCTTTCAGCGCGTTATTCGGCCTCTAGTCGGGGCCTCTTTGTTTTCCTTCTAAGTATTTTATCTATGTAAAAAAGATTTCAGTTCGCCAAAGTAATGTACTGTTTCGCCGAATATTTGTCCTGTTCGCCGAATTTTAGTCAAATAAATGTTCAAAAAAGTTTAAAACAGGCGCTTGGGGCCGACCCTGGGGACGTCGGCCGGGAACCCGATCGCCTCCAGGCCGATTTTAGCGCCGGTTCGTCCCCAGTCGGCGATTTTTTCGAGCTGCCTGGGGGGCCAACAGCTAGAGATGCTCTTATCAACATCTCTCGCTAGTCTTATCTACTTGATGAAGGGTGCTGATAGTCCGAGCCTAATACCAAACAGACATCACATAAATGCCTAACATTTAAACCCGGAGGCCCCAACCAAGCCACATACTGAGTTGGGGCGCAAACCGGTCCGACTTTCATAAGTCGTCACCACCGTCTTTCACTGATCCATTTTCAGAGCAAGTACTGACGCATCAACCTTGCTAGGTCTGCCGTCAATGCCCTCATGGCGCCAGACAATGCCTCCTCCCTGCGCGTGTGAGTCCCGACGTGATAACCGTGCAGTATGTATATAAGTTTCATAGGCTGAGAAATCAGCACGGAAACCTAGTGTAACATTT
The DNA here is from genome assembly GCF_002575655.3 of Aegilops tauschii subsp. strangulata. Taxonomy (NCBI): domain Eukaryota; kingdom Viridiplantae; phylum Streptophyta; class Magnoliopsida; order Poales; family Poaceae; genus Aegilops; species Aegilops tauschii. The sequence continues at coordinate 349,845,613 of NC_053038.3, read as the reverse complement.
GGTAACACCTCCTTTCATGTTCGGCATACCTATCTACTTCCTCCGTTCATAAATACGTATAAGATGTTCTAACTTTTTCGTGAATTGAATGTATGTAGACACGTTTTATTGTGTTTGTTTCTATTCATTTCAATACGTATCTAATTTATATTTAAAATATTTAAAACATCTTATATTTATGAATAAAGGAAATATCTCTCAAGGAATCATTCCACTGCACCCAGAAACTTCAACAACTTTCTGTGAAATGTTCCTTCAGAAAAATGGACTGCATTTCGGCTTACAAAAACAAAAATGACCAGACTAATACTGCATTTCTGCTTCTCAGAAGAAAAGGATCGCAGTGTCATTCCCGGAGTTGATCAACGCCACAACCTCGCAATTCAGCGTGAGCGCGTGCCTGATGGTATTCTCTTACCTTGTGCACACGCAAACTTTCTCGGAACTCTGAAGCAATAGGTAGCACCACAGGTCGGCAGCTTTGCGTGGGCAAGAAAAGAGGCATGTTGTTGAATATCATTGATTAGATTGAAAACATAGCATAGACTAGAAACTATTCTGGATTGTCTTGTACTCTAAATAGATTATACCCTCCTATATATATGCCCACGAGGCTCAAGTAACAAACATCGATTCCACCAATCCTCTGTATCCCTTCTAATGGTTAACCGATCCAATCCTACCCCCTGCCCGCCGCTTTCGCACCGCGCCGCCCATAGCTAGGGTTTGTTCACTGGTCGTGTTGACCGGCTACCCTAAAGAGTCTTCTTTCCCGATCCATTTATTCAGGTTTTTCTCCCTCTCGCCGGTCGTATTGATCGGTGTTTTTATTTTTGGTTTTCGGATCTAAGATTGGTTTGCATCACCCGCCGCCGCCATCGACCCCCACGCGCCTCTACTCCAACACGGTTGCAACCGGACAGCTTCTTCTCCGACCTGGCGGTCTCGCGCGACGAGGCGGCCCCTCACGGTCGTCGTCTGCACGTCTGCTTGCCCGTCGCCCTGCACCGACCTCCCTAGTCCTTCTCCGACCGGGACTTCTCCATCACCACCCGCCTCCGTCGCGTCTGAATGGTCGCCCTGCCATCTTCCTCGCCGGCCCCGTCGGCGGCTACCTCGAGCTCGGGCACCCTGCTGCGTTGGTCGCTCGGGCCTCGCTGTCCGGGCACCGGCGCTGCGTTGGCATCCCGGGTGCTGGTGCTGACGCGCTCGTCTGCACGTTGTCCCACGCCGACCGTCATTGCCAGCTTCATCTTGGACTCCGCCACCACCTCTCCTCCATCGAGCGATGTCCCCGACCTCGCACGCGAACGGATTGATCACCCGCCCGCCCGCGATCCGCCTCAGCTACGCCGTGCGACCGATATGGCCCGTCGGTTGCGCGCGCCTCCGCAGGTCCCGTGAAGACTGTCCCGATTATAGTGCGCCCCGTCACCGATCGAGCATCAGGCTGCCGCTGCGTCACCCCGTCGGGCCGCAGCGCCGCCGCCCCGTCGCCCCGTGGTTCTCCCCGCAGTTGCACCGACTCGCGCGCCGCCGCCGCGTCACCCCTTCGGATCGTATCGCCGTGGCACGCGGTCTCCGTCGCCGCCCGAGGCCGTTCCCCTGGCTGCACCGACTCGGGCACCGCTTCTGCGTCGCCCCTTCGGGTCGTAGTGCCACGGCACGCAGTCAACGCCGCCGCCACGAGGTCTTCCTGCCGTCGCCCCAACCTGTGCGCTACCGCTCCGTTGCCCCTTCGGGCCGTAGCGCCGCAGCATGCGGTCCACTCGCCATCCCCGCGGGTCGACTTTCACGTGGTATGCGCCGCGCCGCCTCCCTTGGCGCGGGAATGCCACCGTCCGTGCAGGTCTTCATCACGCTGTCTGGTTCTTCCTCGCCTACTTCGAGCATCGCCGCCGCGCTCCTAACCCAGCCGCATGAAGGAAATATGCCCTAGAGGCAATAATAAAGTATTATTTATTTCCTTATATCATGATAAATGTTTATTATTCATGCTAGAATTGTATTAACCGGAAACATAATACATGTGTGAATACATAGACAAACAGAGTGTCACTAGTATGCCTCTACTTGACTAGCTCGTTAATCAAAGATGGTTATGTTTCCTAGCCATAGACATGAGTTGTCATTTGATTAACGGGATCACCTCATTAGGAGAATGACGTGATTGACTTGACCCATTCCGTTAGCTTAGCACCCGATCGTTTAGTATGTTGCTATTGCTTTCTTCATGACTTATACATGTTCCTATGACTATGAGATTATGCAACTCCCGTTTACCGGAGGAACACTTTGTGTGCTATCAAACGTCACAACGTAAATGGGTGATTATAAAGGTGCTCTACAGGTGTCTCCAAAGGTACTTGTTGGGTTGGCGTATTTCGAGATTAGGATTTGTCACTCCGATTGTCGGAGAGGTATCTCTGGGCCCACTCAGTAATGCACATCACTATAAGCCTTGCAAGCATTGTGACTAATGAGTTAGTTGCGGGACGAAGTATTACGGAACGAGTAAAGAGACTTGCCGGTAACGAGATTGAACTAGGTATCGAGATACCGACGATCGAATCTCGGGCAAGTAACATACCGATGACAAAGGGAACAACGTATGTTGTTATGCGGTCTGACCGATAAAGATCTTCGTAGAATATGTAGGAACCAATATGAGCATCCAGGTTCCGCTATTGGTTATTGACCGGAGAGGTGTCTCGGTCATGTCTACATAGTTCTCGAACCCGTAGGGTCCGCACGCTTAAAGTTACGATGACAGTTATATTATGAGTTTATATGTTTTGATGTACCGAAGGTTGTTCGGAGTCCCGGATGTGATCACGGACATGACGAGGAGTCTCGAAATGTTCGAGACATAAAGATTGATATATTGGACGACTATATTCGGACACCGGAAGTATTCCGGAGAAGTTTCGGATTAAACCGGAGTGCCGGAGGGTTACCGGAACCCCCCGGGGAAGTATTGGGCCTTAGTGGGCCTAGAGGGGAGAGAGAGGGCAGCAGCCAGGAGGTGGCGCGCCCCCTCCCAGGAGGAATCCTAGTTGGACTAGGAGAGGAGGGCGCAGCCCCCTTTCCCTTTCCCTTTCCCTCTCCCTCTCCCTCTCTTTCCTTCCCCCCCTCTTTTCCTAGTTGGACTAGGAAAGGGGAGTCCTACTCCTACTAGGAGGAGGACTCCCCCCCTCTCCTTGGCGCGCCTAGGGCAGCCGGCCTCCCCCTTGCTCCTTTATATACGGGGGCAGGGGGGCACCTCTAAACACACTTGATATACGATATTTTAGCCGTGTGCGGTGCCCCCCTCCACCATATTACACCTCGATAATACTGTTGCGGAGCTTAGGCGAAGCCCTGCGTCGGTGAAACATCATCATCATCACCACGCCGTCGTGCTGACGAAACTCTCCCTCAACACTCGGCTGGATCGGAGTTCGAGGGACGTCATCGAGCTGAACGTGTGCTGAACTCGGAGGTGCCGTGCGTTCGGTACTTGATCGGTCGGATCGTGAAGACGTACGACTACATCAACCGCGTTGTGATAACGCTTCCGCTGTCGGTCTACGAGGGTACGTGGACAACACTCTCCCCTCTCGTTGCTATGCATCACCATGATCTTGCGTGTGCGTAGGAATTTTTTTGAATTTACTACGTTCCCCAACACCGCAGCCGCCGCTCTTCTTCGGCGCCGCTGTCGCTCGCTCACCCGAGTGGCCGCCGCCGTCTACCCCTTTTGTCTTCGTCCAGCACCAGCTCATCGCCAGCGTCGTCGTCATCTTCCTCGGCCACTTCATCTACTCCGACCACCGGGGCGACATCGGCCACACGCCGATTTGTGTCGCAACCATCGTTGCGTCCTTTCTTGCTAACTCATGCAGGTCCCCGTCTACGTATGCCCGGTGCTGGAAACACCGACGCGTGCCTTGTCTACGATGTGTTCCCAGGCCTGGCAAGCCTAGAGCGGTGCATCATCAACATCAACTTCGTCCGTCTTAGCATGCCCGGTGCTGGCAACACCAATGCGTGCCTTCGTCCACGACATGTTCCCGGACTTGGCAAACTCAGCGCGATGCCTCGTCAACAATGTCTTATTCTCGGCGCACCACTACCTTGACACCATTGCGCCCATGACTAACTGAAAGCACAAGTGCTCCCTGGTTGATTTTGGTAATTAATGTCAACATATTTCTTGTTGGACTAATAGTTCTATCTAGTGTATTTCAGACAAGTTCAACAATGACGTGGCAAGAACAAGTGGATGTGGAACCCTGATGACCCACAAGTATAGGGGATCAATTGTAGCTCTTTTCGATAAGTAAGAGTGTCGAACCCAACGAGGAGCAGAAGGAAATGACAAGTAGTTTTCAGTAAGGTAATGTCTGCAAGTGCTGAAATTGTAAGTAGTTGAGTAGTCTGATAGCAAGATAATTTGTAACGAGCAAGTAACGATAATGGTAACAAGTATGCAGCAAGGTAGCCCAAACCTTTTGAGGCAAAGGACAGGCCAAAATGATCTCTTATGATAAGCAAAACGTTCTTGAGGGTACACGGGAATTTCATCTAGTCACTTTCATCATGTTGGTTTGATTTGTGTTTGCTACTTTGATAATTTGATATGTGGGTGGACCGGTGCTTAGGTGCTGTTCTTACTTGAACAAACCTCCTACTTATGATTAACCCTCCCACAAGCATCCGCAACTACGAGAAAAGTATTAAGAATAAATTCTAACCATAGCAATTAAACTCTAGGATCCAATCGGTCCCTTACGGAATAGCGCATAAACTGGGGTTTAAGCTTCTGTAACTCTCGCAACCCACCATCTAATTGCTACTCCACGATGCATTCCCTTAGGACCAAATATGGTGAAGTGTCATGTAGTCGACGTTCACATGACACCACTAAGGGAATCACAACATACATACTATCAAAATATCGAACACATATCAAGTTCGCACGATTACTTGCAACATGATATCTCCCGTGACCTCAAGAACAAAAATAACTACTCATAAATGATAAACATGTTCATGATCAGAGGGGTATTAAATAGCATAATGGATCTGAACATATAATCTTCCACCAAATAAACCATATAGTAATCAAGTACAAGATGTAATCAACACTTCTAGTCACCCACATGCACCAATCTATAGTTTTGGTAACAAGATTGAATACAAGAGATGAACTAGGGTTTGAGATGAGATGGTGTTGTTGAAGATGTTGATGGAGATTGCCCTCCCCAAGATGGGAGAGTTGTTGGTGATGATGATGACGATGATTTCCCCCTCCGGCAGGGAACTTCCCCCGGCGGAATCGCTCTGCCGGAGGGCAAAAGTGCTCCTGCCCAAGTTCCACCTCGAGACGGCGGCGCTCCGTCCCGAAAGACTTCTCCTTATTTTTCTAGGTCAAAATGACCTATATACCAGAAGATGGGCACCGGAGGTGGGCCGAGGAGGCCACAACCAACCAGGGCGGGCCATGGGGCCCTGGCGGGCCAAGGTGGGTTGTGCCCACCTGGTGGCCCCCTCTGGTAGTTATTGGCTTTAGTAATTCTTATATATTCCATAAAAAATCCCTGTCAAGTTTCAGCTAGAGTTGTGCAGAATAGGTGGTCTGACGTAGCTTCTCCAGGTCCAGATTTCCAGCTGCCGGAATTCCCCCCCTTTGCGTATCTCTACTCCTAATGGAGGAGTTGGTAGCCTGGTATAGTTTATTTTCGTCCGGTTTTTATTCGTCATCTCCCACCACCCCGACCAACTGGGTTTTCTCCTTTCCATTAGAAACCCTAATCTTATTGAAGTAGATATCTTGTTTCGTGCTTACTTTGGCAGGTTCTGATTCATTCCAATCACGTAAATAAATAGGCAATTAAGAATTCAGAACTCACACCATATATTTGAGATTACCTTCCTAAAATATAGACGTAATATTTTCCTCGATAACCTTCCAAAACAAAATAAGATAATCCTCAATAACAAATCATTAATCCTGCATACTATGTCATTATTATTATCTCCACTGTTAGTTGATTATCACAAGTTTCCTAAACAACAAAAGAACATATCTTTTACTTGTGGGCGTACACATCCGCGCACCCTACGAAGGACGCCGTGCGCTACACCATTGAGGATCTCGCGGCTGATACTCGATAATGCCAAGGCGTGCATCACGACGTCTAGGATGGCCATGACGGAAGGCGTTTCGTCATACCACCACGTTGATAACCCACAAGTATAGGGGATCGCAACAGTTTTCGAGGGTAGAGTATTCAACCCAAATTTATTGATTCAACACAAGGAGAGCCAAAGAATATTCTCAAGTATTAGCAGTTGAGTTGTCAATTCAACCACACCTGGATAACTTAGTATCTGCAGCAAAGTGTTTAGTAGCAAAGTAATATGGAAGTAACGGTAACGATAGCAAAAGTAATATTTTTGGGTTTTGTAGTGATTGTAACAGTAGCAACGGAAAAGTAAATAAGCGAAGAACAATATGTGAAAAGCTCATAGGCATTGGATCGGTGATGGAGAATTATGCCGGATGCGGTTCATCATGTAACAGTCATAACATAGGGTGACACAGAACTAGCTCCAATTCATCAATGTAATGTAGGCATGTATTCCGAATATAGTCATACGTGCTTATGGAAAAGAACTTGCATGACATCTTTTGTCCTACCCTCCCGTGGCAGCGGGGTCCTAGCGGAAACTAAGGGATATTAAGGCCTCCTTTTAATAGAGTACCGAACCAAAGCATTAACACATAGTGAATGCATGGACTCCTCAAACTATGGTCATCACCGGGAGTGGTCCCGATTATTGTCACTTCGGGGTTGCCGGATCATAACACATAGTAGGTGACTATAGGCTTGCAAGATAGGATCAAGAACTCACTATATATTCATGAAAACATAATAGGTTCAGATCTGAAATCATGGCACTCGGGCCCTAGTGACAAGCATTAAGCATAGCAAAGTCATAGCAACATCAATCTCAGAACATAGTGGATACTAGGGATCAAACCCTAACAAATCTAACTCGATTACATGATAAATCTCATCCAACCCATCACCGTCCAGCAAGCCTACGATGGAATTACTCACGCACGGCGGTGAGCATCATGAAATTGGTGATGGAGGATGGTTGATGATGACGATGGCGACGGATTCCCCTCTCTGGAGCCCCGAACGGACTCCAGATCAGCCCTCCCGAGAGAGTTTAGGGCTTGGCGGCGGCTCCGTATCGTAAAATGCGATGAATCTTTCTCTCTGATTTTTTTTCTCCCTGAACACGAATATATGGAGTTGGAGTTGAGGTCGGTGGAGCTCCGAGGGGCGCGCCCACGGGGGGCAGGCGCTCCCACCCTCGTGGAGAGGGTGTGGCCCCCCTGGCCTTGATTCTTTCGCCAGTATTTTTTATATTTTCCAAAAATAATCTCCGTTGATTTTCAGGTCATTCCGAGAACTTTTGTTTCTGCACAAAAATAACACCATGGCAATTCTGCTGAAAACAGCGTCAGTCCGGGTTAGTTCCATTCAAATCATGCAAGTTAGAGTCCAAAACAAGGGCAAAAGTGTTTGGAAAAGTAGATATGACGGAGACGTATCAACTCCCCCAAGCTTAAACCTTTGCTTGTCCTCAAGCAATTCAGTTGATAAACTGAAAGTGATAAAGAAAAACTTTTACAAACTCTGTTTGCTCTTGTTGTTGTAAATATGTAAAGCCAGCATTCAAGTTTTCAGCAAAGATTATGACTAACCATATTCACAATAACACTTAGGTCTCATGTTTACTCATGTCAATGGCATAATCAACTAGCGAGCAACAATAATAAATCTCGGATGACAACACTTTCTCAAAACAATCATGATATGATATAACAAGATGGTATCTCGCTAGCCCTTTCTGAGACCGCAAAACATAAATGCATAACACCTTTAAAGATCAAGGACTGACTAAACATTGTAATTCATGGTAAAAGAGATCTAGTCATACCCAATATAAATTAACAATAATGAATGCAAATGACAGCGGTGCTCTCCAGCTGGTGCTTTTAATAAGAGGGTGATGACTCAGCATAAAAGTAAATAGATAGGCCCTTCGCAGAGGGAAGCAGGGATTTGTAGAGGTGCCAGAGCTCGATTTTGAAATAGAGATAAATAATATTTTGAGCGGCATACTTTCATTGTCAACATAACAACCGAGAGATGACGATATCTTCCATGATACACACATTATAGGCGGTTCCCAAACAGAATGGTAAAGTTTATACTCCCCCTCCACCAACAAGCATCAATCCATGGCTTGCTCGAAACAATGAGTGCCTCCAACTAACAACAGTCCCGGGGGAGTTTTGTTTGCAATTATTTTGATTTTGCATAAAGCATGGGACTGGGCATCCCGGTGACCAGCCATTTTCTCATGAGTGAGGAGCGGAGTCCACTCCTCTTGAGAATAACCCGCCTAGCATGGAAGATACAGACAACCCTAGTTGATACATAAGCTATTCGAGCATACAAAACAGAATTTCATTTGAAGGTTTAGAGTTTGGCACATACAAATTTACTTGGAACGGCAGGTAGATACCGCATATAGGAAGGTATAGTGGACTCATATGGAATAACTTTGGGGTTTAAGGGATTGGATGCACAAGCAGTATTCCCGCTTGGTACAATTGAAGGCTAGCAAAAGACTGGAAAGCGACCAACTAGAGAGCGACAACAGTCATGAACATGCATTAAAATTAATAAACATTGAGTGCAAGCATGAGTAGGATATAATCCACCATGAACAAAAATATCATGAAGGCTATGTTGATTTTGTTTCAACTACATGTGTGAACATGTGCCAAGTCAAGTCATTTAAATCATTCAAAGGAGGATACCACTCCATCATACCACATCACAACCATTTTAATAGCATGTTGGCACGCAAGGTAAACCATTATAAACTCCTAGCTAATTAAGCATGGCATAAGCAACTATGATCTCTAATTGTCATTGCAAACATGTTTATTCATAATAGGCTGAATTAGGAACGATGAACTAACCATATTTACAAAAACAAGAGAGGTCGAGTTCATACCAGCTTTTCTCATCTCAATCAGTCCATCATATATCGTCATTATTGCCTTTCACTTGCACGACCGAACGATGTGAATAATAATAATAGTGCACGTGCATTGGACTAAGCTGGAATCTGCGAGCATTCAATAAACAGGAGAAGACAAGGCAATATGGACTCTTGGTTAAATCAACAATAATGCATATAAGAGCCATTTTAAGAATTTCATCATGGTCTTCTCCTATCGACCCCCAAAGAAAAGAAATAAAACTATGTACATGGGAAAGCTCCCAACAAGCAAAAGAAGAACGGGAAATCTTTTTGGGTTTTCTTTTAATTATTACTACTACAGCAAGAAAGTAAACTAGCTGAAAGCTACAATTAATTTTTTTCGTTTTTCTTAAGGTTTATCAAACACACAAGAAGAAAGCATAGAAAGGAAAATAATCTAGCATGGATAATACAATGAAAAAGTATGAGCACCGACAACTAGCATGAGTGTCTGAACATAAATGTAATGTCGGTGAGAAATACGTACTCCCCCAAGCTTAGGCTTTTGGCCTAAGTTGGTTTATTGCCACGGCTGGCCTGGCGGATATCCAAAGTTATAGTTGGGGTCGTACTGAGATGCAGCAGTCATTGCATCGTGGGCTGCAGCTTGGAGGCGAGCTACCTCAGCCCTCCTCTTATACTCATCCGCCTCCTCTCTGGTTATAAAATATCTCCCTTTTGTCTGAAAGTCAAAGAAGGTAGAAGCAGGGAGAGCGACGTGATAGGTGCGTCGTCTGTCAAAGATTAGTCGGTACTGGAGGAACTGATCGTTCCTCTCAACAAAACGATGATGAACCATAGCCTCATAATCTAAATAAGCAGGAGGCAACTCAATATCATCCTCACGTATGGTTACACCAAGAAAATTAGCTAAACGGGTTGCATAAATTCCACCAAAGAAATCTCCATTAAGTCTATTATTATGCAACCTACATGCAACAATGGCTCCCAAATTATAATGTTTATCTCCTAACACAGCACTCCTGAGAACACTGAGGTCAGGGACACACATGTGACATGCTTCATCCTTACCATTTATGCACCTACCTATGAAGAGAGCAAAATAATGTATAGCAGGAAAATGAATGCTCCCTATGGTAGCTTGTGCTATGTCTCTAGATTCCCCCACAGTTATACTAGCAAGAAAATCTCTAAATTTAGATTTGCGAGGTTCACTAGTACTACCCCATTGTGGAAGTTTGCAAGCAGTGGTGAAATCCTCTAAGTCCATAGTATAAAAATTTCATAAAGATCAAACATGACAGTTTGAGAATTGCGTGAAGATGAAAATTCAAACCTCCTCACAAAGGAACTAGTGAGATAGTGGTACTGACGACACTTATCTGCCTCGAAGCTCACAAGATCAGCGTTACGCAAATATGCGTTAAATTCTTCCTTGATTCCTGCTTGATCCATGAAGTCCTCTGAAGGCCATTCACAAGGCCGCACTGGAGCGTCCCTTGGTGGTTCATCATCAGCATCACGCATTGCAAGCCTGGGTCCTTGCTTCCTTGAAGGACCACCTTGGTACATTTTCCTAAACATATTTCTTCCTCTGAAAAATTTCTGAAATTTTTAGTAACTTCAAATAAAAGTGAACCAAGCTCAACAAAATTGATAGCAACTACTCCTACAAGTGCCTAGAGACTATATCATGCATTAGAACTACTTGGAACCATATAAATTTGACATGCAAGCTCAAGAACATGGTCACCTAGGCAGCACAAATTTGCAATGAATAAAGCACTAGAACAAAAACTAATTGGACCAATGGAGGAGTCACATACCAAGGAACAATCCCCCAAAGCAGTTTTGTGAGAGGTGCTTTGAGCAAGGAGATCAAAAATCGCAGCAAAATGAGCTAGAACTCGTGCTTGAACTGGATGGTGATTTTTTTGGGAGGAAGAAGAAGTGTGTGGGTGCAGGAATAAGTGGAGGGGAGCCACCGTGGGCCCACGAGGCAGGGGGCGCGCCCAGGGGGGTGGGCGCACCCTGGACCCTCGTGCCCAGGTGATTGCTCCCCCTGCTGTGTTCTTAGTGCCAGATATTCTCAAATATTCTAGAAAAAAATCATATTTCAATTTCGGGGTATTTAGAGAACTTTTATTTTCGGGATATTTTTTATTGCACGGATAAATCAGAAAACAGACAGAAAATACTATTTTTGCTTTATTTCAACTAAATAACAGAAAGTAAAAAGAGGGTACAGAAGGTTGTGCTTTCTAACTTCATCCATCTCATGCTCATCAAAAGGAATCCACTAACAAGGTTGATCAAGTCTTGTTAACAAACTCATTCCGAATAACATGTAACCGGAGAAATTTTGAATAACACTATGTTACCTCAACGGGGATATGCACATCCCCAATAATAAGAATATCATATCTCTTTTTGACAGTAGGAAGAGGAAATTCAAAACCTCCAATAATAATCGATGGATTTTTTCCAATAGAATTGATACTGTGGACTTGAGGTTGTTTCCTCGGAAAGTGTACCATATGCTCATTACCATTAACATGAAAAGTGACATTGCCTTTGTTGCAATCAATAACAGCCCCTGCAGTATTCAAAAAGGGTCTTCCAAGAATAATAGACATACTATCGTCCTCGAGAATATCAAGAATAACAAAGTCCGTTCAAATAGTAACGTTTGCAACCACAACAGGCACATCCTCACAAATACCAACAGGTATAGCAGTTGATTCATCGACCATTTGCAAAGATATTTTAGTAGGTGTCAACTTATTCAAATCAAGTCTACGATATAAAGAGAGAGGCATAACACTAACACCGGCTCCAAGATCACATAAAGCAGTTCTAACATAATTTCTTTTAATGGAGCATGGTATAGTGGGTACTCCTGGATCTCCTAACTTCTTAGGTATTCCACCTTTAAAAGTATAATTAGCAAGCATGGTGGAAATTTCATCTTTCGGTATCTTTCTTTTATTAGTGACAATTTCTTTTATGTACTTAGCATAGGGATTCATTTTGAGCATATCAGTCAAACGCATACGCAAAAAGATAGGTCTAATCATTTCAGCAAAGCGCTCAAAATCCTCATCATCCTTTTTCTTGGATGGTTTGGGAGGAAAAGGCATGGGTTTCTGGGCCCATGGTTCCCTCTCTTTACCGTGCTTCCTAGCAACAAAGTCTCTCTTATCATAACGTTGATTCTTTGATTGTGGGTTATCAAGATCAACAGCAGGTTCAATCTCTACATCATTGTAATTGCTAGGTTGAGCATCAGCATGAACATCATCATTAATATTATCACTAGGTTCATGTTCATTACCAGATTGTGTTTCAGCATCAGAAATAGAAATATCATTTGGATTCTCAGGTGTGTCAGCAACAAGTTCACTAGAAGCATGCAAAGTCCTATCATTTTTCTTTTTCTTCTTTTTAGAAGGACTAGGTGCATCTACATTATTTCTCTGAGAATCTTGCTCAATTCTCTTAGGATGGCCTTCAGGATACAAAGGTTCCTGAGTCATTTTAGCAGTTCTTGTAGCCACTCTAACAGCAAAATCATTATTCTTACTATTCAATTCATTGAGCAAATCATTCTAAGCTTTAAGTACTTGTTCTATGATTGGTGACCATAGAAGCATGTTTACTAATAAGTTTAAGTTCACCTTTAACTCTAGACATATAATCCCCAAGTGTTCAATCATATAAGAATTGTGTTTCAATTGTCTACCAACATAAGCATTGAAGTTTTCTTGTTTGACAATAAAATTGTCAAACTCATCTAAGCATTGGCTAGCAGACTTATAACAAGGAATATCACCTTCATCAAATCTATAGAGACAATTTACCTTTACTACCTGTGTCGGGTTATCAAGGCCATGTGTTTCTTCAATAGGTGATGGATCAAGACCATGTATTTCTTCAACAGGCGGTAAACTAAGACCATGTATTTCTTCAATAGGTGGTAAATTCTTAACATCTTCAGCTTTTATACCTTTTTCTTTCATAGATTTCTTTGCCTCTTGCATATCTTCAGGACTGAGAAATAGAACACCCCTTTTCTCGGAGTTGGCTTAGGAGTTGGTTCAGGAAGTGTCCAATTATTTTCATTTGTCAACATATTATTCAATAGAATTTCAGCTTCATCTGGTGTTCTTTCCCTGAAAACAGAACCAGCACAACTATCCAGGTGGTCTCTGGAAGCATCGGTTAGTCCATTATAAAAGATATCAAGTATTTCATTTTTCTTGAGAGGATGATCAGGCAAAGCATTAAGTAATTGGAGAAGCCTCCCCCAAGCTTGTGGGAGACTCTCTTCTTCAATTTGCACAAAATTATATATTTCCCTTAAAGCAGCTTGTTTCTTATGAGCGGGGAAATATTTAGCAGAGAAGTAATAAATCATATCTTGGGGACTACGCACACAACCAGGATCAAGAGAATTAAACCATATCTTAGTATCACCCTTTAATGAGAACGGAAATATTTTAAGGATATAGTAATAGCGAGTTTTCTCATCATTAGTGAACAGGGTGGCTATATCGTTTAATTTAGTAAGATGTGCCACAACAGTTTCAGATTCATAGCCATAGAAAGGATCAGATTCAACTAAAGTAATTATATCAGGATCAACAGAGAATTCATAATCCTTATCAGTAACAAAGATAGGTGAAGTAGCATAAGCAGGATCATATTTCATTCTAGCATTCAGAGTTTTTTGTTTAAGCTTAACTAATAATTTCTTAAGATCACTTCTATCATTGCAAGCAAGAAAGTCTCTAGCAGTTTCTTCATCCATAACATAGCCCTCAGGCACAACAGGCAATTCATATTTAGGGGGAGAGTCTTCATCATCACTTTCATCAATATTACCAGGTTCAATAATTTCATTCTCTCTAGCCCTAGTAAGTTGTTCATCAAGAAATTCACCAAGTGGCACAGTAGTATCAAGCATAGAAGTAGTTTCATCATAAGTATCATGCATAGTAGAAGTGGCATCATCAATAACATGCGACATATCAGAATTAATAGCAGAAGCAGGTTTAGGTGTCGCAAGCTTACTCAAAGCAGAAGGTGAATCAAGTGCAGAGCTAGATGCAGTTCCTTACCTCCCATCGTAGTTGAGGGATAAATTTTGTTTTCGCGTCCTTCAAGTTCTTCATAGTGACCGGGAGATATAAATCCCAAGTGACTCAAAGAATAGAGCTATGCTCCCCGGCAACGGCGCCAGAAAATAGTCTTGATAACCCACAAGTATAGGGGATCGCAACAGTTTTCGAGGGTAGAGTATTCAACCCAAATTTATTGATTCGACACAAGGGGAGCCAAAGAATATTCTCAAGTATTAGCAGTTGAGTTGTCAATTCAACCACACCTGGATAACTTAGTATCTGCAGCAAAGTGTTTAGTAGCAAAGTAATATGGAAGTAACGGTAACGATAGCAAAAGTAATATTTTTGGGTTTTGTAGTGATTGTAACAGTAGCAACGGAAAAGTAAATAAGCGAAGAACAATATGTGAAAAACTCGTAGGCATTGGATCGGTGATGGAGAATTATGCCGGATGCGGTTCATCATGTAACAGTCATAACATAGAGTGACACAGAACTAGCTCCAATTCATCAATGTAATGTAGGCATGTATTCCGAATATAGTCATACATGCTTATGGAAAAGAACTTGCATGACATCTTTTGTCCTACCGTCCCGTGGCAGCGGGGTCCTAGCGGAAACTAAGGGATATTAAGGCCTCCTTTTAATAGAGTACCGGACCAAAGCATTAACACATAGTGAATGCATGGACTCCTCAAACTACAGTCATCACTGGGAGTGGTCCCGATTATTGTCACTTCGGGGTTGCCGGATCATAACACATAGTAGCTGACTATAGACTTGAAAGATAGGATCAAGAACTCACATATATTCATGAAAACATAATAGGTTCAGATCTGAAATCATGGCACTCGGGCCCTAGTGACAAGCATTAAGCATAGCAAAGTCATAGCAACATCAATCTCAGAACATAGTGGATACTAGGGATCAAACCCTAACAAATCTAACTCGATTACATGATAAATCTCATCCAACCCATCATCGTCCAGCAAGCCTACGATGGAATTACTCACGCACGGCGGTGAGCATCATGAAATTGGTGATGGAGGATGGTTGATGATGACGATGGCGACGGATTCCCCTCTCCGGAGCCCCGAACGGACTCCAGATCAGCCCTCCCGAGAGAGTTAGGGCTTCGCAGCGGCTCCGTATCGTAAAACGCGATGAATCTTTCTCTCTGATTTTTTCTCCCCGAACACGAATGTATGGAGTTGGAGTTGAGGTCGGTGGAGCTCCAGGGGGCCCACGAGGCAGGGGGGCGCGCCCAGGGGGGCAGGCACGCCCCCACCCTCGTGGAGAGGGTGTGGGCCCCCTGGCCTTGATTCTTTTGCCAGTATTTTTTATATTTTCCAAAAATAATCTTCGTTGATTTTTAGGTCATTCCGTGAACTTTTGTTTGTGCACAAAAATAACACCATGGCAATTCTGCTGAAAACAGCGTCAGTCCGGGTTAGTTCCATTCAAATCATGCAAGTTAGAGTCCAAAACAAGGGCAAAAGTGTTTGGAAAAGTAGATACGACGGAGACGTATCACACGTACATGTGTTCGTGGACACGGTCAAATTATATTTCTTGTCATTAATACACAAAGACACACAGACTACATTCTCAAATCAAGTGTGTCCATTCAAATGTCAGGAAATTCGTTAAGGAAATGTGTCCTACAATACTTGGTAGTCGCCGTCATTCGTAGGAGCCATTTATGCGAAAATATTTTGGAAATCGAGCGCTGAATCAATTTGGAAATAAAACCATTAATGTAATTAATTAACTAGACGGTTAATTATGTATGTAATTAATTAGGTCCATTTAATTAGAATTTTTTTCCACTCAATCAATTTTGAAACCAAGTCATTAATGTAATTAATGGTTTAGGTAGACACTTAATTATGCCTATAGATAATTAGAAGTAGTGATTTTTTCCAATTAGGTGGGTAATTAGTCGATTTGGTTGGCAGTTAATCAGGCGTGCGAAGAATTAGGTAGGTTGTTAATTATTTGTGTAATTAATTAATTAAGCAAGCAGTTCATCGTGTTGAATCATTTTAAAGGCGCTCGTCGGCAAGGACAATCAACAGGCTCTCAGCGACATGGTCGAGCACCACTTGCCAACATGGACAACGGACACCATGCGCCCGCGACATGGACGACCTAACGTTCACCAAGATGGATGACGACCATGCTCTACAGGATGTCCACATGTTGATGGTTTTCGAAACGTTTGCGGATGAGTACAACACGACACTAGATTGGCGAGGTGGTTCATGCTATAGTTGAAAGGGAGAGTGCTCCACGAATAAGAAGGAAAAAATTAACTAAAGCGACCAAGTGGTCCATGGTGTTGGAGATGGAAAGAGTGTTCCACAAATATAAAGCGAAACAAAAAACAAAGGTTATTATAAAAAATAAGTAGGAATGGGAATTAAAACTGGCGAGGAAGGAGGAGGAAGAAGAAGAAGATGAGGCGTCGCTGACAAACGCGCAGATGTTGGCGTCAACGAAAATGGTTGGCGAAGAGACTAGGAGTAGAAGATGTGGGGAAGGACGAAGAAGAGAAGAACATCAATTATCCCTTCTAGCAATGAATGGTATATGGGCTTGAGGTGGAGCTTATTGGTGACTAGGAATACTTTCAGGTTGCCACTTACCTCCCATGTCAGTGTGCATTTGCGAAGTTGAATGGACCTTTGAGACTGATCTCTATAGTTATTTATTATTTTATGTCAATAGTAAGTGTTAGTTTAATCCACTTTATTATACGGTAAATATGAAATATTTCATCTTTGTTGCAACGCATGACGAAGGTGAGGTGGGTGTCCTTTGATTTTAAAGGAGGCTCCAGCGAGAAATGTCCCACGAAGGCGGGAAACCGAGTGAGAAAGGGAGGGTCCGAGAGAAAAAGGGGGCGATACGTTGTGGGGAGGGGGGGTTTGTGTTGGACCCATGTGTTGGAGATAACATGGGGGATTGTCCGAACAACCGCATTTCTTCCCCATATATGGTCTAAATTTGGGGGAGCCCGGACTGTCCATACAATTGAATTTTGAAGAGCCTACTAAGCATTCGTTTGATGTCCGAACACGTCTCAACCTTTGAGAACAAATGAGCCTTGACCTTACAGACGACCTTAATCATTTGTTCGATTAATTTATATATGCATAGCCCGTAGCAACGCACAGGCGTTCTGCTAGTACCTTGTAAATTGTGAGAGAAAAGGCATTAGAATTACTCCAAAAAGCATTATTATGGATAAAAACATTATAAATAACAGTAAGAAAACATGATGCAAAATGGACGTATCAACTCCCCCAAGCTTAGACCTCACTTGTCCTTAAGCGAAAACCGAAATTGAAAAACATGTCCACATGCTTTGAGAGAGAGGTGTCGATAAAAACAAAATACAGACATAGAAGCATCATGTTGATTATTATAACAGCAACAAATTTAAACATAAGACTTTTATCATAGAACTTGCATCATATACTTCCCATGAATAAGTAACAGTTCATCACATAATCGAAGTATAAAGCAAAAACTCTATTAGAAACCAACAAACTATTTTCTCAGTCAACTTTGCAACTACAATTCATCATCTTTTCAGGAAGAGTCGCGTATCGGAGCCTTTTAAGCAAGTCCACATACTCAACCATCATATAGTCTTCTATGATTGCTAACACTCACCTCGTACCCATGAGCAAAACGTTTCAACCGGACACATACAAAGATAGGGGCTTATAGTTTCACCTCCCAACATACTCACCTCAAGGGTGATATCAACATAATAACTCATGCTATCTATATTCAACCGGACATATGTGCCTAGATCTTTCCTCACCACATGATGCTTGCCAAAAAAGAAAATAAAAGGAATAGAAGGAAAACTTTGACTCTTTGCATAAAAGTAAATACATAAAAGTAAAAGATAGGCCCTTCGCAGAAGGAAGCAGAGGTTGCCATGCGCTTATTTGTTTGTATGCTCAATCCCTTAGTGCAAGAGAACGTCATGTTGTATCGCCCCTTAAGATGACAACCTTTATTATGCAGTCCGTTGCTTTTATTCTTTGTCATCCAAGTTCGTACAACGCTTTTTCTCTTACACTAAATGATCTCACATTTTTAGAAGCAACTTTTATTTCCTTTTTGCACCGATGACAGCTTACTTGAGGGATCTTTCTCAATCCCTAGGTAGGTATGGTGGACACTTGAAAAAGATTTGGGTTTAAGGGTTTTTGGATGCACAAGTAGTATCTCTACTTAGTGCAGAATTTTTGGCTAGCAAAGATAGGGGCAAGCACCACATGTTGAAGGATCTATGACAATATGACTTCTATGTGAATATACAACAAACATAAACCATTAAGTCGTCTTCCTTGTCCAATGTCAACAATTTTGGCACATAATATTTTGATGAGGGCTCACAATCACAAAAGATTTCTAGGATAGTATATTTATATGTGAATCTTCTCTTCCCTTATTAATTCTTCCATGAGTTGCATCATTGACTAATGCTATGTTTGCCAATCTCTAATAAAATTTCCTACTTATACTTTTCGTTATGTGGTGCCATCACCTACCATAGGATTAGTATATGATCTTATTGATTTATTTCCTTTCTCTTTTTATTTCTTTCTTATTCCTTTTCTTTATTTGCAACATGAAAGTAAAGAAAGCAAAACTCAAACTAAACTTTATTATATAACTTGCACATGATCACAATGATAGATCACTAAGCAAACTCTCAAAGAAGAAAGGATCGAACTATAATTTATTTCATCTAAAGCAAAAAGATCGAACTAAGATAAGTAAAAGCAAAAAAATATTGGGATGATACGATACCGTGGCACCTCCCCCAAGCTTGGTGGAAGCCAAGGGGAATGCCCATACCCGATACTCAGTTCTCCTTTGGTGGTGAAGAAGATGGTGGTGGTGAAGAAGAAGAGGTCTTGTCCGCGGATTTCCATGGCAGTGGTCCACCATCATAAGAGGAAGAGTGAGTCTCACGGGTCCTGCAACTAGCAGCCAAACTCATACCTTCAAACCTCACCTCATATTCAAAGACTTGGTTCTGGAGGTCATAGATCTGGCTTTGGAGGAAGTTGATTTGCTTGTTGAAGGTGAAGACGATGCCCTTCATGGGCTTGCTATCCACCTTGAGATCACGGGAGAGGTCTGTGATCATGAGGTGATTAGCATGGAGTCCACGCTCCACCATCCCCTTGCACCTGAAGACATCTTGTTCCACAGCTTCAAACCTAGCCTCCACGGTTCCCGTCCCCTTGGGACAGGGCACATCGCGAAGGTGAAGCACCCCTCATGCATCTCAATGACCTGAGGGTGTTGCACCACCTCCTGCAGATATGGGTTGATGACGTTCTTGAAGAATGTGTCCTTGGAGGAGCTTGAAGCAGCCATGGTAGATGGGATCTGACAGAAAACAGCAAGGGAAAAAAAGAGAACACGGGATTTCTCCGCGATACGGTGGTTAACAGGTTCGGGGAGTATATATAGATTTTTTATCTTGGAGGACAAGTACATGGAAGAAAAACGGAGTACGGAAGGTGTCCCAGGTGGGCACAACCCACCTGGGCGCGCCAGGCAAGCCTGGCGTGCCCTGGTGTCTTGTGCCCACCAGGGGACGCTTCCTGGAAGTTTCTTTATTTCCAAAATTGTAAATATTCCAAAACTTATAAAAAATATTTTTGCGGATTTTTCGGAGTCTGTTTACTTACCGTATCACGTACCTCTTTATTTTTTATGATTCTGAAGTGTTCCGGAAGGAATCTTTTATGTGTTCTTTCGGTGTCAAAGTTTGGATAATATTACTTCCAACATTAATAGGAGTACCTGAGATATAATGCTTTATTCGTTGCCCATTGAAAACCTTCGGGTTAGTACCTTTGGAATTATTTATTTTGATGGCACCAGACCGGTAAACCTCCTCGATGACATATGGGCCTTCCCATTTTGAGAGGAGCTTTCCTGCAAAGAATCTGAAACGAGAGTTGTACAAAAGAACATATTCTCCTACTTTAAACTCACGCTTTTGGATTCTTTTGTCATGCCATATTTTAACTTTTTCTTTGAATAACTTTGCATTTTCATATGCTTGGGTTCTCCATTCATCAAATGAGCTAATATCAAATAACCTCTTTTCACCAGCAAGTTTGAAATCATAGTTGAGATCTTTCACTGCCCAATATGCTTTATGTTCTAACTCAAGAGGTAAATGACAAGCTTTTCCATAAACCATTTTATAAGGAGACATACCCATAGGGTTTTTATAAGCTATTCTATAAGCCCAAAGTGCATCATTTAATTTCTTAGACCAATTCTTCCTATACCTATTGACAGTCTTTTGCAAAATTAACTTTATTTCTCTATTGCTAAGTTCAACTTGACCACTAGACTGAGGATGATAAGGTGATGCAATTCTATGGTTAACATCATACTTGGCAAGCATTTTACGGAAAGCACCATGAATAAAGTGTGGACCACCATCAGTCATTAAATATCTAGGGACTCCAAACCTTGGGAAAATAACTTCCTTAAGCATTTTAATAGAGGTGTTGTGATCAACACTACTGGTTGGAATAGCTTCTACCCATTTAGTAACATAATCAACAGCAACCAAAATATGTGTATACCCATTAGAAGAAGGAAAAGGCCCCATGTAATCAAATCCCCAAACATCAAATGGTTCAATAGCAAGTGAATAATTCATAGGCATTTCTTGACGCTTACCGACATTACCTATTCTTTGACATTCATCACAAGATGAGACAAACTTACGTGCATCCTTGAAGAGAGTGGGCCAATAAAATCCAGACTGCAATACCTTATGCGCAGTTCTATCTCTAGCATGATGCCCTCCATAAGCCTCGGAGTGACATTTCCATAGGATTTGTCCCAGTTCATGCTCAGGTACACAACGTCTAATAATACTATCTACTCCTTCTTTATAAAGATGTGGGTCATCCCAAAAGTAATGTCTTAAATCATAGAATTTTTTTCCTTTGTTGGTATGTAAAGCTAGGTGGTAAATATTTAGCAACAATGTAATTAGCATAGTCATCATACCAAGGAGTGCTATTAGCAACATTTATTGCAGCTAACTGCTCATCAGGAAAACTATCATCAATAGGTAGTGGGTCATCAAGCACATTTTCAAGCCTAGACAAGTTATCAGCTACGGGGTTCTCAGCTCCTTTTCTAACAATGATATGTAAATCAAATTCTTGCAACAAGAGAACCCAACGAATAAGTATAGGTTTAGCATTGATACGTCCATTTTTGCATCATGCTTTTATATCGATATTTATTGCATTATGGGCTGTTATTACACATTATGTCACAATACTTATGCCTATTCTCTCTTATTTTACAAGGTTTACATAAGGAGGGAGAATCCCGACAGCTGGAATTCTGGGCTGGAAAAGGAGCAAATATTAGAGACCTATTCTGCACAACTCCAAAAGTCCTGAAACTCCACGGAAGTTATTTTTGGAAATAATGAAAAATACCGAGTGGAAGAAATAGCAGAGGGGGCCCACACCCTGGCCACAAGGGTGGGGGCGCGCCCTACCCCCTGGGCGCGCCCCCTGCCTCGTGGGCCCCCTGTTGGCCCTCCGGTGCCCATCTTTTGCTATATGAAGTCTTTCGTCCGAAGAAAAATCATAAGCAAGCTTTCGGGACGAGACTCCGCCGCCACGAGGCGGAACCTTGGTGGAACCTATCTAGGGCTCCGGCGGAGCTGTGCTGCCGGGGAAACTTCCCTCCGGGAGGGGGAAATCATCGCCATCATCATCACCAACGCTCCTCTCATCGGGAGGGGGCCAATCTCCATCAACATCTTCACCAGCACCATCTCCCCTCAAACCCTAGTTCATCTCTTGTATCCAATTCTTGTCTCTAAGTCTGGGATTGGTACCTGTAGGTTGCTAGTAGTGTTGATTACTCCTTGTAGTTGATGCTAGTTGGTTTATTTGGTGGAAGATCATATGTTCAGATCCTATATGCATATTAATACCCCGCTGATTATGAACATGAATATGCTTTGTGAGTAGTTACGTTTGTTCCTGAGGACATGGGAGAAGTCTTGCTATTAGTAGTCATGTGAATTTGGTATTCGTTCGATATTTTGATGAGATGTATGTTGTCTCTCCTCTAGTGGTGTTATGTGAACGTCGACTACATGACACTTCACCATTATTTGGGCCTAGAGGAAGGCATTGGGAAGTAATAAGTAGATGATGGGTTGCTAGAGTGACAGAAGCTTAAACCCTAGTTTATGCGTTGCTTCGTAAGGGGCTGATTTGGATCCATATGTTTCATGCTATGGTTAGGTTTACCTTAATACTTCTTTTGTAGTTGCGGATGCTTGCAATAGGGGTTAATCATAAGTGGGATGCTTGTCCAAGTAAGGACAGCACCCAAGCACCGGTCCACCCACATATCAAATTATCAAAGTACCGAACGCGAATCATATGAACGTGATGAAAACTAGCTTGACAATAATTCCCATGTGTCCACGGGAGTGCTTTTCTCCATATAAGAAATTGTCCAGGCTTGTACTTTGCTACAAAAAGGATTGGGCCACCTTGCTGCACTTTATTTACTTTTGTTACTTGTTGCTCGTTACAAATTATCTTATCACAAAACTATCTGTTACCTATAATTTCAGTGCTTGCAGAGAATACCTTGCTGAAAACCGCTTATCATTTCCTTCTGCTCCTCGTTGGGTTCGACACTCTTACTTATCGAAAGGACTACGATAGATCTCCTATACTTGTGGGTCATCAAGACTCTTTTCTGGCGCCGTTGCCGGGGAGTGAAGCGCCTTTGGTAGGTGGAATTTGGTAAGGAAAAATTTATATAGTGTGCTGAAATTTATTGTCACTTGTTACTATGGAAAGTAATCCTCTGAGGGGCTTGTTTGGGGTATCTTCACCCTGACCAGTAGACCAAAGAGTTGCTCCTCAACCTACTGAACCTACTGAAAATGAAAATGTCTACTTTGAAATTCCTTCGGGTATGATAGAAAAACTGCTAGCTAATCCTTTTGCAGGAGATGGAACATTACATCCTGATGAGCACCTAATCTATGTGGATGAAGTTTGTGGATTATTTAAGCTTGCAGGTACGCCTGATGATGTTATCAAGAAGAAGGCCTTCCCTTTATCTTTGAAGGGAGATGCATTGAGATGGTATAGGCTATGTGATGATATGGGATCATGGAACTACAAACGATTGAAATTGGAATTTCACCAGAAGTTTTATCCTATGCATCTTGTTCATCGTGATCGCAACTATATATATAAGTTTTGGCCTCGCGAAGGAGAAAGCATCGCTCAAGCTTGGGGGAGGCTTAAGTCAATGTTATATTCATGCCCCAATCATGAGCTCTCAAGAGAAATGATTATTCAAAATTTTTATGCTCGGCTTTCTGATAACAATCGCACCATGCTCGATACTTCTTGTGCTGGCTCTTTTATGATGAAGACTATTGAATTCAAATGAGATTTATTGGAAAGAATTAAACGCAACTCTGAAGATTGGGATCTCGACGAAGGTAAGGAGTCAGGTATGACACCTAAGTTTGATTGTGTTAAATCTTTTATGGATACCGATGTTTTCCGTAAATTTAGCACTAAATATGGACTTGACTCAAAGATAGTAGCTTCTTTCTGTGAATCTTTTGCTACTCATGTTGATCTCCCTAAGGAGAAGTGGTTTAAATATCATCTCCCATAGAAGTAAAAGTAGATGCACCTATTAAAGTTGAAGAAAAGACTATCACTTATAATGATCCTATTGTTCCTACTGCCTATGTTGAGAAACCACCTTTCCCTGTTAGAATAAAGGATCATGCTAAAGCTTCAACTGTGGTTCGTAAAAGCAATATTAGAACTTATACACCTCCTGAGCAAGTTAAAGTTGAACCTAATATTGCTATTGTTAAAGATCTCTTGGCTGATAATATTGATGGGCATGTTATTTATTTCTGTGATGAGACTGCTAGAATTGCTAAACCTTGTGCTAAAGATAAACATAGACCTGTGGTAGGCATGCCTGTTATTTCTGTTAAAATAGGAGATCATTGTTATCATGGCTTGTGTGATATGGGTGCTAGTGCTAGTGCAATACCTATTGACTTATACAAAGAAATTATGCATGATATTGCACCTACTGAGTTAGAAGAAATTGATGTCACAATTAAACTTGCCAATAGAGATACTATATCACCAATTGGAATTGTTAGAGATGTTGAAGTCTTATGTGGGAAAACTAAATATCCGGCTGATTTTCTCGTTCTTGGTTCCCCACAAGATAGCTTTTGTACCATTATATTTGGTAGACCCTTCTTAAACACTGTTAATGCTAGGATAGACTGCGAAAAGGATGTTGTTACTATTGGTTTAGGTGATATGTCTCATGAGTTCAACTTCTCTAAATTTCGTAGACAACACCGTGAAGAGGAACTGCCCAGTAAAGATGAAATTATTAGTCTTGCTTCTATTGCCATACCTCCTAGTGATCCTTTAGAAGAATATTTGCTAGACCATGAAAATGATATGTTTATGAATGAAAGAAGGGAAATAGATGAAGTGTTCTTTAAACAGGGACCTATTCTGAAACACAACTTGCCTGTTGAAATCCTAGGGGATCCTCCTCCACCCAAGGGTGATCCCGTGTTTGAGCTTAAACCATTGCCTGATACTCTTAAATATGCTTATCTTGATGAAAAGAAGATATACCCTGCTATTATTAGTGCTAACCTTTCAGAGAAGGACGAAGAAAAATTATTGAAAACTCTGAAGAAGCACCGTGCTGCTATTGGATATACTCTTGATGATCTTAAGGGCATTAGTCCCACTCTATGCCAACACAAAATAAATTTGGAGAAAGATGCCAAACCAGTTATTGATCATCAACGACGGCTGAATCGTAAAATGAAAGAAGTGGTAAGAAAGGAAATACTAAAGCTCCTTGAGGCAGGTATAATCTATCCCGTTGCTGATAGTCAGTGGGTAAGTCTTGTCCATTGTGTCCCTAAGAAGGGAGGTATTACTATCGTTCCTAATGATAAAGATGAATTGATTCCGCAAAGAATTATTACAAGTTATAGGATGGTAATTGATTTCCGCAAATTAAATAAATCTACTAAAAAAGATCATTACCCCTTACCTTTTATTGATCAAATGCTAGAAAGATTATCCAAACACACACATTTTTGCTTTCTAGATGGTTATTCTGGTTTCTCTCAAATACCTGTGTGAGCTGATGATCAAGCTAAGACCACATTTACTTGTCCTTTCAGTACTTTTGCTTATAGACGTATGCCTTTTGGTTTATGTAATGCACCTACTACCTTTCAAAGATGCATGATGGCTATATTCTCTGATTTTTGTGAAAAGATTTGTGAGGTTTTCATGGACGATTTCTCCGTCTATGGATCCTCTTTTGATGATTGCTTGAGCAACCTTGATCGAGTTTTGCAGAGATGTGAAGAAACTAATCTTGTCTTGAACTGGGAGAAGTGCCACTTTATGGTTAATGAAGGCATTGTCTTGGGGCATAAAATTTCTGAAAGAGGTATTGAAGTTGATAAAGCTAAAGTTGATGCTATTGAAAAATGCCATGCCCCAAGGACATCAAAGGTATAAGAAGTTTCCTTGGTCACGCTGGATTTTATAGGAGGTTCATTAAGGACTTCTCAAAAATTTCTCGGCCTCTGACTAATCTATTGCAAAAAGATATACCATTTGTCTTCGATGATGACTGTGTAGAAGCATTTGAAATACTTAAGAAAGCATTGATTTCTGCACATATTGTTCAACCACCTGATTGGAATTTACCCTTTGAAATTATGTGTGATGCTAGCGATTATGCTGTAGGTGCGGTTCTAGGGCAAAGAGTTGATAAGAAATTAAATGTTATTCAATATGCTAGTAAAACTCTAGACAATGCCCAGAGAAATTATGCTACTACTGAAAAAGAATTCTTAGCAGTTGTATTTGCTTGTGATAAGTTTAGACCTTATATTGTTGATTCTAAAGTAACTATTCACACTGATCATGCTGCTATTAAACATCTTATGGAAAAGAAAGATGCTAAACCTAGACTTATTAGACGGGTCTTCTAGCTACAAGAATTTGATTCGCATATTATTGATAGAAAGGGAGCTGAGAACCCCATGCAGACAACTTGTCTAGGTTAGAAAATGTTCTTGATGACCCACTACCTATTGATGATAGCTTTCCTGATGAACAATTAAATGTCATAAATGCTTCTCGTACTGCTCCATGGTATGCTGATTATGCTAATTACATTGTTGCTAAATTCATACCACCTAGTTTCACATACCAACAAAAGAAAAAGCTTTTCTATGATTTGAGACATTACTTCTGGGATGACCCGCATCTTTATAAAGAAGGAGTAGTGGTGTTATTAGACGTTGTGTGCCTGAGCATGAACAGGAACAGATCCTACGCAAGTGTCACTCCGAGGCTTATGGAGGACACCATGCTGGAGATAGAACTGCACATAAGGCATTGCAATCCGGTTTTTATTGGCCTACTCTCTTTAAGGATGCCTGTAAGTTTGTCTTATCTTGTGATGAATGTCAAAGAATTGGTAATATTAGTAGACGTCAAGAAATGCCTATGAATTATTCACTTGTTATTGAACCATTTGATGTTTGGGGCTTTGATTATATGGGACCGTTTCCTGCCTCTAATGGGTATACACATATTTTAGTTGCTGTTAATTACGTTACTAAGTGGGTAGAAGCTATTCCAACTAGTAGTGCTGATCATAACACTTCTATTAAGATGCTTAAAGAAGTTATTTTTCCGAGGTTTGGAGTCCCTAGATATTTAATGACTGATGGTGGTTCACATTTTATTCATGGTGCCTTTCGTAAAATGCTTGCTAAGTATGATGTTAATCATAGAATTGCATCTCCTTATCACCCGCAGTCTAGTGGTCAAGTAGAATTGAGCAATAGAGAGCTCAAATTAATTTTGCAAAAGACTGTTAATAGATCTAGAAAGAATTGGTCCAAGAAATTGCCTTATGGGCCTATAGAACTACATATAAAAATCCTATGGGTATGTCTCCGTATAAAATGGTTTATGGAAAAGCATGTCACTTACCTCTCGAACTAGAACATAAGGCATATTGGGCTATTAAAGAGCTCAACTATGATTTCAAACTTGCCGGTGAGAAGAGGTTATTTGACATTAGCTCACTTGATGAATGGAGAACCCAAGACTATGAGAATGCCAAGTTGTTTAAAGAAAAATTTAAAAGATGGCATGACAAAAGGATACAAAAGCATGAGTTTAATGTAGGTGATTACGTATTGCTATACAACTCTCGTTTAAGATTTTTTGCCGGAAAACTTCTCTCTAAATGGGAAGGTCCTTGCGTTATCGAGGAGGTCTATCGTTCCGGTGCCATAAAAATTAACAACTTCGAAGGCACAAATCCTAAGGTGGTGAACGGTCAAAGACTCAAACATTATATCTTAGGTAATCCTATAAATGTTGAAACCAGTGTTATTGAAACCGTAACACCGGAGGAATACATAAGAGACACTTTCCAGAACGTTTCAGACTCCGAAAAGGAATAGGTATGTGGTACGGTAAGTAAACCGACTCCAAAACAGTTCTAATGGCAATTTTTCTCCATTTTGGAATATTTAGAAAAATAGAAAAATAAGAAGCAGTCCGGGAAGGACACGAGGGCTCCACGAGGGTGGAGGGCGCGCCCTACCCCCTGGGTGCGCCCCCTGCCCCGTGGGCACCTCGTGTGCTCTCTGGACTCTGTTTTCTAGCACGCTACGTATTTTGGTCGGTAAAAATTCATTATATAATCCCCCGAAGGTTTTGACTCTCGTATCACGCAAATATCCTCTGTTTTTGTTTAGAGGTGTTTTCTGTTAGGGTTGTCAAGGCCGGGCATCATGTCGTCCCCCTCCTCCAACAATAGTGACAACGATGCTTGGCTAATGAAGATAGAGCTGAAGAGGGAAGAACCCATGGAGATCAACAAGGATGAAGGGATCAAGAAGGCCACGGAGGATCAAGCTCCGGCAGCAGAAGACATCCTTCAACTTGATCACAATCTTCTTACCCCAACTAAGATCGAAGTTCAAGATGATTGAGTTAGCTCATATACAAAACAAGTATCTCACACGTGAAAATATTTTGTTGAAGGAGCATATCACCACACTCAAAAGCATTATCCGCAAGTTGGAGGACCTCTTACGCTCGGTGTGCGACTATCCATCATCACCTCCGTCTTCGTCACCAGCAAAGGAGATATAATCATATGGGTATGGGCACTCCCCTTGGCAACTGCCAAGCTTGGGGGAGGTGCCCCGGTATCGTATCACCATCACACTCCTATCTTTACCTTTTTCTTAGTTCGATCCTTTTTAGTATTATCTTGATCTAGTAGAATAAAAGTTTTAGTATGATCTAGTTTTGAGTTTTGCTTTATGATCCCTCTATGTAATCGAGTCCGTGAGTTATATAATAAAGATTAGTGTTGAGTCAAGGGCTTGATTATTGTGCTATGATCTCGAGGGAATAAAAGAAAAAAAAAGAACAAAAAGAAATAAAGAGATCATATCGATCTTATGGAGAGTAATGACTTCACATAGAAAGAGTATGATGATTAAAAAGTCTTTGAGAGTTGACAAACATAGCTTTGGTCATCATGGCAATTAATAGGAAGTAATAAAGAAAGAGAGGTTTCACATATAAATATACTATCTTGGACATCTTTTATGATTGTGAGCACTCATTAAAATATGACATGCTAAAGAGTTGATGTTGGACAAGGAAGACAACGTAATGGGTTTTGTTTTCTTATATCCAAAATAAAGTATATTGTTATGGATCATCCAACATGTTGAGCTTGCCTTTTCCCCTCATGCTATCCAAATTATTTGCACCAAGTAGAGATACTACTTGTGCTTCCAAAAACCCTTAAACCCAGTTTTGCCATGAGAGTCCACCATATCTATCTATGGATTGAGTAAGATCCTTCAAGTAAGTGGTCATCGGTGCAAGCAATAAAAATTGCTCTCTAAATATGTATGATTGATTAGTGTGGAGGAAATAAGCTTTATACGATCTTGTGATGTGGAAGAAATAAAAGCGACGGACTACATAATAAAGGTCCATATCACAAGTGGCAATATAAAGTGACGTTCTTTCGCATTACGATTTTGTGCATCCAACCCTGAAAGCGCATGGCAACCTCTGCTTCTCTCTGCGAAGGGCCTATCTTTTACTTCTATCTTCTACCTTATGCAAGAGTCATGGTGATCTTCACCTTTCCTTTTTATATTTTATCCTTGGGCAAGCACAGTGTGTTGGAAAGATCCAGACATATATATCTAATTGGATGTAAGTTAGCATGAACTATTATTGTTGACATTACCCTTGAGGTAAAAGGTTGGGAGGCGAAACTATAAGCCCCTATCTTTCTCTGTGTCCGATTAAAATTTCGTAACCACAAGTATTGCGTGAGTGTTAGCAATTGTGAAAGACTAAATGATAGTTGAGTATGTGGACTTGCTGAAAAGCTCTGACATAGACTCTTTCTGATGTTATGATAAATTGCAATTGCTTCAATTACTGGAATTATAGTTTGTTAGTTCTCAATAAAGTTTCTGATTCATACTTTGCATTGTGAATAGATTATTACTTAAGCATAAGAAATCATATGACATTATCCATATATGTTGCTATTGTGAGAATAATCATGATGCCCTCATGTC
This sequence comes from Aegilops tauschii subsp. strangulata, assembly GCF_002575655.3. Taxonomy (NCBI): domain Eukaryota; kingdom Viridiplantae; phylum Streptophyta; class Magnoliopsida; order Poales; family Poaceae; genus Aegilops; species Aegilops tauschii. The sequence continues at coordinate 349,815,617 of NC_053038.3, read as the reverse complement.
CGTATTTTATTTTATCGACACCTCTACCTCTAAACATGTGGACATATTTATTGTTATCGGCTTCCGCTTGAGGACAAGCGAGGTCTAAGCTTGGGGGAGTTGATACGTCCATTTTGCATCATGCTTTTATATCGATATTTATTGCATTATGGACTGTTATTACATATTATGTCACAATACTTATGCCTATTCTCTCTTATTTTACAAGGTTTACATAAGGAGGGAGAATGCCGGCAGCTGGAATTCTGGGCTGGAAAAGGAGCAAATATTAGAGACCTATTCTGCACAACTCCAAAAGTCCTGAAACTCCACGATAGTTATTTTTGGAAATAATGAAAAATACTGAGCGGAAGAAATACCAGAGAGGGCCCACACCCTGGCCACGAGGGTGGGGGCGCGCCCTACCCCCCTGGGCGCGCCCCCTGCCTCGTGGGCCCCCTGTTGGCCCTCCGGTGCCCATCTTCTACTATATGAAGTCTTTCGTCCGAAGAAAAATCATAAGCAAGCTTTCGGGATGAGACTCCGCCGCCACGAGGCGGAACCTTGGCGGAACCAATCTAGGGCTCCGGCGGAGCTGTTCTGTCGCGGAAACTTCCCTCCGGGAGGGGGAAATCATCGCCATCGTCATCACCAACGCTCCTCTCATCGGGAGGGGGCCAATCTTCATCAACATCTTCACCAGCACCATCTCCTCTCAAACCCTAGTTCATCTCTTGTATCCAATTCTTGTCTCTAAGTCTGGGATTGGTACCTGTAGGTTGCTTGTAGTGTTGATTACTCCTTGTAGTTGATGCTAGTTGGTTTATTTGGTGGAAGATCATATGTTCAGATCCTATTTGCATATTAATACCCCTCTGATTATGAACATGAATATGCTTTGTGAGTAGTTACGTTTGTTCCTGAGGACATGGGAGAAGTCTTGCTATTAGTATTCATGTGAATTTGGTATTCGTTCGATATTTTGATGAGATGTATGTTGTCTCTCCTCTAGTGGTGTTATGTGAACGTCGACTACATGACACTTCACCATTATTTGGGCCTAGAGGAAGGCATTGGGAAGTAATAAGTAGATGATGGGTTGCTAGAGTGACAGAAGCTTAAACCCTAGTTTATTGAGTTGCTTCGTAAGGGGCTGATTTGGATCCATATGTTTCATGCTATGGTTAGGTTTACCTTAATACTTCTTTTGTAGTTGCAGATGCTTGCAATAGGGGTTAATCATAAGTGGGATGCTTGTCCAAGTAAGGACATCACCCAAGGACCGGTCCACCCACATATCAAATTATCAAAGTACCGAACGCGAATCATATGAACGTGATGAAAACTAGCTTGACCATAATTCCCATGTGTCCTCGGGAGCGCTTTTCTCCATATAAGAAATTGTCCAGGCTTGTCCTTTGCTACAAAAAGGATTGGGCCACCTTGCTGCACTTTATTTACTTTTGTTACTTGTTGCTTGTTACAAATTATCTTATCACAAAACTATCTGTTACCTATAATTTCAGTGCTTGCAGAGAATACCTTGCTAAAAACTGCTTATCATTTCCTTCTGCTCCTCGTTGGGTTCGACACTCTTACTTATCGGAAGGACTATGATAGATCTCCTATACTTGTGGGTCATCAGGCATCTTTCTTTTCCATAAGATATTTAATAGCAGCATGGTCTGTGTGAACAGTTACTTTGGAATCAACAATATAAGGTCTAAATTTATCACAAGCAAACACCACTGCTAAGAATTCTTTTTCGGTAGTAGGATAATTTCTTTGAGCACTGCCTAGAGTTTTACTAGCATAATGAATAACATTCAGTTTCTTATCAACTCTTTGTCCTAGAACAACACCAACATCATAATCACTAGAATCACACATAATTTCAAAAGGCAAGTTCCAATCAGGTGGTTGAACAATAGGTGCAGAAATTAAGGCTTTCTTGATTGTTTCAAAGGCTTCAAGAAAATCATCATAAAAACAAAAGGAATATCCTTTTGCAAGAGATTAGTGAGAGGCCTATAAATTTTAGAGAAGCCTTTGATAAATCTCCTATAGAAACTAGCATGACCTAGGAAACTATGAATAGCTTTTATATCTTTAGGACATGGCATTTTCTCAATTGCATCAACCTTAGCTTGGTCCACTTCAATACCTCTTTCGGAAATTTTATGACCCAAGACAATGCCTTCATTAACCATAAAGCAGCACTTCTCCCAATTCAAGACAAGATTTGTTTGTTTACATCTCTGCAAAACTCGATCAAGATTGCTTAAACAATCATCAAAAGACTTCCCATAAATAGAGAAGTCATCCATGAAAACCTCAACAACCTTTTCACAAAAGTCATAGAATATAGCAGTCATACATCTTTGAAAGGTAGCAGGTGCATTACATAAACCGAAAGGCATATGTCTATAAGCATAGGTTCCAAAAGGACAAGTGAAAGTGGTCTTTTCTTGATCAAGTTGAGAAACAGGTATTTCACCAGAATATCCATCAAGGAAGCAAAAGTGTGTGTGCTTCGATAATCTTTCAAGCATTTGATCAATAAAAGGCAAAGGGTAATGATATTTTCTAGTTGCTTTATTTAATTTTCTAAAATCAATTACAATTCTATAGCCTGTAACAATTCTTTGTGGAATAAGTTCATTCTTATCATTAGGAACAACAGTTATACCTCCTTGTTTAGGGACACAATGAACAAGACTTACCCATCTACTATCAGCTATAGGATAGATTATACCTGCTTCGAGAAGTTTTAGTATTTCTGTTCTTACCACCTCTTTTATATTCGGATTTAACAGATGTTGGTGATCAACAACGGGTTTAGCATCAGGTTCCATATTGATTTTGTGCTGACATAGAGTGGGACTAATGCCCTTTAAATCATCAAGAGTATATCCAATAGCAGCCTGGTGCTTCCTTAGAACTTTCAATAATCTTTCTTCTTCATGTTCTAAAAGCTTAGCACTGATAATAACAGGATATATCTTCTTTTCATCAAGATAAGCATATTTCAAAGTGTCTGGCAATTGTTTTAGTTCAAACACAGGATCACCTTTGGGTGGAAGAGGACCTCCTACAGTTTCAATAGGAAAATTGTGTTTAAGCAGAGGACGCTGTTCAAAGAAAATCTTATCTATTTCATTTCTCTCATGCATATGTAAATCATTTTCATGGTCTAGCAAATATTATTCTAAAGGATCAGTAGTGGCACAACAATAGAAGCAAGACCAATTAATTCATCCTTACTAGGCAATTCTTTTTCATGAAGATTTCTACTAAACTTGGAAAAATTAAACTCATGTGACTCATCACCAAAGCTAACACCAACAATTTGTTTCTTACAACCTATCTTAGCATTAACTGTGTTCAAGAAAGGTCTACCAAAGATAATGGGACAGAAGTCATCTTGTGGGGAACCAAGAACAAGAAATCAGTAGCGTATTTTATTTTCCCAGACAAGACTTCAACATCTCTAGCAATCCCAACTAGTGATATAGTGTCTCTATTAGCAAGTTTAATAGTAACATATATTTCTTCTATCTCAGCAGGTGCTATGTCTTTCATAATTTCTTGATATAAAGTGTAAGGAATAGCACTCACACAAGCACCCATGTCACGTAAACCATGATAACAGTGATCCCCTAGTTTAAGTAAAATAACAGGCATGCCAACAACCGGTCTATGTTTATCTTTTCTATCAGGTTTAGCAATTCTAGCAGCTTCTTCACAGAAGTAAATAACATGCCCATCCATATCTTCTTCCAAGAGATCTTTAACCATAGCAATTCTAGGTTCTACTTTAATTTGTTCATCAGGTTTAGGTGTTCTAGTATAGCTTTTGTTAACCACAGTTGAAACTTTAGCATGTTCCTTTATCCTAACAGGAAAAGGTGGTTTCTCTATATAAGCAGAAGGAACAACTGGATCAACATTGTAAAGTATAGTTTCTTCTTTAACTACTACTGGTTCTTTAATTTCTTCTTTAATAGGTGGGTGATATTTGAATCACTTCTCTTTAGGGAGTTCAACATGAGTAGCAAATGATTCACAAAAGGAGGATACTATCTCAGAGTCAAGTCCATATTTAGTGCTAAACTTTTGAAAAACATCGGTATCCAAAAAAGATTTAAAACAATCATACTTAAGCTTAATACATGACTCTTTACCTTCATCGAGTTCCCAATCTTCAGAGTTGCATTTAATTCTTTCCAAAATATCCCACCAGAATTCAATAGTCTTCTTCATAAAAGAACCAACACAAGAAGTATCAAGCATGGTTTGATCATTACGAGAAAGTCGAGCATAAAAATTCTGGATAATAATTTCTCTTGAGAGCTCATGATTGGGGCATGAATATAACTTTGACTTAAGCCTCCCTCAAGCTAGAGCGGTACTTTCTCCTTCACGAGGCCAAAAATTATATATTTAATTCTGATCACGATGAACTAGATGCATAGGATAATTTTTTTGGTGGAACTCCAATTTCAAACGATTCCAATTCCATGATCCAATATCATCGCATAGCCTATACAATGCCAATGCTTTTCCCTTCAAAGATAAAGGGAAAACCTTTTTCATCACTTCATTTCCGGGTAAACCTGCAAGCTTAAACAATCCACAAATTTGTTCTACATATATCAAGTGCATATCAGGATGTTCTGTTCCATCTCCTGCATAAGGATTAGCTAGCAGTTGTTCTATCATACCCGAAGGAATTTCATATTCAATATTTTCAGTAGGTGCAGTAGGTTGAGGGGTAGCTAATTGTGGTTCCGGACGAGGTGAAGATACCCCAAACAAACCGCTCAAAGGATTGTTTTCCGTAGTAACAAGTGACGGTAAATTTCAGCACACTATATAAATGTTTCCTTACCAAATTCCACTTACCAAAGGTGCTTCACTCCCCGGCAACAACGCTAGAAAATAGCCTTGATGACCCACAAGTATAGGGGGTCAATTGTAGCTCTTTTCGATAAGTAAGAGTGTCGAACCCAACGAGGAGCAGAAGGAAATGACAAGTAGTTTACAGTAAGGTAATGTCTGCAAGTGCTGAAATTGTAAGTAGTTGAATAGTTTGATAGCAAGATAATTTGTAACGAGCAAGTAATGATAATATTAACAAGTATGCAGCAAGGTAGCACAATCCTTTTGAGGCAAAGGACAGGCCAAAACGGTCTCTTATGATAAGCAAAGCGTTCTTGAGGGTACACGGGAATTTCATCTAGTCACTTTCATCATGTTGGTTTGTTTTGTGTTCGCTACTTTAATAATTTGATATGTGGGTGGACCGGTGCTTAGGTGCTGTTCTTACTTGAACAAACCTCCTACTTATGATTAACCCTCCCGCAAGTATTAAGAATAAATTCTAACCATAGCATTAAACTCTAGGATCCAATCGGTCCCTTACGGAATAGGGCATAAACTAGGGTTTAAGCTTCTGTCACTCTTGCAACCCACCATCTAATTGCTACTCCACAATGCATTCCATTAGGCCCAAATATGGCGAAGTGTCATGTAGTCGACGTTCACATGACACCACTAAGGGAATCACAACACACATACTATCAAAATATCAAACAAATATCAAGTTCGCATGATTAGTTGCAACATGATTTCTCCCGTGACCTCAAGAACAAAAGTAACTACTCACAAATGATAAACATGTTCATGATAAGAGGGGTATTAAATAGCATAATGGATCTGAACATATAATCTTCCACCAAATAAACCATATAGTAATCAACTACAAGATGTAATCAACACTACTAGTCACCCACAGGCACCAATCTATAGTTCCGGTAACAAGATTGAATACAAGAGATGAACTAGGGTTTGAGATGAGATGGTGCTGTTGAAGATGTTGATGGAGATTGCCCTCCCCAAGATGGGAGAGTTGTTGGTGATGATGATGACGATGATTTCCCCCTCCGGGGGGGAAGTTCCCCCGGCGGAATCGCTCCGCCGGAGGGCAAAAGTACTCCTGCCCAAGTTCCGCCTCGAGACGGCGGTGCTGCGTCCCGAAGTCCTTCTCCTTATTTTTTATAGGTCAAAATGGCCTATATACCAAAAGATGGGCACCGGAGGTGGGACGAGGAGGCCACAACCCACCAGAGCGCGCCAGGGGGCCCTGGTGCGCCCAGGTGGGTTGTGCCCACCTGGTGGCCCCCCACTGGTAGTTATTGGCTCCAGTAATTCTTATATATTCCATAAAAATCCCCGTCAAGTTTCAGCTTGTTTGGAGTTGTGCAAAATAGGTGGCCTGACGTAGCTTTTCCAGGTCCAGATTTCCAGCTGCCGGAATTCTCCCCCTTTGTGTATACCTTGTAAATAAACATGATGCAAAATGGACGTATCAAACCCCTTCAAAATGCTAAGGACAAAAATTGGCAAAAGCTCAAGACTCTTCATCTTTATTTTAGTGATCCAAGATCACATTGAGTCCATAGGAAAGCCAATACTATTAAAAGGGGATGAGGTGTTGCTTAATGGTCTACTTGCTCAAATTCTTAGTGATATCGCTCCAAAACCCTCAGCCACTTTCTCCATCCAAATATGTCCAAAACCTAAACTCCAACTCGGCCCCACTGATTCTTTCTATCCAGAGCCACCGAGTTCATATGACATAGCCACTGCCAGAAACCCTAACAGTTCGGTCTCACTGATACGGATCTCAGTCTCACCGAGATGGCCTTGCCAACTCTCTGTTACTTGTTGCAATTATTTCGGTCTCACCGAGATGGCTTGACACACTCTCTGTTGCCTTATTGCTTCACTTCGGTCTCACCGAGTTGATGCAATCGGTGCCACTGAGATGAGGTTTGCCCTAAGCCCTAGCACATCGTTCCCACCGAGTTGTTCTAGTCGGTCCCACCGAGATTCCTAACGTTCACATTTTTGAACTGATCGGTGCCACCGAGTTTAACCATTCGGTCTCACCGAGATGAGTCAAATGTGTGTAACGGTTGGATTTTGTGTGGAGGCTATATATACCCCTCCACCCCTTCTCCATTTACGAGAGAGCCATCAGAACGTGCTTACACTTCCACCATACATTTTCTGAGAGAGAACCACCTACTCATGTGTTGAGATCAAGAAATTCAAATCCTACCATTTGGACCTTGATTTCTAGCCTTCCACAAGTTGCTTTCCACTCAAATCACTCTTCCACCATAGCCAAATCTGAGAGGGAGAGTTGAGTGTTGGGGAGAATATCATTTGAAGCACAAGAGCAAGGAGTTCATCATTAACACACCATCTATTACCTTTTGGAGAGTGGTGTCTACTAGATTGGTTAGGTGTCGCTTGGGGAGCCTCCGTCATGATGTGGAGTTGAACCAAGAAGTTTGTAAGGGAAAGGAGATCGCGTACTTCGTGAAGATCTACCTGAGTGGGGCAAGTCCTTCGTGGGCGATGACCATGGTGGGATTGACAAGGTTGCTTCTTCGTGGACCCTTCATGGGTGGAGCCCTCCGTGGACTCGTGCAGCCATTACCATTCGTGGGTTAAAGTCTCCATCAACGTGGACGTACAATTGCACCACCTATCGGAACCACGCCAAAAATTCTCCGCATCTCCATTGCATTTGCAAACTCGAATCCCATCCCTTTACTTTCTTGCAACTTGCATGCTTTACTCTTTCCGCTGCATATACTCTTGTCATGCTTGCTTGAAATGCATTGTGAGTGTTTTAACAGGTGCTAAACTCAACCTTAACTTGAAGAAATTAAAACGGCCACTTTTGCTTGTTAAGGGTCTAATCACCCCCCTCTAGACCCCTCTTCTCTATCCTTTCAATTGACATCAGAGGTTTGGTCTCCGTTGCTTTGGTTTAATCACCATTGGAGGAAGATGGATGAGTCTACGATCGGGAGTATTAGACGTAGAGTGCCTATTCTTGATGGGGAGTTTTATGGTTCATGGGAAAATGAGATGCTTGAGATTTTCAATGAATATCATTTGAACTAGTATATTCTTAGCCCCTATGTGGCTCCCATTGATCCTTTGCATCCTACCCCCGATGAGTATCTTGACATGGTTCACAATCTTAGGGTTGTTGATCTTATCATTAGAGGATTTCCTAGAAATTTGCTTGTGTGCTTGCCTACTTTTGAATGCGCATATACTATATGGAACTACCTTGAGGAACGCTTTCTGAATTATTCCTTGAAAAATCTAGATGAGATTCTTCAAAAGTCTATTACTTTTTAAAAAAGGAGCCTAGTGCTCCCAAGTTTGATGAATGTCTATTTGAGCTTCGTGATCTTATGCTTTCCAAAGGAAATGTTGGAGTCATTGGTAGCATCATTTCGGAGACAACTAGAATTCATAAACTTGAGCATTTTCATGGTCATAAACCTAATGAATCACTTGCTCTAGGTGATGATCACATGCATGATGCTGGCATTGAACATGGCTATTATGATGAAGAAGAAGAAAGTGATACTGACTTTGAGGAGACTATGAGAAATCTTAGTCTCATGGAAAACTTTCATGACTACATGGCTGGAGGGAAAGAATGGATTCTCGATAGTGGATGTACTGATCATATGACCAGAGATAAAGATATGTTCTCTGAGCTTGCTAAAAACGACGACCCACGCAAGTATGTAACTTTTGGAGATAACTCCAAGGGTAAGGTACTTGGCCTTGGTAAGGTGGCCATTTCCTATGACAGCTCTATCCAAAATGTTATGCTCGTTGAATCTCTTGGTTACAATCTCCTTTCCGTATGTAGACTAGCTGACTTTGGTTTCAATGTTCTATTTACCGAAGTAGATTGCCAAGTGTTTCGTAGAGATAATCATAATATGGTCTTTATCGGTGTTTGTAGAGGTGATCTATACATTGTTGATTTCACTAAGAGAGCCCACCCTCGTACTTGCTTAATTGCTAAATCTTCTAAATGATGGTTATGGCATAGAAGGTTAGGTCATGTGGGCATGTGAAATCTTGATAAGATTATTAAAGGTGATTATATCCTTGGTGTTAAAGATGTTATATTTGACAAGGATAGTCTTTGCAGTGCTTGTCAAGCACGAAAACAAGTTGGAGGAAGTCATCCCGTGAAGAACATCATGACCATGAGAAGACCACCTGAGCTACTTCACATGGATCTATTCGGTCCCAATGCTTATAAGAGCCTTGGTGGTAACTCTTTCGGTTTGGCCATTGTTGACGACTTTTCAAGATTTACGTGGGTGTTCTTTCTTGATGACAAATCGCAGGTCCAAAAGATCTTCAAGAACTTCGCCAAGAAGGCCCAAAACCAATTCAAAGTGAAGATCAAGAAGGTTCGAAGTGATAACGGAACAGAGTTCAAGAACGCCAATGTGGATACCTTTCCTGAAGAAGAAGGGATTTCACATGAGTTCTCGGCTACGTACACGCCTCAACAAAATTGAGTTGTCGAGAGGAAGAACTGGACTCTTATCGAGATGGTCAGAATGATGCTTGATGAATACAAGATGCCAAGACACTTTTGGGCGGAAGCGGTTGAGACAACTTGTCATGCTACGAATCGACTATACCTTCACAATCTTCTCGGGAAAACGACATACGAGCTACTCACCAGTAACGAACCCCAAGTTGGATACTTTCGAGTATTTGGCTCAAAGTGCTACATTCTTGATAAGCATCGCTCGGAATTTGCTCCTAAATCTCATGAAGGTTTCCTACTCGGTTATGGTTCAAACTCTCACACTTACCGTGTCTACAACAATTTCACCCGAAAAGGTTGAAGAGACGGTAGATGTGAAGTTTGATGAATCTGATGGCTCACAAGTAGAGCAATTGCCAATTGATTTAGGAGACAAAGATCCATCAGAAGCAATCCAAGATTTTTCCATTGGCAAGATTCGCCCAACGGAGGTGAAAGAGAGTACTTCGTCCATTCAAGTGGAAGCCTCAACTTCACATCAAGGTGAGCCACAAGTTGACTTGGAGGCATCCACAAGTGGAACATGTCAAGACGAAGGAAATGAGGAAGAATAACAAGATGAACCACCTCGACCTCCTTCTCCACCTCCACAAGCGAACGACAATGCCACCAACAATGAAGAAGAAGATGATGAGGATGTTCCACCCAACCCAAGCAAAACATCTCACGAGTTAGAGCAAGAGTCTCAAGAGATCATCCTGACACATCCATTTTGCATCATGTTTTCTTACTATTATTTATAATGTTTTTATTCATAATAATGATTTTTGGAGTAATTCTAATGCCTTTTCTCTCATAATATGCAAGGTATACACAAAGAGGGAGAATTCCACCAACTGGAAATCTGGACCTGAAAAAGCTACGTCAGGCTACCTATTCTGCACAACTCCAAATGAGCTGAAACTTCACGAGGATTTTTTATGGAATATTTAAGAATCATTGGAGCAAATAACTACTAGAGGGGGCCTACCAGGTGGGCACAACCCACCTGGGCGCGCCAGGGAGCCCAGGCGCGCCCTGGTGGGTTGTGCTCACCCAGGCCCACCTCCGGTGCCCATCTTCTGGTATATAGGTCATTTTGACGTATAAAAAAATAAGGGGAGGACTTTTGGGACGAAGCGTCGCTGCCTCAAGGCGGAACTTGGGCAGGAGCACTTTTGCCCTCCGGCAGAGCGATTCCGCCGGGGGAACTTCCCACCCGGAGGGGGAAATCATCGTCATCATCATCACCACCAACTCTCCCATCTTGGGGAGGGCAATCTCCATCAACATCTTCAACAGCACCATCTCATCTCAAACCCTAGTTCATCTCTTGTGTTCAATCTTATTGCCGGAACTATAGATTGGTGCTTGTGGGTGACTAGTAGTGTTGATTACATCTTGTAGTTGATTATTATATGGTTTATGTGGTGGAAGATTATATGTTCAGATCCAATATGCTATTTAATACTCCTCTGATCATGAGCATGTTTATCATTTGTGAGTAGTTACTTTTGTTCTTGAGGTCACAGGATAAATCATGTTGCAAGTAATCATGTGAATTTGATATGTGTTCGATATTTTGATAGTATGTATGTTGTGATTCCCTTAGTGGTGTCATGTGAACGTCGACTACATGACACTTGTGATGCCCCCGATTTGACCGTACACTAATCATGCATGCAAATGTGTACGACCAAGATCAGGGACTCACGGGAAGATATCACAACACAACTCTAGACACAAATTAAAATAATACAAGCTTCATATTACAAGCCATGGGCCTCGAGGGCTCGAATACATAGCTCGATACACAAGAGTCAGCAGAAGCAACAATATCTCAGTACAGACATAAGTTAAACAAGTTTTGCCTGAAGAAGGCAAGCACAAACATCAACGATCGAAGAGGCAAGGCCTCCTGCCTGGGATCTCCTAACTACTCCTGGTCGTCGGCGGTCTCCACATAGTAGTATCCGTCGGCTGTGGCATCTGGCTTAAGGGATCCACCATCTGGTTGCAACAACCGGAAAGAAGGAAGAAGGGGGAAAAGGGGTAGCAAGCAACCGTGAGTACTCATCCAAAGTACTCGCAAGCATCAGATCTAAACTAAGTATGCTTTGGTATCAAATGGAAGGGTTGTATCTGTGGACTGAACTGCAGAACGCCAGAATAGAGGGAAAGGCCTAGCCTATCAAAGACTACATCTTCAAGCAGCTCCAAGCATCTTGCAGCATGTAGAAGAGTAAAGAATAGTAGTTTATAGTTAACAAGCATGTTGTAGAATTAATGCCCAGAGATCCTTCCTCGACTCCCTGCGAGAAAGCAATCTCGGAGCCACATATCTCAAGTATCCATTTCTAGTTGTAAAAGATCAGGATATAAGTCTGAATGTCCGTTACCGTGGACACGGCTATTAATAGATAATCTTCCCAGCAGGGGTGCGACACGTTTTCCAACACGCTTGATTACTCTGGCCGGACATACTTTCCTGGGTCATGCCCGGCGTCGGAAGATCAACACGTCGTAGCCCTACCTAGGCTCAGCAGAGAGATCCCCGCCGGTCTACATCCTAAGCACTCCGGGGTCTGGGCCCATCGCCCATTGCACTCCGGGTCCTTGCATGCAGGGCGGGTCCAGGCTCCACCACTACAGGATGGTGCCGGCCCAGCCGTGTTGCAATGCTGAACTGGACGTCTGACAAAGCTTCGGCTGATACTGCGACGTCGAGGCCCATAACTATTCTCGCGTGGTGGTTAGTGCGTAAAGGCCAGAGGCCAACTCAGAACAAATACCCAAACCTGTTAGTGCATTATTAAAAGAAGTGGCGGCCGTCGGGACAAGTCCGGACCTATCACCCCCTCCTGGGTGATACCCTTAAACAGCCAGCCGCCATCGTAACTCCTCGGGTGCTCTCCGGGCCCGCCGGTTTTCACCAATGTCTCAACTAAAGTCAAGGTAACCGTGTGTCCAAACATCAAGTGGAAAACCCGAGGAATCACCCTTGGTGAACTCCACTCGATGTAATCATCAAGGTGAACATAAGAGGAACCACCCTCGAGGTTCACACTTGAGGTGTTGCAGGACAGAGTCGTATCGGAAGTGGTTAAAGAGGAATCACCCTTGATGACCATGACCGAATAACTACACTACAGAGATCTCATCAGGAGTGATGTATGAGGTTCCACCCTCGGCACTCGATGATAACTCTGCAGATTCGAGCAACAAAGAGGGGCATGATGTGATGTGAGGTGTCGCGCTCTGGTCGTCGATCACGTTGATCGAGTCATTGATGATGAAGCAGGGGCAACAAGACAAGGTGGGGGTCACTCATGGATCACTAACCAACCTATACTAAGAAGTTTAGGGTAAGCAGGTAGGTAACAATAGCAGGTACAAAAGCAGGCTATGCATCAAAATATGAGCAATCAAATACTGTAGCAAAATCTAATGCAAACATGAGAGAATGGAATGGGCGATATCGGGATGATCAAAGGGGGGCTTGCCTAGAAGCTCCGCTGAAAGGGAAGAAGTGGTCATCGTCGACGTAGTCGATCACAGGGGCATCAGCAGCGGTCTCGGGGTCTACCGGAGAGAAGAGGGGGAAGAAACAGTAAATACAAGCAAACAGATGCAATACTATGCATGACATGATGAAACGCGGTGCTAGATGTGACCTAACGCGGTACTACACATACCGGCGAAGGGGCGATAACATCCGGGAAAGTTTCCCCGAAGTTTGGCATTTTTGAACAGATGAATGAGAGGGGAAGTTTGCATTTTTGCTATGCTAGGGGCACGTGATAGATGAACGGAGAGCGTATTCGAATTCGTCTCGTTGTTCTGAGCAACTTTCATGTATAAAACTTTTTCATCTGAGTTACAGATTATTTTCTACGATTTTTCAAAGATTTAAACAACATTCTGAATTTGTTATTAATACGAAATTAAATAGCTAAAAGCTAGGTGCACCCAGATCTGTGTACATAGCAGTGTACCAGAGGGTGACATGTGGGTCTAGGGGGTCCCAGTGAACCCAGTCAACAGTGTTGACCGTTGACTGGTCAAATCTACGAAGTGGGGCCCCATGTCATGGAGACATTAGGGTAATTACCTAGTTAAGCTCTAAATTAATTAAGTTAATTAACTAATTAATTATTATTATTTTTTGAAAAAGGGGCGTGGGGCCCTTTGGTAAGTGGCACAGGGGCCAGCGGGCACGCAAGCGTAGCGGTCACGGGCGTGTGCCCGAGGAGGCGGACCCGGGCGTGTCAAATGGCGGGCGAGGCCGCGGCAAGGGACGGCGCCGGCGCGGCTAGCCGGAGCCGCGACGAGGGGCACGGGCGCCAGAGTGCGCTGGCGAGCAGCGGCAGCCGCGGGGCGACGGCGGCGCGACTCGCGGGCAGGGCGGCGAGCGGAACAGCGCAGCAGGGTCGCAGGGGGTTATGCGGCGAGCGCGAGCACGGGGATGCGGCGGGGGTGTGGGCGGTGGCTGACGGGGCGGGAGCTCCGGCGGGCGCGCGCGGGGGAGGCGGTTCGTGGCAAGCGCGGGATGCCGCCAGGGGCTGGCGAGCGTGGACGAGGCCAGCGAGAGGGGCCGCGGGGAGCACGGGCGGAACCGCGACGACCGTGAGCTGCGGTGGCTCCAGGCGCGGGGTGATAATGGCCTACGATGGCGTTCCGAGGCGGGGGAAGGAGAGAGAGAGGGAGTTGCGCTCACCGAACAGGCGCAAGGAGGCCCGTCGAGTGGCTTAGGAGCAGTAGAGGTGGTCGGCGTCGTCGTGATTCGTCGGCTACCCGAGGAGGAAGAAGCTTCGATCCGGCACTGCAGCGTGAGGAGCTCCAACGTGTGGCACCAGTGGATGCAGAGGATGATGGCGAAGTGGATAGACGCGGTCCTAGGCAGTGGGGGGGGCATGGCGGCCGCGGTAGGACGAGATGGCCGGCAACGCGGGTGCACAACGAGGTGGATCTGGACGCGAGGGAGAGTGATGAGGGAGAGAGGGGGCGAGAGAAAATATCTACGCGTGGGGGGGGGGAGTGGAGTTGACGAGACCGAGAGGGGGGCGCCTGCCTTATCCCCTCACTGAAGCCGACGAGGTGGTTCAGCGGGGCGTCGCCCCTGTTGCGACCGCGCCAGGGGAACAGGGGGAGTAGGCGACCGGTGTGGGCTAGGTGGGCCAGTTGGCCGGGATGGGCCGAGGCCCAGAGGGCAGGTGGTTTTCTTTTATTTGTTTTGTTATTGTTTTACAGTTTTAGTTTTCTTTTATTTTTGAATAGAAATTAGATTTATAAATTATAGGAACAACACCTAAATTGGTTTTACTAATCATACCACTGCCACATTTAGTTTGAGGTTCAAATAAAGTAGTTTAGTATTTTTATAATTTAAAAAGCATATAATAATTACTTTTAGCCACTGTTATATTCACAAAAGAGCATTAAAATACTTTACAAAAAGGTAGGGTTACCATCGTAATTACTTATGGAATATTTGCCACCTTTTGAACATTTTATTTTGCGTGTTTGAGAAATTTGAATTTTGGACTTTAGTTTGAACTTGAATTTGAATCATGCCTTGGATCAAAAGGGGATTAGCAACAATAATGTGATGACATGGCACCATTAACATGGGATTACTGTAGCTTAATTATCCGGGCGTCACAACACTTCACCATATTTGGGCCTAAGGGAATGCATTGTGGAGTAGCAATTAGATGATGGGTTGCGAGATTGATAGAAGCTTAAATCCCAGTTTATGCGCTATTCCGTAAGGGACCGATTGGATCCAAAAGTTTAATGCTATGGTCAGAATTTATTCTTAATACTTTTCTCGTAGTTGTGGATGCTTGCGGGAGGTTTAATCGTAAGTAGGAGGTTTTTTGAAGTAAGAACAGCACCTAAGCACTGGTCCACCCACATATCAAATTATCAAAGTAGCGAACACAAATCGAACCAACATGATGAAAGTGACTAGATGAAATTCCTGTGTACCCTTAAGAACACTTTCCTTATCATAAGAGACCATTTTGGCCTGACCTTTGCCTCAAAAGGATTGGGCTACCTTGCTGCACTTTTGCTACTACTATTGTTACTTGCTCGTTACAAATTACCTTGCTATCAAACTACTCTGCTACTTAAAATTTCAGCACTTGTAGACATTACCTTACTGAAAACTACTTGTCATTTCCTTCTGCTCCTCGTTGGGTTCCACACTCTTACTTATTGAAAAGACCTACAATTGATCCCCTATACTTGTAGGTCATCAAGACTATTTTCTGGCGTCGTTGCCAAGGAGTGAAGCGCCTTTGGTAGGGAAACATTTATATAGTGTGCTGAAATTTATTGTCACTTATTACTATGGAAAACAATCCTTTGAGGGGTTTGTTCGGGGTATCTTCACCTCGACCAGAACCACAATTAGCTACCCCTCAACCTACTGCACCTACTGAAAATATTGAATATGAAATTCCTTCGGGTATGATAGAACAACTGCTAGCTAATCCTTATGCAGGAGATGGAACCGAACATCCTGATATGCACTTGATATATGTAGAACAAATTTGTGGATTGTTCAAGCTTGCAGGTTTACCCGGAGATGAAGTTATGAAGAATGTTTTCCCTTTATCTTTGAAGGAAAAAAGCATTGGCATGGTATAGGCTATGCGATGATATTGGATCTTGGAATTGGAATCGTTTGAAATTGGAGTTCCACCAAAAAAATTATCCTATGCATCTAGTTCATCGTGATCGGAATTATATATATAATTTTTGGCCTCGTGAAGGAGAAAGTGTCACTCTAGCTTGGGGGAGGCTTAAGTAAATGTTATATTCATTCCCCAATCATGAGCTCTCAAGAGAAATTGTTATCCAGAATTTTAATGCTCGGCTTTCTCGTAGTGATCAAACCATGCTTGATACTTCTTGTGCTGGTTCTTTTATTAAGATGACTATTGAATTCTGGTGGGATCTTTTGGAAAGAATTAAACACAACTCTGAAGATTGGGAACTCGACGAAGGTAAAGAGTCAGGTATTAAAATAAAATATGATTGTGTTAAATCTTTTATGGATACCGATGCTTTTCAAAAGTTTAGCACTAAATATGGACTTGACTCTCAGATAGTAGCCTCCTTTTGTGAATCATTTGCTACTCATGTTGAACTCCCTAAAGAGAAGTGGTTTAAATATCACCCACCTATTAAAGAAGAAATTAAAGAACCGTTACCAATCAAAGAAGAGACTATACTTTATAATGGTGATCGAGTTGTTAGGATAAAGGAACATGCTAAAGTTTCAGCTGTGGTTAACAGAAGCTATATTAGAACACCTAAACCTGATGAACAAATTAAAGTAGAACCTAGTATTTCCATGGTTAAATATATCTTGGAAGGAGGTATGGATGGGCAAGTTATTTACTTTTGTGAAGAAGCTGCTATAATCACCAAACATGATAAAAAAGATAAACATAGACCTATTGTTGGCATTCCTGTCATCTCAGTTTAAATAGGAGATCACTGTTATCATGGTTTATGTGACATAGGTGCTAGTGTGAGTGCTATTCCTTACAACTTATATCAAGAAATTATGAAAGACATAGCACCCGCAGAGATAGAAGACATACATATTACTATTAAACTTGCTAATAGAGACATTATATCACCAATTGGGATTGTTAGAGATGTTGAAGTCTTGTGTGGGAAAATAAAATACCCTACTGATTTTCTTGTTCTTGGTTCCCCTCAAGATGACTTTTGTCCCATTATCTTTGGTAGACCTTTCGTGAACACCGTTAATGTAAGATAGATTACAAGAAACAAACTGTCGGTGTTAGTTTTGGTGATGAGTCTCATGAGTTTAATTTTTCCAAGTTTAGTAGAAAGCCTCATGAAGAAGAATTGCCTAGTAAGGATGAATTAATTGGTAATGCTACTATTGCTGTACCGCCTACTGATCCTTTAGAACAATATTTACTAGACCATGAAAATGATTTTCATATGCATGAAAGAAATGAAATATATAAGATTTTCTTTGAACAACGTCCTCTACTTAAACACAACTTGCCTATTGAAACTCTAGGAGGTCGTCCTCCACCTAAAGGTGATCCTATGTTTGAATTAAAACAATTGCCAGACACTTTGAAATATGCTTATCTTAATGAAAAGAAGATATATCATGTTATTATTAGTGCTAACCTTTCAGAACATGAAGAAGAAAGATTATTGAAAGTTCTAAGGAAGCACCGAGATGCTATTGGATATACTCTTGATGATTTAAAGGGCCTTAGTCCCACTCTGTGTCAGCACAAAATTAATATGGAACCTGATGCTAAACCCGTTGTTGATCACCAACGTCGGTTAAATCCGAAGATGAAGGGAGTGGTAAGAACGGAAATCTTAAAGCCTCTGGAAGCAGGTATAATCTATCATATAGCTGATAGAAGATGGGTAAGTCCTGTTCATTGTGTCCCTAAGAAAGGAGGTATAATTGTTGTTCCTAATGATAAGAACGAACTTATTCCACAAAGAATTGTTACAGGCTATAGAATGGTAATTTATTTTAGAAAATTAAATAAAGCAACTAGAAAAGATCATTACCCTCTGCCTTTTATTGATCAAATGCTTGAAAGGTTATCTAAGCACACACACTTTTGCTTCCTTGATGGATATTCTGGATTTTCACAAATACCTGTTTCTGAACCTGATCAGGAAAAGACCACTTTTACTTGTCCCTTTGGAACCTATGCTTATAGACGTATGCCTTTTGGTTTATGTAATGCACCTGCTGCCTTTCAAAGATGTATGACTGCTATATTCTCTGACTTTTGTGAAAAGATTGTTGAGGTTTTCATGGATGGCTCTCTGTTTATGGTAAGTCTTTTGATGATTGTTTAAGCAATCTTGATCGAGTTTTGCAGAGATGTGAACAAACAAATCTTGTCTTGAATTGGGAGAAGTGCCAGTTTATGGTTAATGAAGGCATTGTTTTGGGTCATAAAATTTCTGAAAGAGGTATTGAAGTGGACCAAGCTAAGGTTGATGCAATTGAGAAAATGCCATATCCTAAAGATATAAAAGGTATTCGTAGTTTCTAAGGTCATGCTGGTTTCTATAGGAGATTTATCAAAGACTTCTCTAAAATTTCTAGGCCTCTTACGAATCTTTTGCAAAAGGATATTCCTTTTGTTTTTTATGATGATTGTTTAGAAGCCTTTGAAACACTCAAGAAAGCCTTAATTTATGCACCTATTGTTCAACCACCTGATTGGAACCTGCCTTTTGAAATTATGTGTGATGCTAGTGATTATGTTGTTGGTGCTGTTTTAGGACAAAGAGTTGATAAGAAAGTGAATGCTATTCATTATGCTAGCAAAACTCTAGACAGTGCTCAACGTAATTATGCTACTACTGAAAAAGAATTCTTAGCAGTGGTGTTTGCTTGTGATGAATTTAGACCTTATATTGTTGATTCAAAAGTAACTGTTCACACAGACCATGCTGCTATTAAATATCTTATGGAAAAGAAAGATGCTAAACCAAGACTTATTCGATGGATTCTCTAGTTACAAGAATTTGATTTACATATCATTGATAGAAAAGGAGCTGAGAACCCAGTAGCTCATAACTTGTCTAGGCTTGAAAATTTGCCTGATGAGCCACTACCCATTGAGGATAGTTTTCCTGATGAGCAGTTAGCTGCAATAAATGTTGCTCACAGTACTCCTTGGTATGCTGATTATGCTAATTGCATTGTTGCTAAATATTTACCACCTAGCTTTACATACCAACAAAAGAAAAAATTCTTCCATGATTTAACACATTACTTTTGGGATGACTCACATGTTTATAAAGAAGGAGTAGATGGTATTATTAGACGTTGTGTACCTGTGCATGAACAGGGACAAATACTACGGAAATGTCACTCCGAAGCTTATGGAGGGCATCATGCTGGAGATAGAACTGCTCACAAGGTATTGCAATCTGGATTTTGTTGGCCTACTCTCTTCAAGGATGCGCTTAAGTTCGTCTTATCTTGTGATGAATGTCAAAGAATAGGTAATATCGGTAAGCGTCAAGAAATGCCTATGAATTATTCACTTGCTGTTGAACCATTTGATGTTTGGGTATTTGATTACATGGGACCTTTTCCTTCCTCTAATGGGTATACAAATATTTTGGTTGCTGTTGATTATGTTACTAAATGGGTAGAAGTTATTCCAACTAGTAGTGCTAATCACAACACTTCTATTAAAATGCTTAAGGAAGTTATTTTCCCAAGGTTTGGAGTCCCTAGATATTTAATGACTGATGGTGGTTCACACGTTATTCATGGTGCTTTCCGTAAAATGCTTGCCAAGTATGATGTTAACCATAGAATTGCATCACCCTATCATCCTCAGTCTAGTGGTCAAGTTGAACTTAGCAATAGAGAAATAAAAGTAATTTTGCAAAAGACTGTTAATAGGTCCTGGAAGAATTGGTCTAAGAAATTAGATGATGCACTTTGGGCTTATAGAACAGCATATAAAAATCCTATGGGTATGTCACCTTATAAATTGGTTTATGGAAAAGCTTGTCATTTGCCTCTTGAGTTAGAACATAAAGCATATTGGGCCATCAAAGAGCTCAATTATGATTTCAAACTTGCTGGTGAAAAGAGGTTATTTGATATTAGCTCATTAGATGAATGGAGAACCCAAGCTTATGAAAATGAAAAATTATTCAAAGAAAAAGTTAAAAGGTGGCATGACAAAAGAATCCATAAGTGTGAGTTTAAAGTCGGAGAATATGTTCTTTTGTACAACTCTCGTTTCAGATTCTTTGTAGGAAAACTCCTCTCAAAATGGGAAGGCCCCTATGTTATCGAGGAGGTTTACCGGTCTGGAGACATCAAAATAAATAATTCTGAAGGTACTAACCCGAAAGTTGTTAATGGGCAACGAATAAAGCATTATATCTCCGGTACGCCCATTAATATTGAAAGTAATATTATTCAAACTTTGACACCGGAAGAACACATAAAAGAGTCCTTCCACTACTAGGGAAAAGCCTAGCAGTAGCGCG
Organism: Aegilops tauschii subsp. strangulata; assembly: GCF_002575655.3. NCBI lineage: Eukaryota > Viridiplantae > Streptophyta > Magnoliopsida > Poales > Poaceae > Aegilops > Aegilops tauschii. The sequence continues at coordinate 349,795,147 of NC_053038.3, read as the reverse complement.
TGTTTTAGGCCTATCAGTAGTGTGGGCAGGAGTGCTGCTGGTACGGCGCTACAGCTAAAGGTTAGTAGTAGGCTATATCGACTTAGTAGTAGTGCTTTCTCCAAAGAGCGCTACTGGTAATTACTAGTAGCGCTTCTCCCGGCCCGCGCTACTACTATTATTCCATACTTTATTTCTTTTTTATTTCATGTTGTATTCATACACCTTTATACAAGTTTTCATACAACATCAATTTAGAGATTGTTTTTACATCATAATGAGTTATTACATCACTGGGTGAAAGAACCGTGGACTAGTTTCAAGTGGATGGATGGACATCCACTTGAAACTAATCCGCGGTTCTTTCACCCAATGATATAATAAATATCATCATCATCATCATCATATCTTTAACAACTTATCATCATAATACATCATTGTCATATAACACCCCCTCATGATCATCGTTTTCATCAATGAGACATCACATAGCAAGTTGGTCACTAGTCATAATCACAACTACTCCTCATCATCAACTCTAACACATTGTACCACATAATAAACATTGTACCTCATAGGACCTACTGCATTCTCTTAGGACCTACTATATTCTCTTATGTAAAATAGCATAAAAAAAGATAGCCCCTAACTCTCCATTATGGAGAATGGAGATTATCCTATCTCCAATTCTTGCCTTTCGCACAATGTTGCTTCCAAGAACTTCCTTACGACTGTCCATACATTTTTACCATTCTTTGATTACCATGTGTTCACCGGTTTTAGAAATCCGATATGGACAGGTGAGATTCGTAGGATGACCTGGCTGTATGTCCAAAACATCAAGGCGACCATTCTGATACATCAGATGAGGCACACAATCCTTCGGGATTTTCTGTTGAAAAACATAGTAATAACTTCGTACTTAGCAATGTAGTTCAGTTTTAGAAGTATGCGAAAGATGCACGGATGTCGTAATAGTAAAAAATCTTACCATGGCATCTCCATGGATGTTACCATGGTTCAACACGTGCACTAGTGGCACGTATTGACCATAATGTGGAGGAGTTTGATAATAGATATTGTAATTCTCAAGTTCAGTACAAAATGTGATCGGATGATTTTTCTCCTGATAAGTTAATTCGGAGCCATCGGTGTAGTAGGTTCTGTCTACCATCTTCCGCACATTGTTTGAAGAATGAAAATAAGTTGTCAATGGAAATAAGCTGTCAACTATTTTGAAATAAATAATATAAATTAGTTAATAACTATGTTTGAGAAACTCACATAGCGGTAGAATTGGAAGCGTATCAACAAGGACCCAAATGTCCATATTGTCTTGCTCGATGTCAGGATGACCAAGATCCATGGTGACAAGCATATCCTCATAAAAACCATACATCTTGCAAAGTGCTTCCCAATTTGTGCAACCAAAATGGGTTACGCTCTGAGAATTGTACAGATTTACTTCAAAATCCATACCATGATGGGTCCTTAGGTGAATTTTCTTTGTTTTTAAACTTTCATGGTCTTCAAAACCCATCCTCTCCAAGACATAGCGTCTTGCATGGCATGGGATAAGCTAGTCGAATTGTAAAAGATGAAAATTACACGTTGAAATAGTTGAAGTCGTGCTTAATTACGAAAAAAACACTTGTCGTCGTTGCGTACCGTTTCAACATCGAAGGTCTCCTGGAGCTTAATGCTGAAGCGCCAATCTTCGTCCAGGTGAGGCCTATTGCACTGACCTCGGTCGTCGTTGCACCAGTCGCACTCCCCCGGGAGAATTTCGTCGTCCGAGTATGACATTTCCTATGTTCATAATTCAAAGATTAAACTTGTACAATTAAATATATCTCCTACAAAAACTAAATTAGATCATTATTATTCATCACGGGTTGACTATCGGCCCGCCGAGTCTTTTTTTGAAAATTCTCAACTCACGTGGTGTATACATTCGACCGTTGGTGATGATCGCTCCTCCTTTTGTCCCCGAGTGCATTACACCAAAATGTCTAGCACACGGGAACGAAGGAGAAGCGACCCCACGACAACAGTCGGGATTCTTCGTCCTCTCATATATGGTGGAGACTCTCCCTCACTGATTCCTCTCTAACATTTGCGACCGTCGGTGATGGTCGTTACTCCTCCTTCCCCTAGTGCATAACAAAGGTCTAGCACAAGGAGAAGAAGGAGAAACGACCCCCACGACAACAGTCGGGATTCTTCATCCTCTCATATATGGTGGAGCCTCGACAGATTTAAAGTCAACCCGAAATATCGTTTAATTATCTTTCTAGAAAATCCAGGCCACTCGATATTTCCTACATATTCTAGCACAAGTCATGCCAAAATTCACGGAAAAATCTGGCATGACCTTTGCTAAAAAAGGACATATCGAGCGCCTGAAATTTGCCGGAACGGAAGTTAATCAACACTCCGGCAAAAGATAGGTCACTCGGAGGTGTAACCTGCAAACATGACCGGCCACTTGGGAAAGCACATATCCTATTTGAGCAACACAAGATATACATGTTTTTATATACATCATATGAGCATTCAAACTTGATGGTCATTGCATTTCAATTGTTGAAAATATGAGCAAAAACATTTCAAAATATCTTATAGGACTCATATTGACATGGAGATTTGGCTGGTCTCACCTCGAGGTCGGAGGGGGTCGGTGACGGGGACGAAGGCGGGGATGATGGAGGGGCTCCTAGATTTCTGAAAAAACAAAAATCCTATATGCTATCAACTAATCAAATGCATACGCCTTGCATAGTGGGGTCCAATTTGAGAATTCAAAATAGGAGTACTTCTCCAATTTGAGCATTCAATAAGCAAAACCAAATCGTAAAATAAATAAGTATTCAAATTAGCATGCATTCAATAAGAAAAAGTAAATCATCTCTTGCGTTCGTACATCATCGAATATTATCACTAATACATCCCGAATAGTATCATACATATAACATCACTAATACAACTAAAACCCTAGCGAATGACGGGTATCAGCGCGGGCGGTGGACACCCAAAGAGAAGGAACCATCACAGGATCATAGCTCCAGTGATATCCCTGGAGAACCTGCCAGGTATTGGAGAACCTGCGCTCCAACGCAACCATGTAGCGACGGACGTGCGCGTCCTCCTCGCTAACACGGTGATGCACCACCTCCGCGGGGTCCTCAAGCCTCTGCACCGTCGACGTCGATGCGGGAATAATTGCTTTAACTAAAAAAATAACAACAAATGTGACATGTTCAACTAGTTCTATTAATTCAACTAGTTCTTACTAAAAATAAACTTACTATAAATAAAAATAAACTAGTCCTTACTAAAAATAAACTAGTTCAACTAGTTATATTAATTTTCTTACTAAAAATACACTTGTTCTATTAATTCAACTAGTTATTACTAAAAATAAACTAGTTCAACTAGTTCTATTAATTTTCTTACTAATTCTATTAAACACTACTGCCCTAGTTCTTACTAACTGATTAGATGAACCGACCTAGGAACTTATGCCCTAATTAGCATCTAATTTGATGAACCCTAACTAGTCTGATGCAATCTAAAATTTGATGAACCCTAGGAACTTTAGCTAGGCAGAGGTAGGGGAGGGGGAGGAGGACACGTGCTCACCTCGGGTGTTGGCGGCGAGGGAGGGGCAGGCGGCGTCGAGGTCGGGGTCAGGGCTCGGGCGCGGGGCGGAGGGCGGCGTCGAGGTCGGGGTCGGGGGCGGTGGCGTTGTCGGGTCGGGGGCGGCGTCGAGGGCGTGCGGAGAGCGACGGGAGAGCGCGCGGTGGCCGACGGCGATGCTGACGGCGGCGACAGCGGAGGAGTTCGATTTGGGGGAAGTGGCCGTGGGGAAGAAAGAACAGCGCGGTTAAGTCAGAAGTAGCAGTGGCACGTTCCAGGAAATGCGCTAGTGCTATATTAGCTATAGCTAACTTAGCTATAGCGCGGGCTTACGAAGTGCGCTACTGCTAAGTTAGCTATAGCGCCTTTCCGGAAAGCACGCTGCTGCTACGCCTTTCTCCTTTATTTTTCTTTTTCATTTGTTTTCCTTCACATTTTCATTTTTTCCTTCCCCTTTTTCTATTTCGTTCATTTTCCTTTACTTTTCCATATGTTTTTCATTTTATTTTCCTTTCATTAGCAGTAGCGCTTTCCCCGTAAACACGCTACTACAACCACCTTAGCAGTAGCGTGCTTTTTCTAAGCCCGCTACTACTATTGGTAGCCTGCCGAGAACAGTAGGGGAACTGTAATTGTAGCACTTCTTCCCTGAGACGTGCTACTACTATGAACTTAGCTGCAGCCCGTTTGAGTGCCACGCGCTACTGGTAAGTAGTAGTAGTTCTTGTTTTTGTCCCTCGATACTGGTAAGATTCCGTGTATAAGGTTTTCCCTAGTAGTGTTCCGAAACACTCCAGAATCATGAAAATAAGGAGGTACGTGATACAGTAAGTAAACGGACTCCAAAAAATCCGCAAAAATATTTTTTATCAGCTTTGGAATATTTAATTTTTTTGGAAATAAAGAAACTTCCAGGAAGCGTCCCCTGGTGGGCACAAGACACCAGGGTGCACCAGGCATGCCTGGCGCGCCCAGGTGGGTTGTGCCCACCTGGGTCACCTTTCGGACTCCGTTTTTCTACCGTATGCTTGTCCCCCAATATAAAAAATCTATATATACTTCCCGAATCTGTTGATCACCGTATCGCGGAGAATTCCTCTATTCTCTTTTCTTGCTGTTTTCTGACAGATTCAGCTAGACCAACGCCATGTCTTCCTCACCTTTTAATAATGGAGAAGAAGACACAAGGGTGGTTCAGGAGGATCTAAGGAGAGATGAAGCTAGAGAGGCTGCTATGGAGGAAGAGGACGGAAATCCTTTTGGGGTTCACTCTCCGGCTTCCGAGAGGGGCACACTAGTTGACATCTCTACTCACCCCAATCCTTATCAAGCCATGGGAACTTCACACAATCAAGCAAGCCAAGAAGTACAAGAAGAACTCCCCCCGAGGAGGCCTTTACACAGGTCACATAGTAAAAAAAATCGCAAATCGATTCACAATTATGGGTTCGAGAATAATCCTCGTAGGCACATACCATCCAATTGGGACATATCTCGGCCAAGAGAAAACGGTGCATGAACAAAACCGTGGGGCCCGGAGAATAAACACATAATGGCTGAGGTGAAGAAAAACAATGAATTAATTCATCAAGCCCTTCAGGAGATTCAAGGTTTGAAGGATCTACTCATGGTTATATTGGAGAATACTACTTCATTATCACCATCATCTTCTTCACCACCAAAAGAGAACTGAGTATCGGGTATGGGCACTCCCGTTGGCTTCCGCCAAGCTTGGGGGAGGTGCCCCGGTATCGTATCATCCCACTATCGTTTTGCCTTTACTTATTTTAGTTTGATCCTTTGCTTTAGATGAATAAAAGTTTAGTTCGATCCTTTCTTCTTTGAGAGTTTGCTTAGTGATCTATCCTTGTAATCGTGTGCAAGTTATATAATAAAGTTTAGTTTGAGTTTTTGCTTTCTTTACTTTCATGTTGCAAATAAAATAAAATAAAGAAAGAAAGAAAAAGAGAAAGGAAATAAATAAAAGAAATGAAATAAATGAAGAAAATATCATATACTAATCCTATGGTAGGTGATGACACCACATAAGGAAAAGTATAAGTAGAAAATTTTATTAGATATTGACAAACATAGCATTAGTCAATGATGCAACTCATGAAAGAATTAATAAGGGAAGAGAAGATTCACATATAAATATACTATCCTAGAAATCTTTTGTGATTGTGAGCCCTCATCAAAATATTGCCAAAAAATTTGACGTTGGACAAGGAAGACAACTTAATGGTTTATGTTTGTTTATATTCACATAGAAGTCATATTGTCATAGATCCTTCAACATGTGGTGCTTGCCCCCTATCTTTGCTAGCCAAAAATTCCGCACTAAGTAGAGATACTACTTGTGCATCCAAAAACCCTTAAACCCAAATCTTATTTTCAAGTGTCCACCATACCTACCTAGGGATTGAGCAAGATCCCTCAAGTAAGTTGTCGTCGGTGCAAAAAGGCAATAAAAATTGCTTCTAAAAGTGTGAGATCATTTAGTGTAAGAGAAAATTGAGCGTTGCACGAACTTGTGATGGTGAAGAATAAAATCGACAGACTGCATAATAAAGGTCGCTATGACAAGGGGCAATGCAACGTGACGTTCTTTTGCATTAAGGGGTTGAGCATATAAACAAATAAGCGCTTGGCAGCCTCCGCTTCCCTCTGCGAAGGGCCTATCTTTTACTTTTATGTATTTACTTTTATGCAAAGAGTTAAAGTTATCCTTCTATTCCTTTTTATTTGTCTCCTTTGGCAAGCATCATGTGGCGAGGAAAGATCTAGGCACATATGTCCAGTTGAATATATATATAGCATGAGTTATTATTGTTGACATCACCCTTGAGGTGAATACGTTGGGAGGCGAAACTATACCCCCTATCTTTCTATGTGTCCGGTTGAAATGTTTTGCTCATGCGTACACGGTGAGTGTTAGCAATCATAGAAGACTATATGATGGTTGAGTATGTGGACTTGCCTAAAGGCTCCCATACGTGACCCTTCCTGAAAAGATGATGAATTTTAGTTGCAAAGTTGACTGAGAACATAGTTTGTTGATTTTTAATAGAGTTTTTGCTTCATACTTTGATTGTGTGATGAATCGTTACTTATTCATGAGAAGTATATGATGGAAGTTCTATGATAAAAGTCTTATGTTCAATTTTGTTGCTGTTATAATAATCAACATGATGCTTCTATGTCCGTATTTTGTTTGTATCGACACCTCTCACTACAAAAAAAAGACACATCCGTGACATTTTGGGCCGAACAAAATTTTTCTGTCATACATATGACACTTCTATGACGATAATTGTGACAAAACCCGGTATCATCATAGATGTGGTGGGCTCCTACTTCTATGACAAAAAATCATGACAGAAAATGGGCTTTTCGTCTTGGGCGGGCCGGAGACGCAGCTACATGACATTCTTTGGGCCGTCCATGACGGGAAAAAACGTGGTAGAAGCGAGGGCGAGGAAAATTTCAGGGAGTTCCCGGTTAGGGTGGGAGGTCGAGGGCCGAGCGATGCGCGTTTCTCTCGTACACGTACATGCATGTGTGCGAGGCGTTGGCTCTAACTGAACCCGAGCGAGGCGTTGGGCTCTAACTGAACCCGAGCGATTGCACTGCAGGCTACGCGTTACTGAACCCGAGCGATCGATCGATGGCTGTTAACTGAACCCGATCGAGCGATTCCTTTGCTACTGCTGCTAACTGAAGCCGATCGATGCTGCCTCTGGGATGAACAGTGAGCGTAGCGGGGGGGGGGGGGGTTTGGATGAACAGTGAGCGGTGGCGTTGCCTCTGGATGAACAGGACCCTGTGGTGTGGTGGAGGGCTGGAGGGGTGCCCGTGGAGGGGTGGTTGAACAGGACCCCATGGTGTGGAGGGCTGGATGAACAGTAGACGGTGGAGTGGTGGTTGAACAGTAGCCGGTGGTGTAGCGCGCGGTGGAGGCTGGATGAACAGGAGCCCGTGGAGGCCGGAGGAGGTCGACGGTAGCCCGTGGAGGCTGGAGGAGGTCGACGGTGGAGATGAACAGTATCCCGTGGAGTCCCGTTTTGCGGTACACCACACCCCTCCCGATGAACAGGACCCCCGTTTTGACCGTAGGAGGTCCGTTTAGTCCGTTTTGCGGTACGCCACACCCCTCCCAATCAACAGGACCCCCGTTTCGACCGTAGGAGGTCCGTTTCGTCCGTTTTGCGGTACGCCACACCCCTCCCGATCAACAGAACCCCCGTTTCGACCGTAGGAGGTCCGTTTCCTCCGTTTTGCGGTACGCCACACCCCTCCCGATCAACAGGTGTCGGGTGGTAGGTGCGACATATGCCAACGGGTGGCTTATCATTGTGGGAGCCAGTAAGACATCGCCGGTGCCTGGAAACGGGATAAGGCGAAGACATGCACGCCGGCGGATCTTACCCAGGTTCGGGGCTCTCCGTGGAGATAAGACCCCTAGTCCTGCTCTGCGGGGTCTCCGCATGTTCACTAGATCAATACAAGTAGCTACACGTGCTCCTTGAGGTGTTTGGCTAGAGGAAGAAGAAGGGCAAGGCTAGCTCTCCTTTTCTCTCTATATGGTGTGTGAAACTCTATGAGATCAACCCTTTGCATGGGTGTCCCGGGGGGCTTATATAGGCCTACCCCCCAGGGGTACAATGGTAATCTGGTTGGGCGCGGGTCCCAGCCGTCAGTGTCTGTGCTCGCCGGCTTCTCCGCCGGCCATTGGGGCCCGCCGACTGGTGGGTCCCGCCGGCTGCCGGCCTCTTGGCCGACAGGCCGGCCCCACCGCTTGAGGGCCTTGTCGGCGGCTGGTTACTTTTGCCTTGCCTCCGATGACGAGGGCTTTGTCGAGGTAAGCGTGGCTACAGTGCAGCCGCCTTGCGGGCTCTCACTGTAGCCTCACCTCGTCTTGTCTCCTTAATGAGGCACATATTTCGAGGGAGGGAGGTAGCCGGCTATTGGGAGCCGGCTACGCCCCTGGCCGACTAGGGGAGGCTGGGCCGCCTTCGAGCGTCTCTCTGGCTAAAGGGGCCCACCGCTCGCGGGCCGTACTGGCGCCTGTCGTGGGTGACATCGAGGTCGACATGGCTACAGTGCTGCGCCGGACGGGAGATGGCTGGCCCGTACGGCGCTGTGTGGCCATGCCTGTTTCGGGATTCGGGGGTAGTGGGCTGTACTGCGGCCACGCCCCGTCTTATCACTGTTATGTGGATGCAGTCTTGGTTGGTGCAGTCGTGGTCGGCTCCTGGGAGTCGACTTTCTTCATGGCCGGCTTCTCGGAGTCGGTCCTCTTGGGGCCGGCTTCCTGGAGTCGGCTATCTCGTAGCTTTCTTTGTGAAGGTTTCTGAGGCCGGGTCGCCTTCTGGTAGTCGGCCCGGGGGATAGCCGGCCCGGGGAAGGCGGCCCTATGCTTTGTATGCTTGAAGGCTCGAATGGCCTGATAATAATTTTCAAAGAGCCAGGGGGAGTCGGTTAGGCTACCCGTGGCCATTTACTCCGACAGTAGTCCCCGAAGCTGGTTGGGCTTCGAGGCTGAGAGGAGGTCGAGAAGCTCGGTCAGCTTCTTATCTTGACGAGCCAGCAGCTAGGAGCCGGCTTCGGTTGGGCGCGCCGTCTTGGCGAAATTTCTAAAGTTGGAAGATGGGAGTCTGTTGGCGCGTGCGCCGGGTCGCGGGCCGGCCGCTCGCCGCCTGCGAACCACGTGGCATCCTCCGGCTGAAAAAAGCCTGCCAACCTGCCTTTGTGCCTCGCGGTGGGCCTCGACGACCTGGTTGGCGGCAGTAGAGTAGCCAGGGAAGTACTCTGCGCAAGAAAGAAAGAGAAAGAAGAGAAAAACACCAAGTCAGAACCAAACGGCAAGCGGCAAGCAAGGGACGAAGAAGAGGGCGGCCTACCGTCAACCAAGTCTTCGATCTGGCCGTAGCCGTTGATCAACGACTGCCTCGCCTCGGCCCAGCTTGCCGCCTCTGTCTCATATTCGGCCTGAAGGGCGGCCTCGCTGTCCTGCACCGCCTTCAGGGCCGCCTTGTGGCTCTCCTCCTGGTCGGCCAGCCTCTTGGCCAGGCGGTCATGCTCCTGGGCCAAGGCGTCAAACTCGGCTTCCTTAGCGCGAAGGGTGGCTTGAGTCCCACCCAGCTGCTCCCTCAGTTTGGCGTTGGCCGCTGCAGGCATGGCAGAGAAGAAAGAAGCAATAAGGAAGAAGTCGTCAAGAAAGATCCGACCCGACTGCTCAGCAGTCGGCTCGAATCTCGGGGACTACACCCAGTGGGTGCGCTGACGCGCCCCCATGTGAGATAAAAGACGCGCCCCCACGTGAGGTCGTCGAGGCCCACCAATCTTCACTCCGCCCCGCAGCTTTGCCGCCACAGGGCCGTGCTTTCTCCGCCGCCACACCCTTCCTTGTTAGCTTCTCGCCACCACGCAGTACGGCGGGGACTGGGACGGCTCCAACATCCATATGGACCAGCCTGCCTGCCTTTGTGCCGCCAACCCGATGGTGGAGCGGCCGGTCAGCCTCAGCTTGACCGTGCCTCCAGCAACAAGGCACGTGCGAGCGCACCGCCTGCAGCCGGAGATGATCAAGCCGAGACTCGCCAGCCGGCCACTCCTCCAGCCGGTGCCACCGTCTCCACCGACCAGCCTGGCTCCCCTGCTGCGCCCTTAATCTAATTTGCTGCCTCTACTTTCCTGTTTTATTACTCTTGGAACAGTATTTTGTTAAGTTTGCACAGTTCCACCCACTTGGGGTGTATTCGAACTATATTGACTGCCGGCCTGTTGAAGGCCTTATGTGTAAATATAATTATGCATGCGTTTGCCTTTCCCTTGTTCTTTGCTTGTCGTCCTTCGGCTGTTTTCTTTGTCTCCCTCCCTTGGTTGCCGCCTTCCCAGCCGGACAGCTGCTCTGCAGCCTGTGGCTGGAGAAGTGCTTGGCCAGTTGGGAGGGCAAGTACTCTAGCTTTGTTGGATTGTAGCGAAGTGACTGGGAGGCCGGCCAGCCGGCTGTTTTGACAGCCGGTAGGCGTGGTTGGAGGCCGGCTTGTGTTATATAAGTTCGTTAGTCCTTAGCCGTTTTTCGTGTGGGCATCCTTTCTGCCTTTGGCTCTTGCCAGTTGGACAGTCGGTTCTTCGAGCTGCGACCTACAACAAGAGAGGGCTCGGGTGCTGGCACACTACTTGTCTGACTTCTGGTAGAACTTTTAATATAACTTAAGGCGGCCAGTCCCCGGGCCGACTAGTCGAACCCGGTGCCAGATAGAAAATAAAATGTAATAATACATTCATGGGTATGACACTTGTCATTCATAGATAAATGAGGGCAGTCCCCGAGTGTGTCTCGGGGGGCCCGTTGTTTCATACTTAATACAAAAAGGTAGCATGATACATACTGCTTTTAACTGTAAAATCTTCTCAGGAGGTTGGCGTTCCATGGTCGTTCCGACTCCTTGCCGGAATCATCCCTCTTGCGTGCTCTTGGCTTCTGTGTGTCGATCAGGTACTAGGAGTCGTTGCCTAGGGCCTTGCTGACGACGAAAGGGCCTTCCCAAGGGGTCAAGAGCTTGTGCTGGCCGGCTGTTCGCTGGATCAGCCGGACCACAAGATCGCCCACTTGGAAGGATCTTGGCTTGACCTTCCGGTTGTGGTAACGGCACAAACCCTGCTGGTAGATGGCGGATCGGCTGAGTGCTAACAGCCGGCCTTCTTCCAGCAGGTCGACGCCGTCTTCTCGCGCTTCCTTGGCCTCCGTCTCCGTGTACATGGTGACCTGAGGCGAGTCGAACTCGATGTCAGTTGGGATGACAGCCTCGGCACCATATACAAGGAAGAACGGAGTGAAGCCGGTTGACTTGTTTGGGGTAGTACGCAGACTCTAGAGGACAGCCGGCAGCTCATCGAGCCAGCAGCCGGCCGAACGCTCCAGTGGTACGACCAGTCAGGGCTTGATGCCGGAGAGGACGAGGCCGTTTGCTCGCTCGACCTGGCCGTTTGACTGTGGGTGGGTAACGGACGCTAAGTCCAGTCGGATGCCCCGTGTCGCGCAGAAATGTGCCAGTGCTCCCTTGGCAAAATTTGTGCCGTTGTCGGTGATGATGCTGTGTGGCACACCATACCGAGTAGTGATGTCTGCGATGAATGTCACGGCAGTCGGCCCGTTCAGCTTCTTGATCGGCTTCGCTTCAATCCACTTGGTAAATTTGTCCACGGCGACAAGCAGATGTGGCATGCCGCCGCGGGCTGTCTTGAATGGGCCCACCATGTCCAGCCCCCAAACGGCAAAGGGCCAGGTGAGGGGGATGGTCTTGAGTGCAGAAGCCGGCAGGTGTTGCTTGGAACTGAAGACTTGGCATCCTTTGCACCATTTGACTAATTCCTTGGCATCTTCCAAAGCAGTCGGCCAGAAGAAACCATGGCGGAAAGCTTTGGCGACAAGTGATCTTGAGGCTGCGTGGTGGCCGCATTCGCCTTGGTGGATATCTTTGAGGATTGCTATGCCGTTCTCTGGCTCGACGTGGCGCTGGAAGACTCCAGTGACGCTACGCTTGACAAGTTCTCTATTTATTATTGCGTATGCTCTGGCTCGGCGTTGCACTAGTCTTGCCGAGATTTCATCAGTCGGCAGCTCTCCGTTGACTAGGAAGTTGAGGATGGGCTGGGCCCATGATGGAGCTGTGAATTCTTCTACTGTCAGTACGACCAGTATGACCCGGGTGGGTGGGTTGGGTGGTGGAGAGTTGGAGTCGGCCACCGCTTCTTGTGCCGCTGCAGTCCCCGGGCTGACTGCTGCAGTCCCCGGGCTGGGTTCTGAAGTCCCCGAGCCGCCTGCTGGGTTCCTCCAGTCGGATCCGGCTGCATCAGGGGCGGGCGGTACGAAGATAGAGTCCGATTCTGGAGATGGCTTGATAGACGGTTTGAGGAGGCGCTGGAGAGAGACACCGGTTGGTATAGCCTGTCGGGTGGAGCCGATCCGTGCCAGGGCATCTGCTTGGTCGTTGTCGGCCCGTGGCACGTGAAGGAACTCGCACCCTTCAATGTATCCACTGATCTGCTGGACGAGGAATCGATAGCTCGCCATGTTTGCATCCTTGGCGTCCCAGTCGCCAGATGACTGCTGGACCACCAAGTCCAAGTCGCCATAACACAGGATCCGGCGTATGCCGAGCTCTTTGGCTAGCCGGAGCCCGTGTATGAGCGCCTCATACTCAGCCACATTGTTGGAGGCGGCAAAATGGATTTGCAGCGTGTATCTGAGCTTGTCGCCTTTGGGAGAGGTGAGGACGATGCCGGCTCCCAAGCCGGTGCGCATCTTGGACCCGTCGAAATTCATCCGCCAATGAGTGGAGTCGGGAGCCGGCGGTAGGTACTGGGTCTCGGCCCAGTCGACAAGGAAGTCGGCCAATGCTTGGGACTTGATGGCGGTGCGGGGCTGGTAGAAGATTGTGTAAGGGGCCAGCGCGATGGCCCACTTAGCCACCCGGCCGGATGCATCTCGGCTGCCTATGATCTCGGCAAGCGGGGCGGTGCATAAGACCGTGATGGGATGCTCTTGAAAGTAGGGCTTCAGCTTCTTGGCGGCGAAGTACACTCCATAGCACATCTTTTGGTAGTGCGGGTAGTTTTGCTTTGAGGTGGACAGTACTTCGCTTAAATAATATACCGGCCTCTGGACTAACTGGGCTCGGCCTTCTTCTGGGCGCTGGACCACGATGACTGTACTGACCACTCGGCTAGTCGCGGCAATGTAGAGGAGCATGGGCTCCTTCTCAGTCGGCGCCGCCAGGACAGGTGGAGTGGTCAGCATCTTCTTCAACTCATGGAAGGCTTGGTCTGCATGGTCGTTCCACTCGAAGTGAGTGGATTTCTTCATGAGCCGGTACAGGGGGAGAGCCTTCTCCCCTAGCCGGCTGATAAAGCAGTTTAGGGAGGCCAGGCACCCGGTGAACTTATGAACGTCTCGCAACTTGGTGGGAATCTCCATTCTCTCGATGGCCTTGATCTTCACAGGGTTGCACTCAATGCCGCGTTCGGAGACCAAAAAGCCTAGAAGCTGGCCGGCTGGCACTCCGAACATGCATTTCTCGGGGTTGAGCTTGATCTGGAATCGGCGCAAGTTGGCAAATGTTTCTTTGAGGTCTTCCAGCAGGGTGCCGCGCTTCTCCGTCTTCACCACAATATCGTCTACGTAGACGTGGGCATTTCTGCCGAGTTGCTTGAGGAGGCATTTCTGCATGCAACGCTGAAAGGTGGCACCGGCATTCCTCAAGCCGAATGTCATAGTCAGGTAACAGAAAGCTCCGAATGGTGTGATGAAGGCGGTCTTCAGGCAGTCAGCTGGGTCCAACTTGATCTGGTGGTATCCTGAGTAGGCATCCAAGAAACTCAACAGCTCGCATCCGGCTGTGGAGTCTATCACTTGATCAATCCGTGGTAGGGCAAACGGATCTTTGGGGCAGGCTTTGTTGAGGCTAGTGTAGTCTATACACATACGCCATTTGTTGTTCTTCTTCAACACCAAGACCGGGTTGGCAAGCCACTCTGGGAAAAACACTTCCATAATGAAGCCGGCGGCCAGGAGCCGGGCTATCTCTTCTCCTACGATTCTTCTCTTCTCCTCCGACAGTCGGCGGAGAGGCTGCTTGACTGGTTTCGCGTCCGCTCGGATGTGTAACTTGTGCTCGGCGAAATCCTTCGGAACACCCGGCTTGTCCTTTGGGGACCTTGCAAAGATGTCTCGATTCTCACGGAGGAAGTCGACGAGCTCGCCTTCCTATTTACTGTCCAGGTTTGCACCAATGACAGCAAACCTCTCCGGGTTCTCCGGGTCCAGAGGTATCTTCTTCGTCTCCTTGGCCGGCTGGAAGGAGCCCTGAGCATCATATTCCTTGGGGTTGGGGGACAGGGCCGGCTGCTTGCCGGCCATGGCCACAACTCGCTCCAGCCTCTTCTTCTCTTCTACAACCACGAGGGACTCGGCCAGCCGGCTGCTGGCTGCAGTGCACTCGATGGACTTCTTGTAGTCGCCGGCTACAGTGATGATCCCCTTTGAGCTCGACATCTTCATATTGAGGTAGGCGTAGTGGGGCACAGCAATGAACTTGGCCAGGGTAGGTCGGCCAAGTAAGGCGTGGTAAGGGCTCTCTAGGTCCACTACCTCAAACCAGATTGCTTTTCGGCGAAAGTGATCCTTGTCTCCGAAGAGAACATCCATCTTGATCTTGCCGATTGGGGAATAGGTCAGGCCGGGTACGATGCCATGGAACACGGTCCGGCTTGGCATGAGCTGCTTCGCCTTGAGGTTCAACTTCTCCATGGTGTCGCGGTACAGTATGTTGATACTGCTTCCGCCATCAATCAGCACGCGGGAGAATCGGGCAGCTCGCCTCTCCGTCACGAGGGTGACGTTCAACACCAGCGCGTAGGAGCCAGGAGACGGCATCACCTCTGGGTGATCGTCCCGGCTCCAGCTGATAGGCCTTTCAGACCAATGCATGAACTCGGGGTTGCTGGAGGCGATCGCGTTGACCTCTTGGTGCTGTCGGCGCCGGCTTTGCTTGTCTTCAACCTGGCTCGTGAAGACGACGTAGGCGGCGTGCTCATCTAGGAACTCATCCTGAATGGCTCCGACTGCTGGTCGAGCAGCCGGCTGCTGGGGGGCTGGAGGCGGCGGGCCGGGAAGCGGAGGCGGCACCAGCCCCTCACCCTTGGAGATCCGTGTGAGCCAGTGGCACTTCCGGGTTGTGTGGTTGGACGGCTTCGCGCCGCTGTGAAACTTGCAGGGGGCATCGAGAGTCTGCTCGTAGGAGAAGGCCGGCTGCCAAGCCGGCCTGCCGCCCTTCTTCTTGGGAGCTGGCCGCTCTTCGGGCTGCTCATCGTCGACAGTGGCCACCTGCCGACTGGTGGAAGGCGGCATAGGGGCCTTGCGCTTGTGGTCGTTCTGGTAGGGGCGCCGGTTGGAGTCACCAGCCGGCGTCTTGGGAGCCGGAGCGAGCACCTTCCCAGAGGCGTCTACTCGGAGCTCGGTCTTCATCGAGGAGTCGGCCGTGGCGTACTTGTCTGCTATGACCAGCAGCTCGTCGAGGGTAGCCGGCTCGTCGCAGAGGAGTCGGTGCTTGAGGAGGGTGCCCTCTCGGCACCCGGCGGTGAAGTATTCTATGGCTTGAACCTCGTGCACCCCCTCGCAGGAGTTGCAGAGCTCGGCCCACCGTGTTAGGTAGTCGCGAGTCGATTCGCTGGGCCCTTGGACGCACAAGGAGAGCTGGCGGGGCTTGGGAGGCCGCTTGTACGTGCTGGTGAAGTTATGGACGAAGACTTCCGTGAAGTCCAGCCAGCTGTTGACGCTGTAGGGCTTGAGGCTGTTTAGCCAGGTGCGTGTCGTGCCTTGAAGCATGAGAGGGACGTACTTCACGGCTACGCGCCTGTTGCCGTTCGCTATGCTGACAGCGGTAGAGTAGTCGATCAGCCAATCTTCTGGCTTCACCGAGCCGTTGTACTTGGGCGTGTCTCTGGGAGCGAGAACCCTTTGGGGAAGGGCTCGTCGCGGATGCGGGGGCAAAGCAAGGCGGGCCGACATCGTCTTCTTCTTCTAGCGCCAGGGATCGTGCTAGGCGGTTGATCCGGTGGTGGGCGTCGTTCTCGCCGACTCCTTCGCGGTGGCCTAGTCGGCCACCGAGAGTCGGATGCATGATAGGCGGCGGGGTGGGATATCTCTCCCCACGAGGCGGGGGAGGAGGCGGATTGCCTTGGCGCTCCACCGCTCAAGGGCGGCCTTCTGCATCGCGCTCGATGGTGATTCGACTCCGGCTGCGGCTAGCAGCCGGCTCCTTGTCTTTCCTTGCGCGGGCGCCGCTCGCAGTCGGCGACCGGGATGTCGCGGCGTGTTCTCGGCATGGGGGAGGACTCTCAGCGCGGGCGCCGGCTTCATGCCATTCTGCGGCCGCGTCGACCAGCTGCTGGATGCGCCTTGTCATGTAGGGGAGCTCATCAGCCCCCAGCCCGTTCAGCTCTTCTGCGGCTGCCTGAGCGGCTCGCAGATTCTCGAGCGGTGTGGCGTAGACGGGGCGGTCTGCCCCCAGCATGCTGGCGATGGCCGCGCCGCGCTTCTTGACGAGGCCGGCTCGGCTCGGCCTGCCATGAGGCGGCGTACCAAAGGCGGCGCGGTCGACTTCGCGCTGGTGAGCCTCAGTGAGGCGTCTCATGGAGGCTATCTTCTGGCCCTCCGCGATGAGGGCGAGGCGGCGTGCCTCTAGAGTCTCGGCGTCGGCGTCGGCCGGGATGGGGACGGACAAGTCATGCATCGCCGCTTGTAGGGCGTCGTGGGCATTCTCGCCCGAGTCGGCGCCGTGGCTGATGACCAGCACCTCAGTGACAGCGCTGCTGCCACTGTCGGCTCGAGGGAGAGGGTCGTCGAAGATTACCATGTCGGAGGGGTAGGCGTCGAGCGATGCCGTGTCGGAGTCGACAAGCATCGGGTCGGTGGAGCCCACCGACTCCAAGTCCACAGCAAGCTCGCTGGAGACGTGAAGTTGGTTGTGGAGGCTGACGAGGCGGCTCTTGGGGTAGTCTGTGCCCGCGTCGGACGCGGGCTCGTCAGAGATGCGAGTCTCGCCAAGAAGGTCGGCGAGGCAGCTCGCCACGCAGGCGTCGTCGACGCCTTGCAGCGCGTCAAGGCAAGCGCCATCGGGCGTAGCAGGCTGGCTACGCTCGCGGGGGGAGGAACAGGGTTCCCGTCTAGAACAGGTCTCCGGACAACGGTGCACCTGGCCCCACGGTGGGCGCCAAATGTCGGGTGGTAGGTGCGACATATGCCAACGGGTGGCTTATCATTATGGGAGCCAGTAAGACATCGCCGGTGCCTGGAAACGGGATAAGGCGAAGACATGCACGCCGGCGGATCTTACCCAGGTTCGGGGCTCTCCGTGGAGATAACACCCCTAGTCCTGCTCTGGGGGGTCTCCGCATGATCACTAGATCAATACAAGTAGCTACACGTGCTCCTTGAGCTGTTTGGCTAGAGGAAGAAGAAGGGCAAGGCTAGCTCTCCTTTTCTCTCTATGTGGTGTGTGAAACTCTATGAGATCAACCCTTTGCATGGGTGTCCCGGGGGGCTTATATAGGCCTACCCCCCAGGGGTACAATGGTAATCCGGCTGGGCGCGGGTCCCAGTCGTCAGTGTCTGTGCTCGCCGGCTTCTCCGCCGGCCATTGGGGCCCGCCGACTGCCAGCCTCTTGGCCGACAAGCTGGCCCCACCGCTTGGGGGCTTTGTCGGCGGCTGGTTACTGTTGCCTCGCCTCTGATGATGAGGGCTTTGTCGAGGTAAGCGTGGCTACAGTGCCGCCGGCTTGCGGGCTCTCATTGTAGCCTCACCTCGTCTTGTCTCCTTAATGAGGCACATATTTCGAGGGAGGGAGGTAGCCGGCTATTGGGAGCCGGCTACGCCCCTGGCCGACTAGGGGAGGCTGGGCCGCCTCTGAGCGTCTCTCTGGCTAAAGGGGCCCGCCGCCCGCGGGCCGTACTGGCGCCTGTCGTGGGTGACATCGAGGTCGACATGGCTACAGTGCCGCGCCGGACGGGAGATGGCTGGCCCGTACGGCGCCCTGTGGCCATGCCTGTTTCGGGATTCGGGGGTAGTGGGCTGTACTGCGGCCACGCCCCGTCTTATCACTGTTATGTGGATGCAGTCTTGGTGGGTGCAGTCTTGGTCGGCTCCTGGGAGTCGGATTTCTTCATGGCCGGCTTCTGGGAGTCGGTCCTCTTGGGGCCGGATTCCTGGAGTCGGCTATCTCGTAGCTTTCTTTGTGAAGGTTTCTGAGGCCGGGTCGCCTTCTGGTAGTCGACCCGGGGGATAGCCGGCCCGGGGAAGGCGGCCCTATGCTCTGTATGCTTGAAGGCTCGAATGGCCTGATAATAATTTTCAATGAGCCAGGGGAGTCGGTTAGGCTACCCGTGGCCATTTACTCCGACAACAGGACCCCGTTCCGAACGTAGGAGCTCCGTTTCCTCCGTTGTGCGGTACGCCAGGCCTCGTTTCCATCGCCTGTTCCGTCCAAGCCCTCCCGATGAACACGACCACGCATTCCGTTCCGACCCAGCGGGTTGGCTCCCACGTGTTCCGTTGCCTCCCGATGAATTCCGTTGCCTCCCCATGAACACGACGCATTCCGTTGCCTCCCCATGAAAACGATGACGACGCTGTTTCTCCGTTCTGACCCAGCCATGTCAACGAGCCCTCGCTGTACGTATGCGCGAGTAGGCGTTCGAGACACCGCCCGTAAGTACACATACGTGGCCATATTTTCTTTCTTGCACCCTGGCCGCTGTACGTACGTGTACATGCTACGTGCGCGCCTCTACTACGACACATGCGCGCCTCTACATCCACAAGTATATATGTACATACACGTTCGCGACCAGAATGACAACGCTACGTACGCTTCGACCAGGTGGGTCCCGACTGTCAGGCACTTCCTTGCGTGCGAAGATGTAGCTGGTGGGTCCCAGCAGTCAGGGGGCGAGTCGTTTTTTTTTGCCCGGACGCACTTCCTTGCGTGCGAAGGTGTAGCTGGTGGGTCCCAGCAGTCAGGGGGAAACGTTTTTTTGTGAAATACGGTGGCCCGTCCGGTGGGTCCCCGCTGTCAGGTGGAGGAATAATTATTTTGCACGTAATAAGGAGGCACTTCCATGCTGCGGCCGTGGACCCAGCTGTCAGCCTCTCCACGTACAGTCCACGGCCGATGGAAGCCGTTCCTTGACCACGTTGACCACGCCGCGCCGAGAGCACCAGGGCGGTGGACGACGGCGAGGCCTAGGAAGGGGACGACGCGGAGCCGGGGAAGACGCGACAGTGGATGCCCATGTGTAGAGGAGTACGAGGGTTCACTGGTTCGCTGCGGTGTGAGGCTGCCGTCGCCGCAGAATAACAGGGGGTGTGGGTGAGTAGAGGGATGGCCTGGCCAGCGGTGGGAGTAGTAGGGGGCGGTGAGGCCTCCGCCGCATCGCAGCCGGCCACGGGAGGCAGGAGCACGAGGCACGACTGGCACTGGTTTGGGCGGCTGGAGCAAGAAGACCAGAGGTTGAAGAAGCACTACGGCCGTTGGATGGACATCGTACGGTCACTGGAGCTAAAATCGTGCATATTGACTAAGTTGACAAAGCCCTCTGTCCCTGTCAACTTAGTAGGCCCACAAGTCAGCCTGCCACTATACTGGGTCCCAGCTAACAGGGGGAGTATTCATTGTTTTTGTGCGTAATAAGGAGGCACTTCCTTGCGTGCGAAGATATAGCTGGTGGGTCCGAGCTGTCAGCGGCGGTAACGTTTTTTCGCGAAATACAGAGGCCCTTTTGGTGGGTCCCTGATGTCAGGTGGAGGAATCATTATTTTGCGCGTAATAAGGAGGCATTTCCTTGCGTGCGGCCGTGGACCCAGCTGTCGGCCTCTCCACGTACAGTCCACTTCAGATGCATGTCGGTCGTTGACCACGTTGACCATGCCGCGCCGAGAGCACCAGGGCGGTGGACGACGGCGAGGCCTAGGAAGGGAACGGCACGGAGGCAGGGAAGACTCGACAGTTGTTTCCCACACGGAGGGGAGTACGACTGTACGAGGGTTTACTGGTTCGTCTGCCGTCGCCGGAGAATAACAGCAGGTGTGGGTGAGTAGAGGGATGGCTAGGCCAGCGATGGGAGTACGGTGGGGCGGTGAGGCCTGCGCGGCAGCAGAGCCGGCCGCGGGGAGGAGGGAGCAGGCAGTCCCGCCGGCGCTTGTTTGAGCTGCTGGAGCAGGAAGATCAGAGATTGAAGAAGCACGACGGCCGTTGGATGGCCATCCAACAGTCACTGCTTGTGCGTCAACCTTTTCAGCCTCAAATCTATGGAAAATAGCATACAGCCCATCTGCCATTATTTCTAATAATTTACAGCCCATTTGCTAATTATTAAGGTTTTTTTCAAGCCCATATTCTTTTTGTTAGCATTACAGCCCATATTGTGGCCACGGTTAAAAAATTATACGAAATTTTGCATATTTCGGTGCGGTCCGAACTGTTTTTAATCCCAAAATTTCGACTCACATTCAAACAAATTCTCCACGCATAAAATTAATGTAATTTAAAATCTCAAAATGAAAAAAAGATATTTGAAACTAATTGCCGGTTTGATGTGTTTTAAAAATGTACAACCCATTTCTCATTACTGATGGGCCATTTTCTCGGCCAGCCGAATGAAAGCTCTCCTCGTCTTGAAAGATTTGCAGCCCAACAGGCCTGCCAAAGCGACTTACTTGGCAAATCACAAAAAAACTGGGCTGTGGCCGTGGACCCAGCTGTCAGCCTGTCCACGTACAGTACTCTTCCGATGGAAGTCGTTCCTTGACCACGTTGACCATGCCGTGCAGAGAGCACCACGGCGGTGGACGACGGCGAGGCCTAGGAAGGGGACGACGCGGAGCCGGGGAAGACGCGGCAGTGGAAGCCCGCGCGGAGAGGAGTACGAGGGTTCACTGGTTCGGATGCGGTGTGAGGCTGCCGTCGCCGCAGGGCCTGGCCAACGATGGGAATAGTAGGGGCGGTGAGGCCTCCGCGGCAGCACAGCCGGCCACGGGAGGCAGGAGCATGCGGCACGACCGGCGCTGCTTTGGGCGGCTGGAGCAAGAAGACCAGAGGTTGAAGAAGCACTACGGCCGTTGGATGGACATCGTACGGTCACTGGAGCTAGAATCGTTCATATTGACTAAGTTGACAAAGCCCTCCGTCCCCGTCAACTTAGTAGGCTCACAAGTCAGCCTCCCACCATGGTGGGTCCCAGCTAGCAGGGGGAGTATTCATTTTTCTGTGCGTAATAAGGAGGCACTTCCGGTGGGTCCGAGCTGACAGCGGGGGGAACATTTTTTTCGCGAAATACGGTGGTCCGTCCGGTGGGTCCCAGCAGTCAGGGGCAAACGTTTTTTCGTGAAATACGGTGGCCCGTCCGGTGGGTCCCAGCAGTCAGGGGGGAAACGTTTTTCCGTGAAATACTGGTGTCCCGTCCGGTGGGTCCCTGCTGTCAGGTGGAGGAATAATTATTTTGCGCGTAATAAGGAGGCACTTCCTTGCGGCTGCCGTGGACCCAGCTGTCAGCCTCTCCACGTACAGTACTCTTCCGATGGAAGTCGTTCGTTGACCACATTGACCACGCCGCACCGAGAGCACCATGGCGGTGGACGACGGCGAGGCCTAGGAAGGGGACGACGAGGAGCCGGGGAAGACGCGGCAGTGGATGCCCACGCGGAGAGGAGTACGAGGGTTCACTGGTTCGGATGCGGTGTGAGGCTGCCGTCGCCGCAGAATAACAGGGGGAGTGGGTGAGTGGAGGGATGGCCTGGCCAGCGGTGGGAGTAGTATGGGGACGGTGAGGCCTCCGCGGCAGCACAGCCGGCCACGGGAGGCAGGAGCATGCGACACGACCAGCGCTGCTTTGGGCGGCTGGGGCAAGAAGACCAGAGGTTGAAGAAGCACTACGGCCGTTGGATGGACATCGTTGACCACGCCGCGCCGAGAGCACCAGGGCGGTGGACGACGGTGAGGCCTACGAAGGGAACGACACGGAGCCGGGGAAGACACGGCAGTGGCTGCCCACGCGGTGGAGAGTACGAGGGTTGACTGGTTCGGCTGCCGTCGCCGGAAAATAACAGGAGGTGTGGGTGAGTAGAGGGATAGACACGCCAGGGATGCGAGTATGATGGGGTCGTGAGGCCTGCCCGGCAGCAATGCCGGCCACGGGAGGCGGGAGCAGGCGGTTCCGACGGCGCTGGTTTGGGCGGCTGGGGCAGGAAGATTAGAGACTGAAGAAGCACGATTGCCGTTAGATTGACATCTAACGGTCTGACGCTGGTAGAGTCGATTGTTGACTAAGTTTCTTTTTTGAGAAACCTTGTGTACGCATGCACTTAGTAGGCCCACAAGTCAGCCTCCAAATCTGTGGCAGACAACATAAAGCCCATTTGCTATTTTTTATAATTTGCAGCCCATTTGCTAATTATTAAGTAATTTATTACAGCCTATTTTCTGCCCAGGACCATGGTCAAAAAGTTCAACCTTATTTTGCATATTTCGGTGGAGTCCGAACTGTTGTAATCCCGAAATGATAAACATTTTTTTAAGAACTTATTGATTGGCCAAAAAAATCGTTTTGTTTTTGTAAGCAAATAAGACGTGGGACAATTGAGTTGGTTTAAGGGAAAACCAGTGGTAAACAAATCAGCGCTGGGTGGGGAAAAACAACAAAAATAAGGATGTAAATATGAAAATGGAATTTTATGTGTTTTCAATATAATTATACGTGTATATGAACTAGTAAAACTATAGGTAGAGATTAGAAAACGGATGTAGGACATGCGTTTCAAGAGGAAAATAGAACTGGGCTGTGTGTTTGATTCAGTAAAAAAATTGCCTGCGGATGTTGTAAGACAAAATATAACTAACGCTGGCGGGCCAGAGGCCAGTAGATACCTGCTGGATCTTTGTGCCCCATTGTCGTCATGGGCTGGGCCTGTTAAAAACAAAACCAACCCTGGGCAGTCTACAGCCCAGTTGAAACTTGCTCGACATGAAAAAACAATATACGTGCTCAATAAACGAGAGAATTCTGCAAGTACAGACTGATAACTAGGATGCAACACGGATATTGTTTTTTTATCATGATAATAAGTGCATGCACTTGTTTCGAAAAAATTGGAGAACTGGGAATTCGAACGGCGGGTGCTTATGCTACCCATCAAATAAAAATCAGGTGCCTGAAAATTAATTTCGAAACAAATGATTCAGCTTTATATCCACGTCGACCCTTGGCATGATGGTTGGAAGCAAATGCAAGTTCATACCAAAAGATCGTTAACAACAATACCAACTTGCGGATGACAAGGTAGTACAACTACCAATACGAAGCTAACTTATAATCTTTTTACTCCTGGCCCTAGTGTTCGTCTGGTAGAAAATCTTGCAGAGGACCAGGTCCCCGAGGGGGTACTGGTGCATCACCCAGTTGGTCCTCTGCTGGTCGAAGTTCTTGTTGGTTTGCAGCACCAGAACCTTTTTTGCTGCCCGTCTTGCCGGCCATTGACCATCACCGGCAAGGTATTGCCGGTCTTGTGCCACATCGCGTGCATGCCGCACTCCGACTGTATCTTGCGACGCGTCCACGTGCCCCTTTTGAACGCCCTGGAATTGCGCTGGAAGAAATGCTTGCTTAGGCCACTCAGTGTGATATCTGCAGTATTGTGGAATACAGGTTTTAGTGTACCTAGTTGGCATTTTCATAACATCTTTGGCATGTTGCAGTCACTTGTTTCACTTTTTATTAACTGTCAAATTGTAATTGCTTCACCAGGTCTACGTCTAAAAAGAAAAATAGAGCTATAAACAAAGGAATATGTTTGTGCAAGTAGACGGCCGATCGGTGTCTTACCTGGAAGTTTCTCAGGTTGGGTGTAGCATATGTCGTGCTCGTTGTCGATGGTTAGTATGAACAAATCGATGAGAGATTGAAATCTCGCGCTGTCAGCACTCACTTTGGCCTCAAGGTGCTCGATCAGCTCCTAATCCGTGGGATCGAACTTGACGCCAGCTGGCAGCACCGGCCAATCCTGCTTCGACTTGCATCGGTAATTCCAGTTATATGGTACTCAATGTATGATCAATCGACTGTTTTTAGTGAATGATGAAAGATTTCGACAAATAAGCGGTACTCCAAATCTGAAGTCCGGAATACCCGAACACGCCGTCGGGATTCTTGTGTCACCTCACGCGCAGCGTGTTGTCACGTCAACTCAATGTGTGGACATGATGAATAATTTGACCGACGTATACTAGTACTGCTACTGTACTACTTACTAGTCGTATTTAGTGTCACAATTTATACATAGGTTTAACTAACAAGTACGCACTTGAAGCCTAACTGATATATATATATGGCTTCTGCACAGCATCTCCATCATCATTATCAGTACATCCTACGCAAGTGAGTTAGGATGCACTTGATCCCAGGAAGGTATCTATCCTTCAAACAAGAGAAGTGCTTCAAACTAACAACAGTACATAATATCCAAGAAAACAGGGTCGTGCTACAGCAGCAGAATACATGGCTCAGTCTAGATATCAGCACGAATCAAGTTGTGCGTATTTGCTGTTGGCATGAACCACATCGCCGCATGTCGGGTTTGCAAAAGCCATCCATCGCATGGAAGCTTGATGGCTTTCACACACTGAAGATTATCTGGCAACAAGCTGTGTCGACGAATCTCTGGATATGGTGATTCATGAAACCCATGGTATGATGTGTAAACACAGCCCCCCCTCACGAATGGAAGTTGCATAGCACAGTAATCATCGCCGGTGATATGATCGATGATTGGTTGGATGATCGGATAATTGAGTCCGAGGAACAAGGAGTGGTTGCCGAGGCTGTAAACCCGCCTCCAGTTGAATACGCCTGGCCCAACGGAGCTGGGATCTTTCTCGAAGACGAAGCAACCATAGCCATCAATGTCACGAACGCCCCACGCATTGTACTGCATGTGGTTTGATGTAATGGTTTGGTCAATTTGGTACGTGCGAATGAGCATCAAATGACCGCCGTCAGCTGAACGAGCGATAAACCACCACCCATCGGCTGGTATGATTCCAGGTCCTGGAATCATGAAGGCCAGCGCATTTGCGTCTGCTGCAACAATTCAAATTGGAGACCAAAAGGACAAAAATAAACAATCATGTTCAGAGTATGTGTGGAATTAAGATTATTATAACAGTGATACATATCATAGACAGAGAATTGCAATGCCGTGGTCATAATCATACCCCAAGTTAAAAAAATAAGCCAATGGCTTTCATATTCTAGCAATATGTCATGGTTCAAACATCATGTAACAATGAGAGGAAAATAGCTATGACAGCGCCTACTCATATTCTACCATAGCACTTACTACTACTGTTCTCATATCAACTCTAAGCAATAACATGCGTTTTTATAAAAATCTTGTAAACGAGAGTAACATATAGCAATCATGATGTTATGCTCATAATATGTATTCTAACAATCATTAGATGCCAATTGTTCTCATATCAACTCTAACAATAACATGTGTGGTCATAAAAATCTAGGAAATGAGAGGAACATATAGCAATGATGTGGTTATAGACATGCTATGCATTCTAAATTTGTAACAAATGAACAGGCAGTCATATTCATAAGGTAAAGATGAGATGAGATAGAACAATTACACGACAATAGATTCCACCAGTATAGGCAGCCAATCTGTGCGTCGACCGCGTAAACGATGCCATCGTGCACTATAGCATCAGACAGAAATGTTGCCTCAACAGGATTGATGATGAGCCATAACCATGTATGGCGACCGGATTCCAGATAGACTAATCCCATGTTGAACAAGGCAATGAGCTTGTAATCCATGTAGTCTTCTGATGGTGTGGGCACTTCGCAGATTACAACTTTCTGCAAACAGAGGTCGAGCCAAAAGCTTGACGTGTCTCGTGCGTAGTAGGCAGGAGTGTCCGGCGGGCCGCGTGGCTCGATGGCGGCGGTATCCAATGATGGAAGGGTGATCTCTCGCTGGGTGTAGATATCCACGAGACGCCACGGACTACCGGTGTGGTGGATGAGGACGATCTAGTTGGCCTTCATGCCCGCCCAGTAGTGGCCGCGCATGAAGGACAGGTGGACGGGTAGTGGTAGCATGTCGAGGGGAACCACGGCAACCTCCGTAGGATTGTCAAGTCGGTGTCTGGGCCACCTGCGAGGATCGTGCATCAGCAAGCAGGGTGTCTTGAAAAGAGCCGGCCGGTTGCAGATGAGTAGATGGTACAAAGACACCGAGCATGCGGCCAGACGGATGGTGCTGAGTAGGTCCATACGACTACAGATCTGCTCCAAGAGAACATCGGGGAGGGAATTCCAATCGCGGCACTGCGTGTCAGTCGGTTCTGCCATTGGGGTTTTCGGTGCCTGTGAGCCTGCGGGGAAGTGGATTCGGGCGGGCGAGCGACGAAGCTTCTCCTCGTGTGGCCGAGCAGTGAGCGGGGGATATGGTACGCGCGAGCTACCAAGGAAGATGGCGTGGGCGGGCGAGGAGTGAGCGGGGGTAAATGGTGTGCGACCGACGATGGGGAAGAGAGGAGGAAGAAGAAGAGAGGAGGAAGAAGAGTGGAAGACGGGGAAGAAAGTGCATTCAATCTCAATTGTACTAGTACTACTATCAGGATATACCGTCCTTCGGAGTGTAAATAGTTACACCGATGACATGTGGGTCTACCACAACAGGGCCCATATGTCAGTTAATGGAGGACTGAGGTGCGTAGGCGTATTTGCGGAAGCGTGCTCTACTGGCAAACATGATGGCAGTACTGGGTAAGGCTGATTTAGTAACACCAACACGCTGGTTCAGCTTATTAATTACGTGTCCCATCTACTGCAGCGTGTATTGTCACTTCACTGCGAAGACTAGTTGAATAGTTCTCTCTGACCGAGATGGGGAATAATGGATCGCGAGGACTTCCTTTCTACAGTATCCCTATGCCTCTACGCTCACTTCACTCATTTTGCTCCGTACCTAGTCACTTGTTGAAATCTGTAGAAAGACAAATACTCTGTATTTGAGAATAGAGGGAGGCTTTTACTCCATACTATTTGGGAACAGAGGGAGTATCACCATATGGAGGGAACAGAGGAAGCTTGAAATATGAACATGTCAATGGGAGGGAGTAAGCCCCATGCATGCATGCATGCATGCAACATGCAACACTCACACATACACATGGACGCACGCAACACTCACGCACCCATGCGGCACACAACACACGATGCAGCACACACGCTCACGCTCAAGTGCTCAACCTACTCCCTACGTCCGGGAAAGACTGTACATTTAGAGATTTACACATTGACCAGGGCATATTAACGCCCAAAAGTAGCAGACTTATGTGTGCATGTGACCATTGAGATAAGAAGATTAAATGAAGGCCGTTGCATGCTGTAATTAAGGATAGACATGTAGCCTATACCTACAGCACAAGTTGGTGCATTAGTCAATCAATATCGATTTAGATTAAAGGCTAAATGCATTGGAAGTGTAGATGTACATCATGTACTACACTCTTTGTTTTATAGCCGATGTACACTATTTGTTGGAAGACCGAGGGAGGACACGTGCATGCACTCACATACACAGCCAGGGCGGTTCGCGCGCAAGCGTTGGACTCGTGTCGCGCCTGCGTAAAGTTTTGTTTAACTGATTTCTTTGCTCTGCCAACTGACAGGTGGGACCCAGAAACCAGGTGACAATTTAACCAGTCAACAAAGTGCCACGTCGACTATGTGGCCGGTCAGTAGGGTGCAATACCGTGCTCTACGATGAGCTAGTGATCGTATAATCGCCGCAAAACTATATGTACTGACCGTAAAGAGCGTATTGTTACATACGTTGACTGCCATTGTATTTTTCTCGTTTCAAATTAAGCCATATTAATCGGAAAGGACGCAGTATGGACTACTACTAGTAGTACTAGTATTGCTTTGATGTGTCCCGTCAACTCGCCGAACAAGGAGAAGCTTGCTTACTACGCCTGTCCCTCGCCCACGCGCGCGGTGGTTCGCAGGACGAGGAGAGGGTTTTGACTACAGCGCCCTCTCCCTCTCCCTCGCCCTCGCGGTGGACGTGCAGCAGTTCAATCGGTGTCAGATTGCCAGAAGCATATTGTACTGTAGTATCATCATTGTTGGACCTTCCAAAGAGGCGAAGAGCCAAGTGCAAGGTTCACACGAGTACGAACTATTGAACCTCCCGAAGAGGCAAAGAGCCAAGCGCAAGGTTTTATAGGAGTTGTCGTCCTAGTAGGAGTGTACTACAACTATAGCGAACGATGCTACTGTATGATGCCGCCACGTCACGTATATCCAAAGCTGTGCCACCTTTTTTTCTCAAAGAGCGTGTTGGGGCCCGTGCAACAACCACACAAGTTGCACGTACACATAACACATTTACTAGTAATAAATTCTAAAGGACAAATGCCAGTATGCCACACAAGTTCATCTCCAATTCATGTGATACATTTGTGCACGACTAGTCTTCATATATTCACAGCGCTACCATTCACAATTACCGTACTCCACTTACACGTTATAGATGGGCTACATGTCCTCCTCCAGGTTCCAGTCCCAGGTGTTCTTCATGGATGGCACGATCCATAGCGGTGGGCAACGGGAATCATTGTCGCAGCTTTCTAGTCCGGTTCCACACGATGGAGACTCATCCAAGCTGAAGCGGCATAAATCAGGGATAGCGTGTCCCATCATGACGTTCATCCGGCAGTGCGCACTGATGACACAACCATGCTTCATGAACGGCATGCCTTTCGTGTCGTGCACGGAAGGTGGCATCCGCTTCACAATGGGGTAGCTGTCCCCGATGAAAAGCGAGTACTCTCCAAGAGTGTTCCTCGGCACCCACGTAGCATCACGGGGGTCGAACTCGGCGCCGTTCATCTGGTACACGCGGCATCCCAGATCTGGACACATGGTGACGTACACAGTCAAGGTCCATGCATAATAATGTTGTGCTCAAATATGGCGGTCAGTGATACTGTGTAGCAAATAGTACTACTCCGGTATAGAGGAAGTAAAATAACCGGCTTATTATATATAGCCACTCTTGGCTACATGGATGAGATAGTAAGACATGGAAAAACAAAAATGGTGGCAGCTAGTGGGTTCAAGTCTTCAAGGGCCTAGCTAGCTATACGCGTCCTCCAAGGTAAAAAGTACTCCTACTAGTACTACAAAGTATACTACTAGTACAACAATGAAAGAGAAGGCGAGAGGGTTAAAAAATGGAATACCTGGCTAGATGGTGACGGTCCGATCGTGGTAGATTGTGTGACCATGTTGCACATCAGTGGTACCATGGGTAACGACTGCTAAGATAGTTGATCCCAATATGCCAAAGTCAGCTACAAGGTTCCAGGTTAGACCAAATCGCGGATGCAAATGCACATCCAGGATCGGCGATCTTATTTTGATTGGGGGATGACTGGTCCATGCAAAATAATGGAGTACCGTTAGGGATGCAAATGATGGTTTGTGCATTCCGTTTGTAATCTCCCGTACCGTAGGATGGCAACCAGATGAAACAAGTCCCCTGGCTTGTCACCGCGAAGATGCGGCCTAGATAACGCACGGCGTCTTCGAACGTGTAGGGGTACAAATCTGCCGCCGCCAACATGCGCCAGCCTCTGCCGTTACTGCCTCTTGCATTGATGGCAATCCTTATGTCGAACACCGCGATGAGATAGTAATCGTCGTAGCCGCGTCGCTTTGTCGGTGGGTCTGCAATTGCTATCTTCTTCAATCTCATGTAGGCATCATCAAACGTATTCAAGCCCAGCCAGTCCGGAAGGCCGATCCCAATGGTGGAGAAGGGGTCTACCGGAACGGCCGCACTGCTGTGGATGTTGTGCAAAATGATGGTGGTATCCGGCCGGAGGTATGCAAGCCAATCTTCGTTGGCACCGACCCAGACCTATATATAAGACGGTGGGCAGTGGAGAAATTACGGGATGGAAATGGAATAACTAAGTACTACATGATCCAACTCCATTACTGACCTGCTCATCGGACAAAATCCGACTACCTCTCAACATCGGCAACTCTAGCGGAGTCAACGTGCAACCATGGCCAGGGAGCGGTGGACTGTTCGAAGGATTGTCCCATAGAAGAACCTTCTCCTCGAGGACGCATGGAAGACCAACAAGCATGGCCTTTTCCCAAGCCTGTTTAAGCATCATCTTGAAAAAGTTGGTGCAGGAAGCACCGAGTCTTGCGGCGGTGAGGACGTCGGAGCGGTGTGCGATTTCTCCCAGAGGATCGTCGTCCAAGGTCTCCCAGCTCCGATGAGGAGGAGAACCGCCTGGCGAATCCATGGGTGCAGCGACGAACTGCCTTCTCTTCGGGGGGAGGGGAACTGGCGAGGAGGAGATAAGAGCGTAGTAACCGCAGGGCCTCGTCCCTTCCAACTGTAGATCGTTCCTCAGCGAAGGGGTGAGGCTATTATTTACTACTAGTACTAGCATTACGGAACGTTATGGGATTGCATTATACTGTAAATAATAGCACTGGTAAGAAATTTTTGGCACTAGGTAGTAATTTTTGGCGTGGATTAAGAAATTTTGGGTATGTTTTTGCCATTTTTTGTACACGCCAACTAGTGTCAAAAAATGTCTTACATTATGTGACAGAGGAGTACGTACTCGTACTGTAGCAGTACTAGTACTACTTTTCTCAACTACTAGTGCGATGTATTGTACTTCTAGTCTAGTCTAGTATAGTGCACCAGTTTTGAACACTTGAATCTCAGGGCCAAGGAGTTACAGTTGGAAGTGGAGGGTACTACTGTTCTCTAGAACCATCGTTGTACTATCAATGTGTTGGGAATCGTAGCATAATTTTAAAATTTTCCTACGCTCACCAAGATGCATCTATGGAGTATACTAGCAACGAGGGGAAAGGAGTGCCTCTACATACCCTTGTAGATCGCGAGCGGAAGCGTTCCAATGAACGTGGATGACGGAGTCGTACTCGCCGTGATCCAAATAACAGATGACTGAGTGCCGAACGGACGGCACCTCCGCGTTCAACACACGTGCGGTGCAGCGACGTCTCCTCCTTCTTGATCCAGCAAAGGGGAAGGAGAGGTTGATGGAGATCCAGCAGCACGACGGCGTGGTGGTGGATGTAGCGGGATGCCGGCAGGGCTTCGCCGAGCTTCTACGAGAGAGAGATGTGTAGCAGGGGAGGAGGGAGGCGCCCAAGGCTTTGATCTTTCTGCCCTCCCTCCCCCCTTTATATAGGCCCCCTGGGAGGGGGGGCGCCGGCCAAGTCCCATCTAGGGTGGGGGCGGCGGCCAAGGGGGGTGCCTTGCCCCCCAAGGCAAGTGGGGCGCCCCCCCACCCTAGGGTTTCCAACCCTAGGCGCAGGGGGGGGCCCATGGGGGCGCCCAGCCCACTAGGGGCTGGTTCCCTTCCCACTTCAGCCCACGGGGCCCTCCGGGATAGGTGGCCCACCCGGTGGACCCCCGGGACCCTTCCGGTGGTCCCGGTACAATACCGGTAACCCCCGAAACTTTCCCGGTGGCCGAAACTTGACTTCCTATATATAATTCTTTACCTCCGGACCATTCCGGAACTCCTCGTGACGTCCGGGATCTCATCCGGGACTCCGAACAACTTTCGGGTTTCCGCATACACATATCTCTACAACCCTAGCGTCACCGAACCTTAAGTGTGTAGACCCTACGGGTTCGGGAGACATGCAGACATGACCGAGACGCCTCTCCGGTCAATAACCAATAGCGGGATCTGGATACCCATGTTGGCTCCCACATGTTCCACGATGATCTCATCGGATGAACCACGATGTCGAGGATTTAATCAATCCCGTATGCAATTCCCTTTGTTAATCGGTATGTTACTTGCCCGAGATTCGATCGTCGGTATCCCAATACCTTGTTCAATCTCGTTACCGGCAAGTCTCTTTACTCGTACCGCAATGCATGATCCCGTGACTAACGCCTTAGTCACATAGAGCTCATTATGATGATGCATTACCGAGTGGGCCCAGAGATACCTCTCCGTCACACGGAGTGACAAATCCCAGTCTCGATCCATGCCAACCCAACAGACACTTTCGGAGATACCCGTAGTGCACCTTTATAGTCACCCAGTTACGTTGCGACATTTGGCACACCCAAGCACTCCTACGGTATCCGGGAGTTGCACGATCTCATGGTCTAAGGAAAAGATACTTGACATTGGAAAAGCTCTAGCAAACGAAACTACACGATCTTTTATGCTATGCTTAGGATTGGGTCTTGTCCATCACATCATTCTCCTAATGATGTGATCCCGTTATCAATGACATCCAATGTCCATAGTCAGGAAACCATGACTATCTGTTGATCAACGAGCTAGTCAACTAGAGGCTTACTAGGGACACGTTGTAGTCTATGTATTCACACATGTATTATGATTTTCGGACAATACAATTATAACATGAACAATAGACAATTACCATGAATAAAGAAATACAATAATAACCATTTATTATTGCCTCTAGGGCATATTTCCAATAGTCTCCCACTTGCACTAGAGGCAATAATCTAGTTACATTGTGATGAATCGAACACCCATTGCGTCCTGGTGTTGATCATGTTTTGCTCTAGGGAGAGGTTTAGTCAACGGATCTGCTACATTCAGGTCCGTATGTACTTTACAAATATCTATGTCTCCATTTTGAACACTTTCACGAATGGAGTTGAAGCGACGCTTGATATGCCTGGTCTTCCTGTGAAACCTGGGCTCCTTCGCAAGTGCAATAGCTCCAGTGTTGTCACAGAAGAGAGTCATCGGGCCTGACGCATTGGGAATCACCCCTAGGTCGGTAATGAACTCCTTCATCCAGACTGCTTCCTGTGCTGCCTCCGAGGCTGCCATGTACTCCGCTTCACATGTAGATCCCGCCACGACACTTTGCTTGCAACTGCACCAGCTTACTGCTCCTCCATTCAAAATATACACGTATCCGGTTTGTGACTTTGAGTCATCCAGATCTGTGTCGAAGCTAGCGTAGACGTAACCCTTTACGACGAGCTCTTCGTCACCTCCATAAACGAGAAACATATCCTTAGTCCTCTTCAGGTACTTCAGGATATTCTTGACCGCTGTCCAGTGTTACATGCCGGGATTACTTTGGTACCTTCCTACCAAACTTACGGCAAGGTTTACATCAGGTCTGGTACACAGCATGGCATACATAATAGATCCTATGGCCGAGGCATAGGGGATGACACTCATCTTTTCTCTATCTTCTGCCGTGGTCAGGCATTGAGCCGTGCTCAATTGCACACCTTGCAACACAGGCAAGAACCCCTTCTTGGAATGATCCATATTGAACTTCTTCAATATCTTGTCAAGGTATGTACTCTCTGAAAGACCAATGAGGCGTCTTGATCTATCTCTATAGATCTTGATGCCTAATATATAAGCAGCTTCTCCAAGGTCCTTCATTGAAAAACACTTATTCAAATAGGCCTTTACACTTTCCAAGAATTCTATATCATTTCCCATCAATAATATGTCATCCACATATAATAAGAGAAATGCTACAGAGGTCCCACTCACTTTCTTGTAAACACAGGCTTCTCCATAAGTCTGTGTAAACCCAAATGCTTTGATCATCTCATCAAAGTGAATGTTCCAACTCCGAGATGCTTGCACCAGCCCATAGATTGAGCGCTGGAGCTTGCATACTTTGTTAGCATTATTAGGATCGACAAAACCTTCCGGCTGCATCATATACAACTCTTCCTTAAGGAAGCCATTAAGGAATGCCGTTTTGACGTCCATCTGCCATATCTCATAATCATAGTATGCGGAAATTGCTAACATGATTCAGACTGACTTCAGCTTCGCTACGGGTGAGAAAGTCTCATCGTAGTCAACCCCTTGAACTTGTCGATAACCCTTAGCGACAAGTCGAGCCTTATAGATGGTCACATTACCATCCGCGTCTGTCTTCTTCTTAAAGATCCATTTGTTTTCTATGGCTCGCCGATCATCGGGCAAGTCAGTCAAAGTCCATACTTCGTTTTCATACATGGATCCTATCTCGAATTTCATGGCTTCTAGCCATTTGTCGGAATTCGGGCCCGCCATCGCTTCTTCATAGTTCGAAGGTTCACCGTTGTCTAACAACATGATTTCTAGGACAGGGTTGCCGTACCACTCTGGTGCGGAACGTGTCCTTGTGGACCTACGAAGTTCAGTAGTAACTTGATCCAAAGCTTCATGATCATCATCATTAACTTCCTCCCCAGTCGGTGTAGGCACCGCAGGAACATTTTCCGCGCTGCGCTACTCTCCGGTTCGGAAGGGGTGACTATCACCTCATCAAGTTCCACTTTCCTCCCACTCAATTCTTTCGAGAGAAACTCCTTCTCCAGAAAGGACCCGTTCTTGGCAACGAAGATCTTGCCTTCGGATCTGAGGTAGAAGGTATACCCAATGGTTTCCTTAGGGTATCCTATGAAGATGCAATTTTCCGACTTGGGTTCGAGCTTTTCAGGTTGAAGTTTCTTGACATAAGCATCGCATCCCCAAACTTTTAGAAACGACAGCTTAGGTTTCTTCCCAAACCATAATTCATACGGTGTCGTCTCAATGGATTTCGACGGAGCCCTATTTAAAGTGAATGCGGCAGTCTCTAAAGCATAGCCCCAAAATGAGAGCGGTAAATCGGTAAGAGACATCATAGATCGCACCATATCCAATAGAGTGCGATTACGACGTTCGGACACACCGTTTCTCTGAGGTGTTCCAGGCGGCGTGAGTTGTGAAACTATTCCACATGTCCTTAAGTGTGTACCAAACTCGTGACTTAAATATTCTCCACCATGATCTGATCGTAAGAATTTTATCTTTCTGTCACGTTGATTCTCAACCTCACTCTAAAATTCCTTGAACTTTTCAAAGGTTTCAGACTTGTGTTTCATTAGGTAGACATACCCATATCTACTTAAGTCATCAGTGAGAGTGAGAACATAACGATATCCTCCGCGAGCCTCAACACTCATTGGAGCGCACACATCGGTATGTATGATTTCCAATAAGTTGGTTGCTCGCTCCATTGTTCCGGAGAACGGAGTCTTGGTCATCTTACCCATGAGGCATGGTTCGCACGTGTCAAATGATTCATAATCAAGAGACTCCAAAAGTCCATCTGCATGGAGCTTCTTCATGCGCTTGACACCAATGTGACCAAGGCGGCAGTGCCACAAGTATGTGGGACTATCGTTATCAACTTTACATCTTTTGGTATTCGCACTATGAATATGTGTAACATCACATTCGAGATTCATCAAGAATAAACCATTGACCAGCGGGGCATGACCATAAAACATATCTCTCAAATAAATAGAACAACCATTATTCTCGGATTTAAATGAGTAGCCATCTCGAATTAAACGAGATCCAGATACAATGTTCATGCTCAAAGCTGGCACTAAATAACAATTATTAAGGTTTAAAACTAATCCCGTAGGTAGATGCAGAGGTGGCGTGCCGACGGCGATTTGGAACCATTCCCGACGCGCATCGTCACCTCGTCCTTCGCCAGTCTCCGTTTATTCCGTAGTTCCTGTTTTGAGTTACAAATATGAGCAACCGCACCGGTATCAAATACCCAGGAGCTACTACGAGTACTGGTAAGGTACACATCAATTACATGTATATCACATATACCTTTGGTGTTGCCGGCCTTCTTGTCCGCTAAGTATTTGGGGCAGTTCCGCTTCCAGTGACCACTTCCCTTGCAATAAAAGCACTCTGTCTCAGGCTTGGGTCCATTCTTCGACTTCTTCCCAGTAACTGGCTTACCGGGCGCGGCAACTCCCTTGCCGTCCTTCTTGAAGTTCTTCTTACCCTTGCCCTTCTTGAACTTAGTGGTTTTATTCACCATCAACACTTGATGTTCTTTTCTGTTCTCCACCTCCGCTGATTTCAGCATTGAATATATCTCAGGAATGGTCTTTTCCATCCCCTGCATATTGAAGTTCATCACAAAGCTCTTGTAGCTTGGTGGAAGCGACTGAAGGATTCTGTCAATGACCGCGTCATCCGGGAGATTAACTCCCAGCTGAGTCAAGCGGTTGTGCAACCCAGACATTCTGAGTATGTGCTCACTTACAGAACTAATTTCCTCCATTTTACAGCTGAAGAACTTGTCGGAGACTTCATATCTCTCGACCCGGGCATGAGCTTGGAAAACCAATTTCAGCTCCTCGAACATCTCATATGCTCCATGTTTCTCAAAACGCTTTTGGAGACCCGGTTCTAAGCTGTAAAGCATGCCGCACTAAACGAGGGAGTAATCATCAGCACGCTGCTGCCAAGCGTTCATAACGTCTTGGTTCTCTGGGATTGGTGCATCACCTAGCGGTGCTTCTAAGACATAATCTTTCTTGGCTACTATGAGGATGATCCTCAGGTTCCGGACCCAGTCCGTATAGTAGCTGCCATCATCTTTCAGCTTGGTTTTCTCTAGGAACGCGTTGAAATTGAGGACAACGTTGGCCATTAGATCTACAAGACATAGTGTAAAGATTTTAGACTAAGTTCATGATAATTAAGTTCATCTAATCAAATTACACAATGAACTCCCACTCAGATAGACATCCCTCTAGTCATCTAAGTGAAACATGATCCGAGTTAACTAGGCCGTGGCCGATCATCACGTGAGACGGACTAGTCAAGATCGGTGAACATCTCCATGTTGATCGTATCTTCTATACGACTCATGCTCGACCTTTCGGTCCTCCGTGTTCCGAGGCCATGTCTGTACATGCTAGGCTCGTCAAGTCAACCTAAGTGTATTGCGTGTGTTCCGAGGCCATGTTTGTACATGCTAGGCTCGTCAACACCCGTTGTATGCGAACGTTAGAATCAATCACACCCGATCATCACGTGGTGCTTCGAAACAACGAACCTTCGCAACGGTGCACAGTTAGGGTGAACACTTTCTTGAAATTATCATAAGGGATCATCTTATTTACTACCGTCGTTCTAAACAAATAAGATGCAAAACATGATAAACATCACATGCAATCAAATAGTGACATGATATGGCCAATATCATTATGCTCCTTTGATCTCCATCTTCGGGGCACCATGATCATCTTCGTCACCGGCAAGACACCATGATCTCCATCATCATGATCTCCATCATCGTGTCTTCATGAAGTCGTCACGCCAACGATTACTTCTACTTCTATGGCTAACGCGTTTAGCAACATAAGTAAAGTAATTTACATGGCGTTATTAATGACACGCAGGTCATACAAAATAATAAAGACAACTCCTATGGCTCCTGCCGGTTGTCATACTCATCGACATGCAAGTCGTGATTCCTATTACAAGAATATGATCAATCTCATACATCACATATATCATTCATCACATCTTCTGGCCATATCACATCACATAGCACATGCTGCAAAAACAAGTTAGACGTCCTCTAATAGTTGTTGCAAGTTTTTACGTGGTTTGTAGGTTTCTAGCAAGAACGTTTCCTACCTACGTATGACCACAACGTGATTTGCCAATTTCTATTTACCCTTCATAAGGACCCTTTTCATCGAATCCGTTCCGACTAAAGTAGGAGAGACAGACACCCGCTAGCCACCTTATGCAACTAGTGCATGTCAGTCGGTGGAACCTGTCTCACGTAAGCGTACGTGTAAGGTCGGTCCGGGACGCTTCATCCTACAATGCCGCCGAAATAAGAAACGACTAGTAGCGGCAAGAAGAGTTGGCAACATCAACGCCCACAACTTCTTTGTGTTCTACTCGTGCATAGTAACTACGCATAGGCCTGGCTCATGATGCCACTGTTGGGAATCGTAGCATAATTTTAAATTTTCCTACGCTCACCAAGATGCATCTATGGAGTATACTAGCAACGAGGGGAAAGGAGTCCATCTACATACCCTTGTAGATCGCGAGTGGAAGCGTTCCAATGAACGTGGATGACGGAGTCGTACTCGCCGTGATCCAAATCACCGATGACCGAGTGCCGAACGGACGGCACCTCCGCGTTCAACACACGTACGGTGCAGTGACGTCTCCTCCTTCTTGATCCAGCAAGGGGGAAGGAGAGGTTGATGGAGATCCAGCAGCACGACGGCGTGGTGGTGGATGTAGCGGGATGCCGGCAGGGCTTCGCCGAGCTTCTACGAGAGAGAGAGGTGTAGCAGGGGAGGAGGGAGGCGCCCAAGGCTTTGATCTTTCTGCCCTCCCTACCCCCCTTTATATAGGCCCCCTAGGAGGGGGGGGCACCGGCCAAGTCCCATCTAGGGTGGGGGCGGCGGCCAAGGGGGGTGCCTTGCCCCCCAAGGCAAGTGGGGCGCCCCCCCACCCTAGGGTTTCCAACCCTAGGCGCAGGGGGGAGGCCCATGGGGGGGCTCCCAGCCCACTAGGGGCTGGTTCCCTTCCCACTTCAGCCCACAGGGCCCTCCGGGATAGGCGGCCCCACCCGGTGGACCCCCGGGACCCTTCCGGTGGTCCCGGTACAATACCGGTAACCCCCGAAACTTTCCCGGTGGCCGAAACTTGACTTCCTATATATAATTCTTTACCTCCGGACCATTCCGGAACTCCTCGTGACGTCCGAGATCTCATCCGGGACTCCAAACAACTTTCGGGTTTCCGCATACACATATCTCTACAACCCTAGCGTCACCGAACCTTAAGTGTGTAGACCCTACGGGTTCGGGAGACATGCAGACATGACCGAGACGCCTCTCCGGTCAATAACCAACAGCGGGATCTGGATACCCATGTTGGCTCCCACATGTTCCACGATGATCTCATCGTGAACCACGATGTCGAGGATTTAATCAATCCCGTATGCAATTCCCTTTGTCAATCGGTATGTTACTTACCCGAGATTCGATCGTCGGTATCCCAATACCTTGTTCAATCTCATTACCGGCAAGTCTCTTTACTCGTACCGCAATGCATGATCCCGTGAGTAACGCCTTAGTCACATAGAGCTCATTATGATGATGTATTACCGAGTGGGCCCAGTGATACCTCTCCGTCACACGGAGTGACAAATCCCAGTCTCGATCCGTGCCAACCCAACAGACACTTTCGGAGATACCCGTAGTGCACCTTTATAGTCACCCAGTTACGTTGTGACGTTTGGCACACCCAAAGCACTCCTACGGTATCCGGGAGTTGCACGATCTCATGGTCTAAGGAAAAGATACTTGACATTGGAAAAGCTCTAGCAAACGAAACTACATGATCTTTTATGCTATGCTTAGGATTGGGTCTTGTCCATCACATCATTCTCCTAATGATGTCCCGTTATCAATGACATCCAATGTCCATAGTCAGGAAACCATGACTATCTGTTGATCAACGAGCTAGTCAACTAGAGGCTTACTAGGGACACGTTGTAGTCTATGTATTCACACATGTATTATGATTTCCGGACAATACAATTATAACATGAACAATAGACAATTACCATGAATAAAGAAATACAATAATAACCATTTATTATTGCCTCTAGGGCATATTTCCAACACAATGCAGGGGAAGTACACCTACGTAGTGGCCTAGTGGGTACTCTCGGTGCTCTATTCAGCCGCTCCTCTCACGTAGCTGGCCTACTTAGCCGCTCCTCTCACGCACACACTAGCAGCCTGTTTATCAGCGACGGTTACTGCGGGGGCAGAACATTTGAGTTATTTGATACAGCGAGACTAGGCTTTTCGCTTCCATTTGTGGAGGTGTAATGGCTCTCGTCGAACTTTGTTAGTAGTTCCTTCTTTGTGAATGAGATGAAGCAAAGCTTTTGCCTCCGTTTCAAATAAAAAAACACGTCAAGAGGAATTTCTTTTATAGTAGAGCCGATAATGGAGTGAAGTCCATGCG
The DNA here is from genome assembly GCF_002575655.3 of Aegilops tauschii subsp. strangulata. Lineage (NCBI taxonomy): Eukaryota > Viridiplantae > Streptophyta > Magnoliopsida > Poales > Poaceae > Aegilops > Aegilops tauschii. The sequence goes on along the minus strand of NC_053038.3, from coordinate 349,754,992 downwards.
TGCAACGCCACAAGCTACAGAGTAGTAGTAGAGCACTTTACGTACAGAGCCATATTGCACAGTTCCCAATGCCCCGCCAGGCTTTTCCGGCTCCTCGGGCTTAATTGGGAGGCGCTAGTTTAAATATGCTACTAGCTGGAAGCTGCAAGCGAGGTGCGGCTAGGGCGAGCACGCGAGCCACGGGATGCTGGGAAGGAAAACCCGTTCACGTGGCTAGGCTGTCCAGTGCACCCAGATTGTGGGGCCGCACGTCCGTTTGACTTCAAAACTCAAACTACCCGTGTAAAATATTGGCTCGCAGCGAAGTGTAGTAGTACTATTTTAAAAAAAGGCCACCGTGCGTTCGGCCGGGATCGAACCCACAAAACGAGGTATACACTCCCGTGACCACTAGTAGTACTCGTTGGAGTACAACGCAACCTAGAATTGCCTTTTGTCGCTAGTAGTACGTACATTGTTCCTTACAAGAAACCCCTAATGGTTAATAGTATAGCCAGCTGCTGGCTATAAGCCAGTGCCATGTCATCTACAGCCCATCTTATAGCCAACATGTACAATAATAGATCAAAAGAGTGTACTACTTTTTTATTATGTGGCCCACTTCTCATTCTCACAAAGTGCCTAGGAGCACGTGCTAGAGCTGCCTCTTAACGAAGAGCCCACTTACCTTCTCTCTCCTCTTCTCTTTCCTCCAACTAAGCAGAAATATACTAGTTTATTTCTTATAGCCCGCTGACTCAGCTCTATTGTACTTGCTCTAATAATGCAAGAAACCACTGAAATGCCAAGAAACTACTACCACTTGCATACGTGGCAGACTTAAGATAAGATTACCTTATCAACCATTGTACATGCTCTTAACAACAAAAATCCTCGAGTGACCTCCTACCTCCGGCCCGTCCACCTAGTCATCCTCGGCCATGGGACGCAGCTACCGCCGCCGGTAGAAAGGCGAGGTCAAAACCGCCGGCGGTGCGGAGCCCATGTTGCGGCAGCCCGGATGCCAGCTCCGTCCGGCGCTCGCGGCCGCTAGCCAGCCAAGATAGCTCCATCCAGCTGCTTGTCTGCAAGGTTTGCTAGCTAGATTGGCACGGCAGCGCGGCGGCTTGCTCGCGGCGCCGCGCTAAGGCCAGCCATCTGGCTCGAGCGAAGGCCAGCGCAGCGGCTTGCTCGCTCGTGAGTCACGCTCGGGCCAGCCTACCAACCCGTGCGGAGGCCAGCGCGGCGTCCGGCCCGTCCGGCGGAGCGGCGGCCAACTCGCTCATCATCGGCGCCACCGACGAACACGCATCAGTACTGTTTGAAGTAATGTTCTAGAAACATAATGATTTGAGGGGGAATAACAGGATAGAAGGTCAGATGTGGGTCCCTCGTGTCAACGGTCAAACAAAATGTGTTGGTTTAAGCTGCCTCTCAGCACAGACGTGTGGGCCAACCCTGTCATAAATGGGTTTAAACGAACCTAATCGGTAGGAGTACTAGGTAGTTTTTGGCGTGGATTAAGAAATTTTGGGTACGTTTTTGCTATTTTTTGTACAATAGATTCTTCCGAGGGCTAGTTGAAAGTGGTAGTTTTTTGTTAAATACTCTACATATTGTAAGTAGGAGTAAAAGTTAAGCTTTGGAAGCCAATAAGTAAGGCTAGTTACATAGTGCATATGTGTACATGATTGAAAGTAAATATCAACCATGAGTGACTAATATCTTGATGGAAAACTCGAAACTATGGAATACTAGGAAAAAATGCATGGTTGGAAACACTAGCAATGTTCATGTCCGTTGCAACGAAACATAATTAGAATAATACTTATTCACAAACTTGGTACAAAACACTCTAATTTTGATATACATATGTCACTAGAGATATATTATGTTTCAATTAGAATATATTCCTTGGGCTGTTTTGGTGAGGTCAGGGAGGGATGTGGTTAGTTTTAAGATACTAATTATGGGTTTTTCTGCAAATTGGTAGACAAGTGGGATGTTGGTGAGAAAAGGCAACAACTTACCTCACAATCGTTAGATGTAGATCTAATGGTCAGAAACGACGGATGGCAGACACACCAGCATCACCAACTTAGTCTTGTGTAGGAGTACTAGCAAGATCCGTGCATTGCATGGAACATCAAGATGCATTTTTTTATAAAACACTTGTTGTGATTGACCCTTGCGGGAGTAATCCCATGTGTAAAAAATAATGATATCTCGAGAAATATGAGATAAGGTGAAGAGGAGTGGGGTGTGGTGGTGGTTGGTGGTCGGACTGAGCGAAGGCATGGGGATTGACGACGCCGGCAGCGGCCACCAGGCCAGTTTGTTCCAGAGGCTTCCTTTCTTAATTGCTCAACAATGAGGTTTGTTGGAGATAAGGATGAACGAGGGAAGGCCTTGTCTGCAAATGTGGAGAGGGGTGCGGGTATCTTTTAGTTTAATTTCCATCCGTCAGATATAGATCGGACGGTCTATATTGCAAGATGGCACACGTACCATCATCACCAACTCGGTTTTTTATAAGAGAAGAAATATAAGTATGGAGATACAAACGTATTATCGATACTTGCTTCCGTAAACTAGCATCTACATTCTATTCAACGTCTTAGCATGTGGGGCCTTAGCACAATGACTTCTCGACTGTGTAAAACAAAGATTTTCCCGTCGCCGACAAGGAGGGGGTGACGGCGGCGCACTTTTTGGCTTGCTCTAGTCCTAGTAGTCATACTAGGTGGTCTAAGCACGTGTAGATTTATTCTTTTTCACGTCTCTTGTTCACCGTACTGCCACGACTGTTGATGAATAGACGGTAAGTTATTCACGGGGAAACCCTTGTTGAGCGTGTTTGCGAGAGAGAGAGACAGTGTGCGTGTGTGATATGTTAGACACTGAGGCAATGATAACAGATTCTTTGTGTCTATGTGTGTGGAGGATAGAGAGAGACATGTACATGGGGCTTTGTGTTGTGTAACGTGGAGACACATATACATAATTAGAGAGTGAGTGTGTGAGATACACATGCGGACATGGGGAGAGATGAGGATCCAGATAAATGGGTGTTTGTGCGTGTCTGTGTGTGTTTGTGCACGCGTTTGTGTGTGAGAGGGAGAGAGTGTATGTGGAGTAGAGAGACCACTGATGATGTAAACCTAGTATAAGGGAAGGGGGAATGGTGTGACATGTGTAGTAGCGAGATAGCACGGGTGCGGGCGGGGGGAGCAGACTATTTGGAAGAGACATCGAGTGTGTGTGTGGGAGAGGGGTGTGAGAGCGAGAGAAAGAGAGAGCTAGCGAGAGAGAGAGAGAGAGAGAGGAAGAGAGGGGGCGAGAGGGGTCGTTTGTGTCCATAAATGGCGTATAGATAGGGAGACAATGTTGATGTTGTCCGAAATTGGCCTATGAACGGAGACGCAAGGGAAGCGAGTCATCGTGTGTGTGATAGGGACTTCATGAGAGATCTAGAATAGATGGTGTAGAGAACAATGTGCGAAATCGAGAATGATTATACATTAGGGAGCTATGCAAAGAGTCACGACATATATGTATACAGGGAAGGAGCTGGGGCGGGTCCGCATGTGGGAGAGATAGAAAGAGGAGAGTGGTGCACAAGGAGACAAAGTGTGCTTGTTTGTAGTGGGGGTGGTGTGTGAGGTGAGTGCGCGAGAACCACATGACTAGGGAGATAGACGTTTGGGGGCGACGTTTTGTGTGTATGGGAAATATACACTCTACACAGTGCGTGTGCTTGGGTAAGAGAGATAGCGGGAGACCTAGAGAGTGAGGGAAGAGATGTGTGCATGCCCGAGAGACAAAGTGATAGAGACCTATGTCGGGGTCCGGACTTTACAAGAGAGAGGGGTGTTAATGTGCTCGTGTGTTGGTGTTTGGGGGAGAGAACGACTTCTCTATGTGTGTGTGTGTGTGTGGTGGTGGGGGGGATTGACTTCAGATAAAGAGTGAGGTGTCTATATTTGAGGGACTTTAGCGTAATTGAGATATTGTGCACTCATGGTTGATCAATTTGTTTCACAGTTTGTACTATGAGATAACGATACTTTTGAACATGTGTGATATACCTTGATGTACCAGAATTACAAACCTAAGATTGGAATTTTGGAATTCGACTCCATCATTAGCTTTTGTAATTCATTTAAACGGAGGTACATTTTTTAAGCCGGGATTTCGTGATTTCAAATTCATATATCAAACCTAGAGATATACACATATGGGCATGTTCAAACTTTATAATCATTCACTTTATTCATACACATACACATTTTTGCTTTTGTCATCATATTTAGGATAAACACATTTGGAATTTCATTTGAATTGGACCGTATGATGGTATTTGCTTGTAGTAGCTCAATGATCCATATTTGAATTGAATGGACAATCTAAGTTTCGAGTTGGAGACATTGATTTTCAAAACTTGCACATTTTTTTGCGTGCAAAACAAACAAATTGTCGGCCATGATATCATAGTCGGCCGTACGAGAGCAGAATACTTATAATTTTAGGCGCCAAAAGCTTTCAAGCTTCCCGCTCACATCGAAATATCACGCGCCCGAAAGTTTAGCCCCGCGATATTCCTGTTTTACCCCTGCCACATGAACGGAAAAGGGCTGCTTTGGTAACTCCATTGTTTTCCCCTCTTTGCCCCCCCAACATTCTTCCCCAGAGCCCCTCCCCTTCCCCTCCCCGACCCCCCAACCACGGCAAGCCGCCGAATCTAGTCCTCCGCCGCAGCGGTGGACCTCACACCCCGCCGGATCTACCTTCCGCACCTTGGAACCCCCAACTGCCAACTCACCACTTCACCGGAGCCTCTTCAGCGACTGGCTTGTCCACCGATCCAGATCTCCTTGACCGCCATCATGGTCCACCGCACCGGATCTGCTTAACCGGCGCCCTCGTCCACCATAGCGTAGGCCCTTCACTGACTCCCTCGTCCGCCGCTTCGCTGGCCCTTCATACAAGCCCTCGTCCGCCGCAACAGATCCGCCTCACCGAAAGCACTGTACAACGCGCCCGCCGAAGCCTTCGTCCAATGCACCGGACCCGCTCCACGTACGCCATATTCAACTCCACCGGCCCTGCTTTACCGACGCCGCAGCCTCATCAGGTTATTTCGATTTGTACTCCTTCGGTTTTTCTCTTTATCGTGCAACTGTTCACTTACCACAGATGAGCTTTCTTGTATGTCGACAGGCACCGGAGCCGCTTCAGCGACGGCGACAGCCGGCCCAAACTCAACCGCAACACGAGCACCATCGACGATCCTTAGCTGTCAAGTATGACAACGATACCCATACGCCACCGAGAATCAGGTACTATTATCCAACGGACGGCACCTACGTTCACTTTCCTAGCATAAGCACCGCACCTTTGAATTTCTTCAGGGCATCATTCAGTTTTTCATGAGACGTGTTATTCTGCTTGCACTTGTAGGGCCATACTTCTGGCAGTGAACATGTTACATGTGCTAAATTACATACCAGTGCACATATAGTTAATATGCTTTAGTTTTGTTCTGATGCCACCTGTTGGTTCCATCAGACTGCTTAATGTTCTCTATGCTTAATTACACATCAGCAAACAAGCATGTGGTTCCGCTGCTTTTTGTTCGTTTTACCCTACATTTTCTGACGCTGGCTATTACATCACTGCTCCGAGCCTCTGTTCATTACTTGTTTGTGTGTTCTTGATCTTCCCAGGTTGCATGACTAATTTGATGCTTCTATTAATTATGGAGCTGCCAACCCCATCAAGCAAAATATTTGTTCTTTTGGGGCTGGCACCTCGAACAAGCATAAAAATAGAGGGAAGCAGATATATTGTCGTGTATGCACACACCCTTCTTTCATTAGTTTAGATGAACCATTGATGATCAATTCGGACCAGTGCATGCGATTAAAATTAATTTTACCTAAATAGATGGTGCAGAATAAACTACAACAACTAGATTTGCAACCACGGGATGCTGACGATATATTCAAAGAACATTGCAACAGCAGCTAGGCTTCACAGCAACATATGGTAAGCCATTTTGTTTTAGTACATGTGAAATGTAATGCGAGTGGGCTGCTTTCTTGGCTTGTGCCCTCAAAATGTAATCCTACCGAATTACAAATAGTTCAGTTGTCTGCTTTGCTGTATTGCTTGATTCGAATGCTTATTTGTTGTTACGCTATACCTGAGTTGGCCAATATGTCAGCAGTGCCTATTGTACTATCGTACAGAAATGCATGCCTATTTCATTTGAGTCCTTAACTTTTCCTCTCAACTTCATCACAAGACTGTCTTCGTAGTTTATATGAGGCCACACTGTTAAGTGCTTTCTCAGATTATTTCAACTGCTTAGATGCCTTGGCAACTTAAATATAGCGGTTATACACTCCCTTTCAACTAGGGATGTCAACTGGGTCCCGTTTAATCCCGATTAAAGTCCACTAGTGGTATGATAGTTCAAAAGAGTTTTTGTTTTTTGAGGAAAATGAACTAGGGAGGTAGCAAAAACTACTAGATGGGACTCGCGGATGTCGTTTATTTGCCACTTACATCCCTAGTTTCATCTTACCATTTTAATTTCTTTTCGGCTGATGCTGCTTCGAACCATTTAAATATAGTTTGCCATGCTCGGCAATAATTCGTCCGTCGTTTACCATGTAAGCTTACTGCCTGGATCATACGATAACTATCTCTTACTGATGTCCAGCAGAAACCTTTCAGGATGCCGTTCACACTAGGACACAATGTACAACCCCAGAATCTATTTGTGGAAGCAGTGCGCCATCCATGTTACCAGATGGTAGCAGTTCAGAGGCAACACCACCGGTGAGCAGTCTTAGCACAGATATTATAGTGCTTGAGGCTCTACTAGAGGCAGAAAGAGATGGTGTGGCTGCCATGAATGAGGTAATCTTTATCTTGAGGCTGGAAATTACGGAATTAGCGACACGCATTATGCAAGCAACCCAAGAATTGGAGGAAGAATGTTGCATTTGAAGACGGAGGAGGTCCTGCTGTTTCTGCTATCTGAAGCCCAAGGTAATCCCGGTTCTTCTTTAGATACCAGTTGAAATTGTCATTAGATTATTGTACTTGCATGTTGTGTCATGTCTCTGAATGGATTATGTTGCAAGACCCCCTATGTTGTCCATGTTTTGTAATGATCCGAATTTTTTAGGCGAGGTAATCCTCAGCACTTGTATGATTGACATAAGGTGAACTGTTTTTCGTGTGAGCATATTGTATTGGATGAAATAACTGTTTGACTCAGAGTGTATCCAACCTACTGAATTCGAAGATCACGACATTTCTAAATCATAATCATATATAAAGGTGGAATAAATCTTTGTTGTGGTTTTGAAGAAATAAATAACAAAACGTATAATTATCTGTGGATATTCGTAATCGAATACAAATTGGATTTGAATTTAGTTTCCTAGGTCCCAGGGCAAACGTGAATGCTAATTCTCCCAAGTTTTGAACGAAGTGGCTAAACACCCACTATAATTTGTGGGATGCCCGAAGCAAGTGTTTGCGAGATGGAAATTACTGTCTACCCCTGACACTTGACATCCTTATCGACCGGATTTACACTACTGTCGATAGGGGTAGACTAGTAACTTCAATCAGACATGACACGACGGCCTCTGAGCCCATTCTGACACGGTGGGCACCAAACGTGGGCGGCAAAACACATTTGATTCAAGCTCGTCCGAAAGACATGTGTCTCTTCCTCCATTTCCCCATTCATACACGGTGGGCGGCAAAACAAACTCTCCTCGTCCGAAATCGATGTAGGCTAATATTTTAAATAGGGGCAGATGTGTAACTTCCATCAGACGTGACACAACCGCCCTACCTGTCAGGCCCGTTCATACACCGTGGGCGCCAACCGTGGGTGGCAAAACACCCTCTCCTCGCCCGAAATAGTTACCGGCAAATATTTGGGAGATGCGAGATTACCGTCCTATCCCCAACCGACGTGATGTCCGAAATTTTAAACGGGGGATAAGTTCGTAACTTTCCCCCATTTCAGAGAAGCGCGTCCCAAAGTTTGAGATCCCCCCTCCCCTCCATTTCCCCATTCATACACCGTCGGCGGCACGACAACCTCCGCACTGCGGCCAGCCTCCTCCGTCCGCCACCCCATCCTCCACCTTGCCGGAGCCGCTACCCCTACCCCGTCGTCCACTGCAAGAGATGGACGTCTCTCATCCACGGCGCTGGACCAGGATCCTTTCATCGCCTCCTCTCACTTCATCGGCGCCGTCATCCACCTTGCCGTTGCCGCTCCTACGACCGCCTCGTCCACGGCAACATGATATATCCCCCGACCCGGCCGTCTGCCATCTAAAGTCTTCTTCCCCGCCGCCGACAGCCATCGCACCCGCAGCACCCTCAACGTATCAGCATAGGCCTACACGGCGTCGGAAGAGAGGTGGTAATCTTCCATATGTGCTTAAGTTATCAATCTCACCCGGAAAATAGATCGTAATTTGTTTACTGTACTTTTCTTGTCCGTACCAAATCGTAGTGGCTAGTTGAAAGCAAACATTGGTTGCGAAGTAGCTTTGTCCGGTTTGCACCTTCAGATCCGCCATGGCACGGGCACTATACTCATAAAGCTTATGGTTTTCCCCCCTTTATATTCACTACCATCATCGTAGGTGCTTCGTGTCGTGCTAGCACTGCTCCTCAAGACCTCAACCCAAAGCTTACGTGTTGAAATACGAATCTAATATGATGCTCATATCACTAAAACAGAGAACGTTTAATTGGTCACCTAATGTTCCTATATTCGTTTCGAAAAGCATGTGCGCCACCCACTGGTCGAGCTAGTTCCAGTTTCCTGATTTTTCTCTTGATGCTTAGGGTTTTCCCCTTTTATCTACTCTACTATGATCTGCGTAGGTGCTTTCTGTCGTACTAGCATTACTCCACCCTTCAAGCTAAACAACACAACACTCATAATTTGAAAGCTTAGTTGTTCAAATATGATTGTGATATGATACTGATATTAGTTAACCGACACATTTAATTGGTTAGCTAAAGGTCCCACTTGAGTTTCCAAATGCATGTCGCGACATATAGAGAGACAGCATAATTGCATTTCTTTGTCACTTGTTGACCGTACTTTCTTGTCCATACCAAATCTTAGTTGTTATTTCAAAGCAAACATCGGTTCCTAACTACCCTTTGCGCGGTTTGCAGCTTCAGATCTGCCATCCCACTGCCACGGTCAACACTGTACTCATCATGCTTATGTTTTCCCCATTTTATGATGACCACAATCAGCCTACGTGGTTCGTGTCGTAATAGCACTGCTCCACCCGTCGAGCTAAACAGGCTTAGTTGTACAAATTCATATCTGATATTATTGCTGATATTAGTAAAACTGAGAGATGTTTAATTGGTTAGCTAAATGTTCCTACTTTAGTTTCGAAATGCATGTGAGCCACATATGGAGAGACCAGAAAGAATAGTATTTCTCTATGCACTCTGGTTCATCATGGGTGGCCAACCGACATTGTATTGAAAGACTTGTAATATATTCAATCTGCTTGCTCTTCTGCTCTTCTTGAAGATGATACTCTTCTCTTGCGGTCGACTGGTCAGGTCGAGTTGTTCTCCCTTAGTATATTTTGAATCTGTCAGGTCAGGTCGACTTGTTCTTCTTTACTATATGTTGAAGCTATCATCTGCGAAGTGTCATCACTTCTGGAGCTCTCATATTTTGAGTAGTAGGCCACATTATATTAATGCACACAACAAATTACAGCATGCATGGCATCTTTTAAAAGAATTGCAGAGATAGCACAAAGGGGTTTACAGGGAGGCAGTATTGGATTAGAATCACTTCTGCATTACAAAGAAAATCTCACTTGTTTTTATGTTTTCATGCATGTCAGATATTGAACATTATCAAAATGAATATGAGAATGGGCGCACGAGAGGAATATTGCGAAACGATCCACTGGCTAACAAACTTGGCATGGTGGAGGATGGCCTATCTTATTCACCCATCAAGGTGCTTGCTCTAACTTTGCAAAGTTGTATTGGTCGCACATATTTTGCATCTGACCTCTTGCATTACTTCTACTTTGTTACACCATCTGCTTAGTTTAAGCATCATATATGAGTATATGCCATACCTATCCATTTTCTGTACCTATTCCATGTGTCGTCACACTATGTTTTTCCAGTCAAATGTTGTTCTTTCGTAATAGATGTCCAAAAGGAAGAGGGTGAGTGCAGATCCTCAAGGAGTACAAACTAGGTATTTGGAAAAGGTAGTGATACCTGTTAAATCAGATAGACCAGCAGCCACAGAAAACACAGGCCCAACTGTACCACACTTTACCCCTTCTCCAGTGGCCAAAACCCTATTAGAACTGCTGGGAGCCCAGCGTCAGGTACTGTCTATGATATCAATTCAAAATTTGAACTCCTAAATTTCTGCTTGTGCCTTACCTTCTCCCTTGTATGAAAACTAATTTCAGATGAATCTCCTTGCTCAAAGGATCATACGATCTCAAAACAATACTGGGCTCTGCATTGCTCTTGTCAGTACCTCTCTCCCTTTTGCCTTGTAACGATGTACTTAATTAATTGCTATTTGATTATGTATCATTAGTCTGCACCTGAGCTTCATTATCCTCTATTTCATCCAATATTATTTGATCTATATTTACTCTTTGCAAAATGTAGAATAATGGCAACGCTTATAAAGAATTTTCTTTGGGGAATTTATTGAATTATCCTTCCATCAACATGGAGAAGGGCTTTGTCCAGCCCGTGTTAACATGTAATGTAAGTTCATCCTTCTCAAGCCTTCAAACTTTGTTCTAGTATAGATTTGGATAGGCATCATTTCCTCCACTGTTGTTTGCTTTGCTGTTTACATCTGATTGGATGTTTGCAACAACTACCAGTTTCAAATTGTACTTGTAAAAACATGTTCCTTATGCAGAACAGATCCATTTATTTGCTTATATAATTGTGAAACCTGTTACATGTCTCCTTGTTTCTCTTTCAGACTCGTATCTCTTACGCCAGGCAGAACTTTAGGGAAGATAGTGAGCCAAACCATCTTGAGGACAGCGAGATAACGCCAAGGTCCTGTCTTGATGAAGACAGTGAGTTGAAGCTACTCACCAGCAGGTGTGAGACAACCTCTGTGTAGTCGCTGCCTCAATCAGTTCGACTTCTTCAGTCTCAACTTAAAACGGAAAGGCTTGCTTCAGCTCAGCTCCGACTTGAAGTCAAAGATGCAATGAAGATGTCAGAGGACTGTCGTGCGCACCATCATGCCTTAAATCTAGTGTTGATGCATCTATCGTTGACACAACTGAGGTCTACTCAGCTTCTTCAGCTGTTTGGGGGGCCCGACGTGGCCAGGCCTAGTGCCTTCTGAAGTGCTCTCAGTTTTGTATATTCTTTTGTCGGCGCGTTTATTTGCACTGGTGGCGAACTTTGATGCCCAGTGGATGTAATATGTGTGATAGCCGTGATAGCCTAGCGTTAGTTGCTTGCTTATTTATTTCCTTGTTGTCTTGTTTATTTGTTTGTTTGTAGTCATTGCAGTTCTTTTTCCGCGGTTAGCTAGTGGCTGCAATAACCTATTTTTTAAAACTAGGCCACAATAACCATGGGCTAATATTTACTGTAGTGACACTGGGCCTCCTACTGGCCGTAGAAACAGTGGGCCTTCTATGGGCCGTAGAAACAATGGGCCTTCTACGGGCCTTAGAAACAATGGGCCTTCTGCGGGCCGTATCATCAATGGGCCTTATACGGGCCGTATGATCGATTGGCCAAACATGGGCCAAACAGACCGCATTATGGCCGTAAACGGGCTAGAGTTGGAATCGTCCGTTCATGAGCCGACCATATTGGGCCATCGTTAATAGGCCGTATTTGATGACGCTATGAAAACGGCCCAACGTATTAACGGATCACAAACGGGCCGACTGTAACCACGGGCTGAATTTGGCCCACAAGTAGAAAATTACAGTAACGGGCCATAAGTAAACGAATGCTGGAAATGAGCCCAAGAATAAATGGGCTCTGAGAAGGCCGAAAGATAACATGGGCTGGAAACGGCCCAACGGAATAACGGACCGTTAATGGGTATAAAGTGATACACTGTTCATTACGGGCCAGTTTCACCACGGGCCGTTAGTGGGTGTAAAGTGATACACTGTTCATTACGGGCCAGTTTCACCACGGGCCGTTAATAGGCCAAGAGTTACATAGGGCTTCATATGGGTCGAAAGACGTCATGGGCCATACATGGGCCAGAAGTGAAAACGGGCTGGAATCATATTGGATGGCCCAGATGACGCTACTGGGCCTAATTCAGATAGGGCGTAACGGGCCTTGGGTTAGCGGGCTGTAAATGGGCTATATGCGAACAGGCCGTTAACAGGCTTTCCATGGGCCGGCCCGCCACATTTTGACCAAGTCAAATGGGCCGGCCTTTTCATAGGAATGGGCCTCTATTGGGCCGTGCCACGTGTCGACGTATCATAGGCGCCTTCTGTCCAATGAGTGGATGACATCTGTCCCAACGATGAGCCGACACATGTTTCCTCCAGCCAATGATGATTTTACACGTGGAAAATCCCCATTGGTCGGGGCTGTTAACGGGTAATCGGATCCAAAACCCGACCCGATAGCATAACGGCGTTCCGTTACGGTGGATGCCATGTGTCGGTCTCCCTTGACGAAAGCACTTCTGTGACGCGCGATTTATCGTCATGGAAGTGGACACTTCCGTGATGATAATTTTGGTAATGTCATGGAACACTTCTACGACAGCACAGGTATGACTATCTTGATTCTGTCATAAATTTGTCATGGATGTACATGCATGACAAAAAACGCGACCTACTGTGACAAACACGTATCATCACGGAAGTGTATTTTTTTGTAGTGTCTCTCTCAAAGCATGTAGACATGTTTTTCGATTTCGGTTTTCGCTTGAGGATGATACGTCTCCAACGTATCTATAATTTTTGATTGTTCCATGCTATTATATATTCTATTTTGGATGTTTAATGGGCTTTATTATACACTTTTATATTATTTTTGGGACTAACCTATTAACCGAAGGCCCAGCCCAAATTGCTGTTTCTTTGCCTATTTTAGTGTTTCGCAGAAAAATAATATCAAACAGAGTCCAAACGGAATGAAACCTTCGGGAACGTGATTTTCGGAACAAACGTGATCCAGAGGACTTGGAGTGGACGTCAAGCAACCAACGAGGAAGCCACGAGGCAGGGGGGCACGCCTACCCCCCTGGGCGCGCCCTCCACCCTCGTGGGCCCCTTGTTGCTCCACCGACCTACTTCTTCCTCCCATATATACCTACGTACCCCCAAACCATCAGCAGAGGAGCCAAAACCCTATTTCCACCACTGCAACCTTCTGTACCCGTGAGATCCCATCTTGGGGCCGTTTCCGGCGCTCTGCCGGAGGGGGCATTGATCACGGAGGGCTTCTACATCAACACCATAGCCTCTCCGATGATGTGTGAGTAGTTTACCTCAGACCTTCGGGTCCATAGTTATTAGCTAGATGGCTTCTTCTCTCTCTTTGGATCTCAATACAAAGTTCTGCTCGATTCTCTTGTAGATCTATTCGATGTAATCTTCTTTTGCGGTGTGTTTGTCGAGATCCGATGAATTGTGGGTTTATGATCAAGATTATCTATGAACAATATTTGAATCTTCGCTGAATTCTTTTATGTAAGATTGGTTATCTTTGAAGTCTCTTTGAATTATCAGTTTGGTTTGGCCTACTAGATTGTTCTTTCTTGCAATGTGAGAAGTGCTTAGCTTTGGGTTCAATTTTGTGGTGCTCGATCCCAGTGATAGTAGGGTAAACGACACGTATTGTATTGTTGTCATCGAGGATAAAAAGATGGGGTTTATATCATATTGCATGAGTTTATCCCTCTACATCATGTCATCATGCTTAAAGCGTTACTCTGTTCTTATGTACTTAATACTCTAGATGCATGCTGGATAGCGGTCGATGTGTGGAGTAATAGTAGTAGATGCAGGCAGGAGTCGGTCTACTTGTCACGGACGTGATGCCTATATACATGACCATACCTAGATATTCTCATAACTATGCTCAATTCTATCAATTGCTCGACAGTAATTTGTTTACCCACCGTAATACTTATGCTATCTTGAGAGAAGCCACTAGTGAAACCTATGGCCCCCTGGTCTATTTTCCATCATATTAATCTTCCGTCAACAAGCTATCATTGTTTACTTTGCAATCTTTACTTCTAATCTTTATCATAAAAATACCAAAAATATTATCTTATCATCTCTATCAGATCTCACTTTTGCAACTGGCTGTGAAGGGATTGACAACCCCTTTATCGCGTTGATTGCAAGGTTCTATTTGTTTGTGTAGGTACAAGGGACTTGAGCGTGGCCTCCTACTGGATTGATACCTTGCTTCTCAAAAACTAAGGGAAATACTTACGCTACTTTGCTGCATCACCCTTTCCTCTTCAAGGGAAAACCAACGCAGTGCTCAAGAGGTAGCAAGAAGGATTTCTGGCGTCGTTGCCGGGAAGTCTACGCACAAGTCAAGATATACCAAGTACCCATCACAAACTCTTATCCCTCGCATTACATTATTTTCCATTTGCCTCTCGTTTTCCTCTCCCCCACTTCACCCTTGCCATTTTATTCGCCCTCTTTTCCCTTCTCCTCTTTTTGCTTGCCTCTTGTTGCTTGTTGCCCTTATGGCCCTGCCTAGATTTGGTGATCTTCGCCTTAAAAGGTTGGAAGAGATTGAAAGCAACGTCAGAAGTTTTATGACTTTACAATTTGAGCATAATAATTTCTTTAGAAACGAGCTTAAGGAACAAAAAGGCTTTATGGAGTACATGAATAAAGAGCTTGATGATATGTCTAAGGAATTCTATGTTTTGAAATCTCAGATTGCTCATCCTGAAAAATTAATAGCTGAAATTTCGGATAAGCAGGCCACCTTAGTTAATAAGATGGCCTCTAAACCGGAATTTTTTATGAGAATAAAGATGAATATCTAAAAGTTATTGATGTGTCCCCTATTAAATCTTTGTTTTGCAATATGAATCTTGATAATGATGGGACTGGAGATGAGTCAACTTTAGTTAAAAGGCGTCCCAATGATTCGGAGATTTTAGATCTTGATGCAAAAATTGGTAAAAGTGGGATTGAAGAGGTTAAAACTTTAGATAGCAATGAACCCACTATTTTGGATTTCAAGGAATTTAATCATGATAATTTCTCTTTAATAGATTGTATTTCCTTGTTGCAATCCGTGCTAAATTCTCCTCATGCTTATAGCCAAAATAAAGCCTTTACTAAACATATCGTTGATGCTTTGATGCAATCTTATGAAGAAAACTTGAGTTGGAAGTTTCTATCCCTAGAAAACTTTATGATGAGTGGGAACCTACAATAAAAATTAAAATTAAAGATCATGAA